>NC_090816.1:107609355-107927688 GCF_000390325.3 Nicotiana tomentosiformis | reverse complement strand
AGCCAAACTTTATGTACAAGTCACGAATTACGATACGAACCTATTTCAAGGTTCGAAATCCCAAACGGACATCGATAACACCATAGTCTAATTCAAACCAAACTTAAGAAATTATAAACCTTGAAAATGCCAACTATCCACAATAAGCGTCGAAACTTTCCCGGACCATCCGTTACCAACCCGAACATACCCCCAAGTCCAAAATTATCATACGAACCTATTGGAACCTTCAAATCTTGGTTCCGAGGTCATTTATTCAAAAGTCAAACCTTGGTTAACTCTTCCAACTTAAAGTTTCTAAACTGAGAATTTTCCATTTGAATCAACTCTGAACTTCCCGAAATCCAATTCCGACCTCGCGTACAAGTCATAAAACATGAAGTGAAACTACTCAAGGCCTCAAACCGCTGAACGATGCGCTAGAGCTCAAAATGACCGGTAGGGTCATTACATTCTCCTCCACTTAAACATATGTCCGTCCTTGAACGTGCCAAGAATCGTTCCACAGTTCCCCAAAATCACTATTTGACACCTCGTCCACCTACCCGTGCCACCACAACACGCGTGAGTATAGTAGCTCGAGCCAGACTTAAGATCCTCCCTATTACCTTAGCTAACAAGCCTTAGAACCAAATTCCAACATCCGGAATTCTCCACGAGACCTGATTCTAATTTATGAACACCGTAACAATCTCAACCCACTGTACCAAATATGATCTTGCATCCATGCTGAGATCACACAATGCACCGAACAATTCGTATGTCCATAATAACATCTTCATACTACAATAGCTGTAAATTCACAAACCAGATACCCGTAGTATACCTCATAACACATATAAGCCCGATCTCAACCCTCACAATACTGCAACGATGAAAGAGATGTGCAGGATCTCATAACCACTCGTAAAATCAATAAATCATAGAGTTTCCCCGCTTGACAAGAACCATTACCTTATTCTAAACTGAATAGTGACATTTGCTCTTTAATATACCTTACATAAATTCGATCGCACTGATTTCAGGTCCAATAACCTCGTCTCGCCTTATACAAGCTGCTCAAGCAATAAGCTACCTCAGACACTAACTTAAATCTCATATGAACCCATCAATGTGCCAACAAGCTACAACTCAAATATGATACATAAGGAAGAACGAACTCTAGCAAAGAACTACCTAACCCGCATAACGAATAAAACGGCCAAACAGATGCTATGAACCTTTCTCAAAGACGAGAATTAAGACACACAAAAATAAGTATAGGGAACCATACTCAACATCTCACTGTTGCGGCATGCAACCCGATCCGCACATGATACAGTTGCGGCGTGCAACCCGATCCAAATATCATACCTATGGCGGCATGCCACCCGATCCACACATAAAAATCAATAAGGCAATACCCATCAAGCCGTAATGTTCATACCTACAAAATGCCTGAATATCGACCACAAGCACGCCAAGTGAATAAATACAACCCTGGGGAGACGGATAGCGCCATGCGCTACAACAATCAAGAACGACTACGGAGCAATAAACGACCTACATCTAGAGAGCCATCTTTCTCATATAACACCACAAGCTACACGGGAGCACAACATATGTGCGAATAATCAAGTCGTCTCACAACCCACATGGCATAATAGAGTATTACATAGGATAGCTGATGACAACAATAACATGCAACGCCCAAAGACTCCTCCATAAGCAATGTTATTCTAAATGAACACATTCGACCTGATGTAGAGCATACAATCACATTAGATCTACTAACGGACCTCAAGACGATTCCCATCATCCTATACTGAGCCAATAACCTTTCAACAATCCACAATGACCCTATTCATGACACATAAGAGCAGTCGTCAAATCCAGAACAAACTCCCATAGTCCACAACAAAAGGAATAGAGCATCTCTCGATCATAACCTCTCTCTTTTGCAACAATACCAAAATCTCGATACTTGATTTCAATCTCTAACAATCGAATGACTAGTATGCCACACATGTACGATCTTCCTGTGGGATATACTCCCACAACCTCCTGCACCATATAGTAAAATCTGAACATTAATGGCCATCGACCATGCTATTTCTATAGTGCTAGTCAAGCATCCGCATTTCGAACCCCAACACTTCTTCCACAAAATAGACCATCCTCAGGCTGCCCGAAAATAGTGCCAACATACTCTGAGCATATAAAATCGTCCCCCACTTCTCCGAGCTCATGACATTCTTATCAAAACCGAACCGCAACCTTGATCCTCAACTTCCAATTTCTATACCAGTCACTGCACCTATCATGCCACTACACGAGAGTCTACGAATTTCATCATAACCCCTGAACCACTAGTAGAATAATTATTTCATCGGCTAGAATCCTTTTAACTCCACTTATTTCAGAAGAACAATTGCAACACATAACCAAATTCTCATAACTACAGAAAATCAACCCTCAAGTTGTGGTCTAATCTGCCATTACTCTTCCGGGATCCATTTACACATTACAAGCCATCATACTCAAATACTTCCAAATCAATCAAATTACGGTGGCTGTCATGCCCGCACGTACGACCATAAATCACATGTATAGCCTTAACACACCGAAGGAACTGATCATTTCCATAACCATGCTGATTCATACTAGTATGAACTGGTGCAACTTCTTCCAACTTACTCTTAACTTGCCTTTGAAATAATAATTATATTCAAACACATAACGGACCTCAAACAACACTCATCCCGAGTGACCCAAATCATGAGACCACATCATCTCAATACCCATCAGCCATCTCATACCCTCCTTATGAACTCCATAGTATCTCCAACTGATACACCCGTTCTGAAAGACCTCCTACGAATCTGAAGTTGTTTCTCCTATTTCTCTAACACTGCATGGTAGACCCGATGATAACATAAAAATTCACCAAGTATTATTCACACTCTATAGAAAAACCCAGTCCTCAGCCACATAACAAACCCAAAATCTTTAAACCCTGCATTTTACTTCTTGAACCCCCTAGAACCATTGTTGAGAGTCACCCACTCTGACCTGGTCCTAAATATGTAACCAAACTCTAGTGCTCTGCTATAACATGAACACTTCCATAGAAGCAACTGGATGAATTCTCTTCCTTGTACATCACATCCACATGAAGCATAAACTCTGAGTCATCCAAGAATCTGCATATGAATCGATAAGGCGAAATGTAGCACACAATCATCAAGTTGTTTTCCCGAATTACCCTTGATGTTTTCTTTCCTTAGTCATAACCAATATACCAACGTACCGATAACCCGATACTGCCAAGGCACACAACCACATGACCCAATCGTAGACAGTGGGCTCACCCACTTTGCTTTAAGACATAACCACATAAATCCAGAATCCACAACAACTCCTCTTTCACAATTATCATGATCTCACACTGTTGCTTAGGAAAATTTCTCATAAGTTCTTGTTGGACTAATCATAACACATCCCGAATTATCAGCCACAATCGCACACTCGACCTTCTAACAGTCGTACCATCTTCTTCAAGCAATCCAAGCTCACATCGTAGTACATGCATCCCATGTAAGGCAGAAAGTAAAATTCTTCGTAGGAACCTAATCAAAACCATGCAACCGCTAACCTGCTCACAGGAGATAGCCCACATGTGTAACCTCATATCGATCTCCTCCAACGACATTTCTATAGTTATATATATCATGAAATCAACTAACCTCCCTAGGTCCACATTGATCCGTCAGCCATAAGAATCCCTTCTTTCATTAAAATCACCCGAATGTCCAACAACGTGTTTGAAACTCGAAGTCGTATTGCATCCAAGATAATGATCGAATACTTCACTTTTTCCTACATTCTAATCAGGCCATTCTTGTCACAACCAAAATTTCTAAGCATATAAACCACCTTAGAGATCATCTCCCTCGAACAATAAATACTGGAAACGCCGATTCGATCCTGAAGTTGCAACACACAACTATCTTTGATAACTTTCTCTTAGGTTCCATCTCACAACATCATGCCCAAAGGCAAACAAATGAATACTAACATGATGATGAGCCTAAATGCATTCAATCAAGGACCGCGACACCACAATATTAACAGGAATTCCACTAAATTTGAAAATATTAAATCTTGACCATAGGCAACACCAACACTAGGCTGAAATGACAGAACACCCCTCCACAAGGCGACAATAATAGCCCACTCAAATACGCAGGAAGAAATATCTTGCACCACATCAGTAGTACCATTACAACTCCTCGATGACCAATTGATAACAAGCGCTCAACACCGTATAAGAATGAGTAGGAAGATTATAAAGGCATAAACATCAATGGAAGCAAATCGTAGGATGAAGAATCAAGAAGGGAAGTGCTCCTAACAGCCCTGTAGCCTCTCGAATATAAGTACATACGTCTCTGCACCGATCCGCAAGATTCAACTACACTTGCTCATGGCTCGTGAGACCTAAGTGAACCTACTACTCTGATACCAAGCTGTCACGACCCAAAATACACTATAGGTCATGATGGAGCCCAACATCGCCATTAGGCAAGCCAACGGTGAACCATATAATTAATTATTCCTTTTAAATTTTTTAAAAAATCAGGAATTTTATGTCACGCCCCAAACCTGGGTCTGGATGTAACACAACACTCCGGTGCCTGACTACATGTGACCGAGCGAACCAATTGGCTGACTGAATCAACATGTGATATCATAACATACTGAATGCTGAAGATAAACTAACATATGCTGATATACTAAAAGTGTGAATGGTATAAATCAAAATGTAGAAACACTAATACAAGTCTGAAATATATCTGTAGTCAATATTGCTTAACATGAAAAGCATGTGACTCTGTCTAACTATTACTCTAGTCTATGAAGCCTCTAACGAAGTACTGAAAACATTGACTTTCTATAAATACATAAAGACTATAAAGCAATGGTAATGCCCCGAAAGAACTAGGGCTCACCAATTAGCTGGTACGAGAATCCTAGCGCTCTGAATCGTCAACCTAAAAATTGTTACCTGTATCGAGAGATGCATGCCCCAAATGAAAGGGACATCAATACATTTGAATTGTACTGATATGTAAAACAACTGAAAGAAAGAACTGTAAATGCTAAAACTGAAATGATAACTGCTGAAACTGAAAGCTGAAATGATAACTAATAAGTAATAATTGAACTGAACAAAGGAAGTAAGGATATGGATACTCCCTCTTCTGAATGATGAACCATCTATCTATCTGAATAAATAAACTGCGGCCTCACGCCCAATATATATCTGCACAAACTGCAGCCTCGGGTCCAAGTATACGTATACATAACTGCGACCTTAGGCCCAAAGATGCAAAAAACATTATATGCGGCCTCACGCACAAAGATGCAAAAAGCATTAACTGCGGCCTCAGGACCAAATATAGATGTTCAATATTCAGGGATTTAAAATTAGGAAATGAGAATCATACTGCAATACATGATACTGAAATACGGAAGCATATTGAGTTACATGATACTGAAATGATGAATAAAACTAGACTGAGATATGTATTCATGAATTGATTATGAAAACTAAAACTTTAACTGTTTATGACATGCTGAGTAATCTAGACTGAGACTCATAGGCATCAAACCCAAGTCTATATTGATTACGCATTGAGCTCATAACATTCAGAATGAAAGTCATGAACGAGTTGCGAAGCTAAAGAATAGAAGTTCTGCAACTATTCAAGGAACTAGGCTTAATTATATATTTCTAAGGCAATTAATAACGTTGTAAAATAAACATAATGTTGGGAGAATCATTAAAATTTCCAAATATAGAAAGTTAGCCTCACATACCTTGGCTCTGGTCCTTTTAAGCGTATCACAATGTTTGTCGCCTCTTTCAACCTATGTCAATATATATCAAGAGGAACCAATATTAGCACTAATGCTAATGTTTAAGTACCTTAGGAATTTTATCAAACACCTTATGGGTGTAAAGCCTCATAGCCCTTAGAAATTGGTCTTTTCCTCAACAAGTTCTCATTCTACTACTTCTAGGTGATTCTACAATCCCAAATATAATGTAATTAACACCATTTCTCATCACCCAAATATTTACAACAATCATAATTCAACAATCCAAAACTCTAGTATAGTTCTTATGGTTCTCTTTATCAAACCCATTCACTATTCTCCCAAAAACTCATCAATTCATAGTTATAAATGATTAGGGAGTAGAAACATTACCTTTTTGAAGTTCATTCCTCTTAAATTCGAGTTCTAGGGTTTTCTTTCTCAACAATGGTGTTTCGATCGAATATCTAATGGGTGGAAGGATTTACCCACGTTAATAAGGTGTTGGAAAATTAAAATTAACTTAGAATCATCGTTAGAACTTACCTTGGATGATGGAGGGACCTTGGGAAAGTTAGGTGCTTGAGAGCTTCCCTTTCTAGAGTAGGTTTTCGTGTTTGGGAGGGGGGGGAGGGGGGATGTATGTCTTTTAAATAAGTGAACACGTCCCAAAATTAAGGAGGAAAATAAAAGTAGCTCAGATAAACCTCGCCGGCACTAGGCATCATCAGGGGCGCCAAAATTATTGTGCAAGGCGCTATCTGAGGCACCAAAACTACAGTGCCTTGCATTGTCTGGGTCGTTGAGGTTGATTCCCTAGACAGCGCCTTGCACTGTCTGGGGCACTGAGTTTTTATGGCCTTGCACTGTCTATGGCAGTGAGTTTTCATGACCTTGCACTCACTAAGGCTATAAGACGTACCTCCCATAAACTTAGTCGATTCTATCGTATTTTATGCACCTTACTATCGGTCTCGATTCCAAAACAACAGTTTCCACCCATACTAATCCTGATAGGACTTCACATATCTAAAAGGTCACATTAATACTCATTTAACGCATCCACAACTAATCCAGATTTACAGAGTGTTATATTATCTCCCTATTGGGATCATTCGTCCTTGAATCATTGTCATTATTGTTACTACGACTAACTCTGGATGTTAAACATGAATGATGGAAACATATGAACATTGAAATGTTATGAACATGTGCATACTAAACTGAGTGAATACACGATTACTGAATTGATGAGATACTAAACTGAATAGGTACTAAATTGAATGGCTACTGAACTGACTGAATACTGAGAGACGTGGAGATTATAATATAAGGTCTGAATGAGAAGATTAGTTACCTTCAATATTTCTCTAAACACATGCCAACTAACATATCATAACGCTAGCTTCATAGGGCATCATAATACGCATAACATGAAAGATATACATGAATACTGGTCTGTTATGGATACGTGAATTCTAAAATAACATGGATATACGAATATTGAACTAGCATGAATATTTGAGTACTGAACTGATATGAATATCTAAGTACTGAACTAACATCGATATCTGTGTACTAAGCTGGTATGTATATCTGAGTACTGGACTGACATGAGTATCTGAGTTCTGAACTGACATGAATATTATAACATGAGATATGAATACTGGAAACATAAATGCCGTGACATGAGATCTGAATACTGGAAACATAAATGTCGTGACATGAGATCTGTATACTGAAAACTTGAATGTTTTAACATGATACATGAGATACTGGTTGTACAACCGCCAATTTTGGTGGAAACTCTAACTCATAAGCTACTTGCCCGATGTATCTAGGACGGAGCTTTCCTTTCTTCCTAAATCGTATAACACCTTTCATAGGAAAAACTTTTAGAAACACCCAATCATCAACTTGAAACTCTAGGTCTCTACGCTGCACGTCAGAATAGGACTTTTGGCGACTTTGAGTCATCTTCTAATGCTCTTGTATTAACTTGACTTTCTCCATAACATGATTGACCAAATATGGTCCCAACAACTCTGCTTTGCCAACGTCGAACCAACCAAATGACGTCTACACCTTCGACCATACAAATCATGATCTCAGAATGAGCGAAATAATCATATTATAAGGTCCATATTTACCATCTCCACTAAAGGATATGTGTTTTGAGATAAACACTTATTTTGCTGCTGCTCGACTTTCACTTGCTGACAATTCAGATACTTGGCCACAAATTCTGCGACATTCCTTTTCATGTCGTTCCACTAATAAATTTCCTTGAGATCATGATACATCTCTGGGAAACCTGGGTGGATAGAATGCCTGCAATTATGGGATTCTAACATGATTCTCTATCTCTAAGTCCATCTATGTTTGGGACACACAATCTATCTTGGTACCTCAAAGTACCATCATCTCCCCCTTGTTCAAAAGCCATTGTCTTATACATGTGAATCCCCTCTTTTAACTGCAATAAGTAGGGATCATCAAACTGTTTCTCCTTCACTTTGGCTACTAAGGAGGTACAAGTCCTGTTATGGACAATAATTCCACCATCTTCAGAGTTTGAAAGTCAAACTCCTAGCTTGACTAATTGGTGAACGTCTTTCACTAGAGCTCTCTTGTCTGCCTTAATCCTGAGCTATGCTTCCCATACTTGATTATATTTTTAAGTAAATTCCTTAAAAAACTTATAGTATTGTTGTGAACTAAGTCTCTGACCATTACTCGGAAGATTAGAGTCTCGTGCAATGGCACTACCCCCGTGATACATAATTGCGCATGCTTTTATAGTTTTTATATCCCATACTAACTATGAGGGTTTCAAATCTACATCTGGACTTACTGACGATCTTTTCATCCTCCCCTTAGACAAAAGGTTAAGGTCTCGTACTTGCGGATCCTTCTCTTTTGTTGGAATCCGAATAACATCCTTTATCTTCTGTAGCTCTTTGCACTTTACGTCCATGATGACTCATTTTCCAACTTACTCCTGAGCAATCTTACTTACTAGGAAAACTAAATTATTCACATAAACGAAAATCCAATGTATTCACAACTATCATACATAATCTTAATAATTTAACTCTGCTCACACTGCCAATCTTGGGGAAACCCCTTTTCGATAACTCTTAAAGGATATTCTTCTGTAGTTTGCACTCTTGCTGCTAGTTGATTTTCTTTTCTTCCACTATTACTGTACTTCGGGTTTAACTTAAACTCTTTGGGTACTACACGTGTTCGGTATTTTAAACTGTCACCCACTCACTAGAGTTAACCTGGCTAGGTGAATCAAATCTTACCTCTACTGAAATTGCTAATTCATTGTATCTACTCAAAACTTACTTACTATTCTTTTACTAACCACCTGCTAGAATCATGTTTTCTTGTTCGTCTTTGAATAACTAAAGTGAAGCATAAGGTTATTCCTAACTTTTCTTACCATTCGACCTTATTCTACGATGACATACTATCCTCTCTTTTTTTCAAACTATGTACATGGATCACACTTAGAGAAATTTTATCTCTCTTAAACGAAATTGGAATATATAACCCCAAACTTTCTATACATTCGGGGTAAACACTTAGTCACATAAGCTAAGGGGAACTATCATATCCTTTACCTCACAATAATAGCTGCTTTTTATAGTAACTTACTAACATGGTACTTTCTAGTTCTAATATGAATAAATCTGAACAACTTAAAATCATTCCCTAAAATTCAATATTGGTTATTCTTGGTTCTCGTTTCATACATCATATCTTCTTAGTCATATGCATGAGTCGTACAAAACACATCTTTGGTAATACAAACATTTCTGACTCCTAGGTATTTTGCTCTTAGGATCATTTTTGTCCAAAACTATAATGATCAATCTATGCCTGCTACGATTAAATTCTTAACCTGTTACACTGTAGGGTCTGACATCTGAACTATCATCATCCAACATGTGGCTCCATTCCCAAGAATTAAAATGAAATTATTCTATAAGGTAAAACGCATATGGATACACTACCATACACAATCATGTCCTTCAGAGTATATCATCATCTGATAAATCACTTCTTGCACCGTCTGGCGACTCTTGGGTCTTAATACGGACCTAAAACATGGGAAGATTTTTCTATAATCACTGTTACTTACATTTTCTTATATCACCCATAGGCATCACTGTATACTCAGAAGTCACCAAAATTTGGATACACTGAAAATTGGAGATCTAGTAACTGAATAACTAATAACTCGCATATTGAATAACCATAAACCTACTGACTAAAAGACCGTATAACTGGTAACTGAGGTAAACTGATAATCAGAAAACATGATAATTGCTTTCGTACTTTCTAATAAGGTTATTCTCTAATATGTACTACTATCGATTGTATCCCACTTTCAACATCCTCCCAAGTCACATTTGTTACCAACCTATACTCTATAATTATTCCCCAATGGCCAATCACCCTCTCTTGGACCTTGGGTTTTTCCTGCCCGTCGCTTAGGCATTCGATACATCTGGAATTCGATAGGAAGAGAAGGTTACCTATTGCTCTAAGTTTCATGGAACGATCTAAAGTAGAAAGAAATTAGGCAATCCCGAATGTCTTGGTGGTTAACCATTTATATGCATGGCTGGTACACACATATAAAGGAAACTCCATTGGACACGGCTTCATAGACTCCCTAGAACACTTGAACCTATTGCTCTGATATCAAGCTTTGTCATGCCCCAAACCTGGGCCTAGACGTAATACGACACTCGGTGCCTGACTACACGTGACCAAGTGAACTAACTGGCTGGCTAAATCAACAAGTTATATTATAACATACTGAATGCGGAAGATAAACTAACACATGCTGATATATTGAAAGTGTGAATGATATAAATCAAAATGTAGAAACACTAATACAAGTCTGAAACATATCTGTAGTCAACATTGCTTAACATGAAAAGCATGTGACTCATTCTAACTGTTATTCTAGTCTATGAAGCCCCTAACGAAGTACTGAAAACACTGACGATCTGTAAATACATAAAGACAGTAAAGAAATGGTAATGCCCCGAAAGAACTGGGGCTCACCAATTAGCTGGTACGAGAATCCTAGCGCTTTGAATCGTCAACCTTAAAATCGTTACCTGCATCATGAGATACAGGCCCCAGAGGAAAGGGACGTTAGTACATTTGAATTGTACTGGTATGTAAAATAACTGAAAGAAAGACCTGTAAATGCAGAAACTGAAACTGAGCTGATAAATAATAAGTGATAACTGAACTGAACAAAGGAAGTAAGGATATGAATACTCCCTCTTCTGAATGATGATCCACCTATTTATCTGAATAAATAAACTACAGCCTCAGGCCCAATATATATGTGCACAAACTAAAGCCTCGGGCCCAAGTATACGTATAAATAACTGCGGCCTCAGGCCAAAAGATGCATAAACCATTAACTTCGGCCTCAGGCCCAAATACAGGTGTTCAACATTCAGAGATTTACAATTAGGAATTGAGAATCATACTGCAATACATGATAATGAAATACTGAATCATATTGAGTTACATGATACTGAAATGATGAATAAAACTAGGCTGAGACATGTATTCATGAACTGATTATGAAAATTGAAACTTAAACTGTTTATGACATGCTGAGTAATCTAGACTGAGACTCATGGGCATCAAACCCAAGTCTATATTGATTACACACTGAGCTCATAACATTCAGAATGAAAGTCATGAACGGGTTGCGAAGCTAAAGAATAGAAGTTCTGCAACTATTCAAGGAACTAGGCTTAATTATATATTTCTAAGGCAATTAATAATGTTGTAAAAGAAACATAGTGTTGGGAGAATCATTAAAATTTCCAAATATAGAGAGTTAGCCTCACATACCTTGGCTCTGGTCCTTTTGTGCGTATCACAATGTTTGTCGCCTCTTTCAATCTATGTCAATATATATCAAGAGGAACCAATATTAGCACTAATGCTCATGTTTGAGTACCTTAGGAATTTTATCAAACACCTTATGGGTGTAAAGCCTCATAGCCCTTAGAAATTGGTATTTTCCTCAACAAGTTCTCATTCTACTACTTCAAGGTGATTCTACAATCCCAAATATAATGTAATTAACACCATTTCTCATCACCCAAATGTTTACAACAATCATAATTCAACGTATTCCAAAACCCTAGCATAGTTCTTATGGTTCTCTTTATCAAACCCATTCACTATTCTCCCAAAAACTCATCAATTCATAATTATAAATGATTAGGGAGTAGAAACATTACCTTTTTGAAATTCACTCCTCTTGAATTCGAGTTCTAGGATTTCCTTTCTCAACAATAGTGTCTCAATCGAATATCTAATGAGTGAAAGGATTTACCCACGTTAATAAGGTGTTGGAGAATTGAAATTAAATTAGAATCATCGTTAGAACTTACCTTGGATGATGGAGGGACCTTGGGGAAGTTAGGTTCTTGAGAGCTTCCCTTTCTAGAGTAGGTTTTCGTGTTTGGGGTGTGGGGGAACGAGGTAGGGCTTTTAAATAAGGGAACACGTCCCAAACTTAAGGAGGAAAATAAAAGTATCTCGGATAAACCTCACCGAGGCTAGGCATCATTAGGGGCACCAAAATAACTGTGCAAGGCGCTATTAGAGCACCAAAACTACAGTGCCTTGCACTGTCTGGGGCGTTGAGGTTGATGCCCCGGACAGTGCCTTCCACTGTCTTGAGCACTGAGTTTTTATGGTCTTGCACTGTCTATGGTCGTGAGTTTTCATGGCCTTGCACTTACTAAGGCTATAAGACGCACCTCCCATAAACTTAGTCGATTCTATCAAATTTTATGCACCTTACTATCGGTCTTGATTCCAAAACAACGGTTTCCACCCATACTCATCCCGATAGGACTTCACATGTCTAAAAGGTCATATTAATACCCATTTAACACATCCACAACTAATCCGGATTTATGAAGTGTTACATTTAACCCACAACTAACGTCGAAGAGGTAGTGGCGAGGGGTCAACATTGACATTTACTAGTGGTCCAGTAGAGCAAATATAAATAAGTTGACAAGTATGAAACATGGTAAGTAAACAATGAGTACGGATATAGACAAATAATACGGTTTTACAGCTGAACAGTAAACACAAAGTCCTCAAATACTGGATACCTCTCAAATGGAGTACGTAATGGTCAACACCAGATCAACGGTCACATCTCAAGTATGAAATATTCATGAGTAGGCGGACTTCTTATGAAGTATTTCGCACGATTTTGCCTAGGTGAGCGGCCTGATCCCATAAGAGTGGTTTTATAGAAATGCCGAGACGAACAGACCGATCCCATAAAAATATGATACATGATACTGTCGAGACGAATGGCTCGATCCCATAAGAGTGTGTTACAATATCCTTCCAAGGCAAACGACCCGATCCCATAAGAGTGTTTTACATGATACTGCCGAGGCGAACAGCCTGATCCCATAAGAGTGTGTTACATGATACTGCCGAGGAAAATAGCCTGATCCCATAAGAGTATGTTACAATATTATGTCGAGGCGAATGGCCCGATCCCATAAAAGTGTGTTACATGATACTGCCGAGACAAACGACCTGATCCCATAAGAGTGTGTTACAATATTCTGTCGAGGCGAATGACCCGATCCCATAAAAGTGTGTTACAATAACCTGTCGAGTTGAACAGCCCGGTCCTATAAAAGTATGTTACATGATACTGCTGAGGCGAACGACCCGAACCTATAAGAGTGTTGCTGAGGTGTTTAGCCCGATTCCATTAGAATATGAATCTTTTACGAGTCTTTGACCCCATTCACGAATATACGTGTGAGTTATGAGATTCAAGAAAAACTTTTCGATGGATAGGCACAACGCGGGAAAAATTCGTAAGGGAAGTACAACTTTTACGGCTAACCAAGTAGCTCGCCAAGTATCTAAAAAAGCAAGTCTGATACTCTACGTGAGTCTAGTCTCATGCTAAATGTAAATTAGAGCATTTAAACATGCAAGAATAACTCAAATAGTACAATTTAAGCATGGCGTGAGTCTAAGTCTACCTGGACATAATTAGAAATCCTAGCATACGCACAGAAACTCGTCACCTCATACGCGCGTAGCTCCCACAACATGTAGCACATAAGAATATAACACCTACGGGGCACATTCCCCCTCATAAGGTTAGACAGGAGACTTACCTCGCTCTGATGTTTCATAACTGGCTCCAATGCCTCTCTAGCACCTCAAACCAATGCCCATCGATCCGAAACTAGTCAAACAATCATGAAAACCAATAAAAATATACTTCGACAGTCATAATTAATCAATTTATAACAATTACCAACTCCGATCGAAAAGTCATCAAAGTCAACCCTCAGGCCCACATGCTCGGATTCTGAAAACATTTGAAGATAAACATTACCCATAACATCACGAACTCAAATATATAATTTATTCCCAATTCCATGTCAAATTTTATGGTCAAAATCCAAAAATACTAAATTCTAGGTTTTCTTCCAAATCCCACAATTTTCATAAATTTTCATGTTTAAATCCTTGTAGAACCCATGTAATTAACTAACAATATGTGGGAATTACATATCTTGCCATAGATGATAAAAATATCCCCTTGAAGAGCTCCAAAAATCGCCCAACCAAGTTAAAATGGGAGAGAAATGAACCAAATCCCGTATAAAAATCAAGTCTGCCCAGGTCCTTCCTCTTCGCGATGGCGATGGCCAAAATCACTGCCTCCAAAATTTCCTATACATGTTCGTGAAGACAGGGCCACGTTCGTGAAGCCTTCAGATCCTACTGCTTCGTGTTCGTGGTAAAAGCGCCGTGTTCGCGGTAAAAGCGCCGCGTTCTCGAAGGCTTAACAACTCCATGTCCCCAGCTCCCCATCCTACTACGCGTTCGCGACTCCTTGTCGCATTCGCGAAGGGTAACCCAACTCCTTCTCCATGTTCACGATCTCCTCGTCGTGTTCGGGATGAACATTTCCCAACTGTCCAAAAATCCTTCTTCGCGATCGCGTAAGCCCACTATCTCGAAGAACGACACCAACACCAACAACCATCAGCATCAAAATAAAGGAAATTGGTCTGAAACCATCTTAAAACACACCTGAGGCCCTCGGTATCCCGTCCAATCAGACCAACAAGTCCCAAAACATGACACGAACCTGATCGAGGCCTCAAATCACATCAAACAACATTCAATCTATGAATTGACGATCAAAATTCTTATTTGAACTTTCAAACATTCCAACTTCGATGAACACGTCCTAATCATACTTAAACATTCCGGAATGATGCCAAACTTTACGTACAAGTCACGAATTATGATACGAACCTATTTCAAAGTTTAGAACCCCAAACGAACATCGATAACACAAAAGTCCACTTCAAACCAAACTTAGGAAATTCTAAACCTTCAAAATGTCAACTTTCCACAATAAGCGCCGAAACGCTCCAGACCACCCGATACTCAACCCGAACATACGTCCAAGTCCAAAATAATCATACAAACCTATTGGAACCTTCAAATCCCGATTCTGAGGTCATTTATTCAAAATTCAAGCCTTGGTCAACTCTTCCAACTTAAAGCATCTGAATTGAGAATTTTCCATCTGAATCAACTCTGAACTTCCCGAAATTCAATTCCGACCTCGCGTACAAGTCATAAAATATGAAGCGAAGCTACTCAAGGCCTCAAACCACCGAACGACGCACTAGAGCTCAAAACAACCGGTCAGGTCGTTACATTTAACACCATAAGTTTCAAAAGGATTATAGCCACATAAATATTATGGCTTGTTTAGGACCATAAGTTTTAAAAATCTTCATTTCTTTTTAAACTTCGTGCTCAATCAAATAAATTCATATAAATTGAAATGGAGGAAGTATTAGAGGTCAAACATTGCTTCTATGCGACTATGCTCAAGATATGCTGTGTTCACGTATTATGCAAGCTAAGTGTGACAAACCATTTAATCTAAGGGTTATTTATATCAAATTATACTAATTAATTATGATTAAATTAAAATTAAATAAGAATGTATATTAATTAATTATAATTTAGTGATAACAGTGTATGTGAATAGAGGTTGGGCCAGAATTTGAAACTTATGAGTTTCGTGTTATCGTTCTTTTTTATCGAGTTCTAAATTAATAATTTGTACATTACATATTCAAAAGAAATTGTTAAAATAAACATATAATTTGGACCAAAACTATTGAGCTCGATCGAACCCAACTTATATTTTACCTTCGCTCCTATAAATAAAGACATATGACATATATTTATTCAGCTGATTCGAATACCGAGTGCATATAAACTTTTAAATGAATCTAAACCTCATTTATTAAAGAAGAGAGTCAAGATAAACTCAAGTGATTAGAGAGAATAAGTCCTATCATGTTTAGTAGGATAGATAAAGAATGGACAACAAACACTATTTCATCTTTGCTTAAATGAAGAATGGATAACTTTCTCGAATTTTATGAAAGAAGTTCTATTTCTCTGAAAGAAAGGCGGTAGGTGTGCTTTTAAAAGAAACACAGGAAGATAATTCACTGGTAGACCAAGGAAAAGAAAACTGTCACGACCCAATTTCCCACTTTATGTTGTGATAGCACCCAACGTCGTCGTTAAGCAAGTCAACGGTGAACTATCTATTTAATTATTCATTTAATTATTTTTGAAATCACGAATCTTATTAGGCGGAGATATAAATGCGTTAAGGTCGTAAATAAATACAATTTAAATAATGTAGAAGTAAATGTGCATCGAGGTCAAGCAAACCATAAACAAATTCTAGAAAATATCCCAAAACTCGGTGTCACCAGTACATGAGTATTTACTAAGGAGTATAATAATACAATATTTTTTTGGAATGTAAATAAGACTCGATAAAGTAAATAGTATGATAGAGACTCTATGGGCTGCGATACGTAGCCTGGAATGCAGCTGACCATAAAGTCTCCTCAGCAGCTGCGCCTACGCGCCAAGATGACCGCCAAATAAACATGTCAGATCCTGCACATTTAGTGCAGAAGTGCAGCATGAGTACGTAAATTAACGCGTACTCAGCAATTATCTGGCCTAACCCTGTAAAAGTAGTGACGAGGGGTCGACATTGACACTTACTAGAGGTCAAATAAAGCAATATAATAAATCATAAGCAGGTATGAAGCATAACAATAATAATGGGGTAAATCTGTAAGTTACACATAGTACATGAGCATAAGGTGGTTATATCATTTACCGCTTATCAAATATTTAGCCAACAACTCGAGGTGATAAGGCTCACCTAATATATATTCCTAAATCATTTTCAATTTTAAATTTACTTAATTAAGCTAGCAAAAATGAATTCAAATAATTCAAATATTACACGATAAAGTCCTAAGTTTACCCGTATATAAACATGTTTTAGTTACGGACGGACTCTCGTCACCACGTGCGTACGTAGCACCCACAACTAGTAGCACATAACAATTGCATCACCTAGGGGAGGTAATTTTCCCCTCATAACGTTAGACATGAGACTTACCTTGCTCCAAAGTTGCATAACCGGCTCCAATGCCTCTCTAACTCTTCAATTAACAATCCGAAATTAGTCAAACAATGTGCAACTCAATCAAAATATACCACAACGCGTATAATTTAACAATTATAATGATTCTCAACTCCGCTCGAAAAGTCAACAAAGTCATCCCTCGGGCCCACGTACCCGGATACCAAATATTCTTGAAGATAATCATTACCTATAACACTACAAACTCAAATATATAATTTATTCCTAATTCCATGTCCAATTTAGTGGTTAAAATCCAAAAATACTAAATTCTAGATTTTTCTCCAAATCCCACAATTTTTACAAATTTCATGTTTAAATCCATATATAAACCAAGTATTTAACTCACAATGTGTAGAAATATCTTACCATAAGTTTGAATATGAAAATTTCTTCTCCAAATCCCCCCAAAAATCACCCAAGCAAGAGAGGAATGGGTGAAATGAGCAAAAATTCCGATTTAAAACAATTCTGCCCAGGCCCGTCCTTCATCGCGTTCATGTGGCCATGGTCCCGTTCATGAAGGCCTGATAGTCCACAGCATAGCGTTCACATCCAATCCCACGCGATCGCGATGGCCAACTTGCCCCCAGCCAGGAACTCCTCCTGAGCCGTTCGCAGTTGTCCTTCCGCGTTCGCGAAGGGAACACTACAAGCCCAAAACTCACCACGTTCGTGACTACCTTGTCGCGTTCGCGTAGGGTAAAGTCCCCCTAACCCCCATCTCTCCTTCATGTTCGCGAGACTTACTTCGCACGAAGTACAAAAAGGCAGCCACCAATTTTTCCTTCTTCCCGAACGCATGCATCCCTTCGCGTTCGTGAAGAACAACTCCAGAACGAGCAACAACAACAGTAAAATAGGGAGAAATGACCTGAAACCATCCCAAAACATATCCGAGGCCCTCGGGACCCCGTCCAATCACAAAAGCAAGTTCCAAAACATAACATGAAGCTGTTCGAGCCCTCAAATCACACCAAACAACATCAAAACTACGAATCGACAATCGAAACCTTTCTTTAAACTTTCAAACACTCAAACTTCGACGAACGCGTCTGATTCATACTTAAATATTCCGAAATGACTCTAAACTTTATGCACAAGTTACAAATCACGATACGAACCTATTCTAAGGCTCATAACCCCAAACAGACATCAATAACACTAAAGTCCACTTCAAACCAAATTTAAGAAATTCTTAAACTTTCAAAATGCCAACTTTCCATAATATGCGCAGAAATGCTCCCGGACCACCCGACACTCAACCCGAACACACGCCCAAATCCGAAATCATCATACGAACCTATTAGAACCTTCAAATCCCGATTCCGAGGTCGTTTACTCAAAACTCAAACTTTGATTAACTATTTCAACTTAAAGCTTCTGAATTGAGAATTTTCTATCTGAATCAACTCTGAACTTCCCGAAATTCGATTACGACTACGCGTACAAGCCATAGAACATGAAATGAAAACTACTCAAGGACTCAAAATGCCGAACGACGCGCCAGATCTCAAAACAATCGGCCGGGTCGTTACATTCTCCCCCACTTAAACATACTTTCGTCCTCGAACGTGCCAAGAACCGTTCTGGAGTTGTCCAAAATCACGTTTTAATGCCTCGTGCACCTATCCGTGCTACCACAACCCATGTGAGCACATTAGCTTGGGTCAGACTGAAGATCCTTCCTTTTTCTTTGCCAACAAGCCTTATAACAAGGTTCCAACATTCAGAATTCTCCACGAGACCTGATTCTAAAATACGAACACTGCATCAATCACTACACACTCTGCCAAAATATGTTCATGCACCTATGCTGAAATCACACCATGCACCATATAAGTCATTTGCCAAAAATAACATCATTCGACTACAATAGCTGGAATTTCACGAATCTGATGCCCGCAATACACCTTATAACACATATAAGCCATGTTCCAACTTTTATAATATTGCCACGACGAAAGAGATATGTAGAAACTCATAACCACCTGCCAAATCAATAAATCATGGAGTCCCTCCACCTGACAAGTACCATTACCTCATTCTGAACTGAATAACTATATTTTCTCTTTAATATATCCTACATAAATCTGATCGTACTGATCTCAGGTTCAATAACCGCGTCTCACCCAGAAAAAATTGCTCGGGCAATAAGCCACTTCAAACACTATCTAAAATATCATACAACACCATCAAAGCGCCAACAAGCTATAACTCAAATAAAATGGCCAAGCCGATGTTATGGCTCCATCTCAGAGATGGGAAACAAGGCACACAAATAAGAATAAGGAATCGTACTTAAAATCTCACTGTTGCGATGTGTAACCCGATCCACACATGATATCGTTGCAGCGCGCAACCCGATCCACACAACATACCCGTGGCGGCGTGCCACCCGATCCAAAATAATATACCCGTGGCGGCGTGCCACCTGATCCAAACAACATACCTGTGACGGCATGCCACCCGATCCAAACAACATGCCCGTGGAGGCGTACCACGCGATCCACAAATAACAATCAGTAAGGAAACATCCATCAAGTCATAATGCTTATACTTCTGAAATTCTCGAATATCGACCACAAGTACGCTAAGTGCATGAATACAACCCTGGGGAGGCGATTAGCGTCATTCGCTACCAAAAACTCAAGCACGACCAAGGTGCAATAATGATCTGCATCTTGAGAGCCATCTTTCTCATATAACACCAGAAGCTACTCGGGATCATAACACATGTGTGAATAATTTAGTCATCTCACAACCTACATGGCATAATGGAGTATTACATGGAATAGCTGACAACGGGAATAACATCCAACGCCCGAAGATTCCTCCGTAAGAAATGCTATGTCGAACGAACACATCCGACCTGACGTAGAGCACACATTCACATTAGGCCCACCAACGGACCTCAAGTCAATTCTGATCATACCATACTAGGCCAATAACCTTTCAAGGATCCACTATGGCCCTATTCATGACACACGCGAGCGGTCGTCCAATCCGAGACAAACTCCCACAGTCCACAACCAAATGAATAAAGCGCCTTTCAGGCATAAACTCTCACATTATTGATAGTACCAGAATCTCCATAGTGGATTTCAATCCTTAACAATCCAATGACTATCATGTCACACTTATACAATTTTCCAGTGGGATACGTCCCTACGACCTTCCACACCAGGTAGCAAAGTCTGCACCTCCATACCACCAACCGTATTAATTCTATAAAGCAAATCAAGAATCACAAATTAATACACAATGCCTCTTCCACAGAACACCATTCTCAGGCGACACTAAGATAATGCCAGCTTATTCTAAACATCCGAAATCTTCCCCTATTCCTCCGAGCTTGTGACATTCTTGTCAACACCGAACCGCAACCTTGATCCTCCACTTCCAATTCCCATGCTACTCACTGCACCTATCATGCCGCTACGCGAGAGTACAAGAATTCATCATAACCCCTGAACCACTAGTAGAATAAGCACTCCATTGGCTAGGAACATTTCACTTAACTCGTTTCAGAAGAACCATTGCAACACGTAACTAAATTCCCATAACCGCAGAAAATACAAATCTCAAGTCGTGGTCTAAACCGCCATAACTCTTCCAGGGTCCATTTACACATAACAAGGCCATTAGAATCAAATACCTTACAAATTAATCCAATTATGGTGGTTCCCAAGCCCGCATCTACAACCACCAACCACCTGTATAACTTAACACGCTGAAGGAACTGGTGATTGTCATAATCATGCTGATTCAAACCATTACTAACCGACCCAACTTCCTCTAATTTACTCTTAAGTTTCCTTAGAAATAATAATAGCTCCATTCAAAAACATAACGAAACTCAACAACCCTCACCCAGAGTGACCTAATTCACGAGACCACGTCGTCTCAATACCCATAAACTATTCCGTACCCTCCTCACGCACACAATAGCATCCCCAACTGGTACACCCATTTTGAAAGACCTTCCACGAATCCAAAACTGTTTCTCCCATTTCTCCAATATTGCCCCGCAAACCCGATGATAACATCGAAACTTCCCCAAGTATTCTTCACACTCTGATGCAAAATCCCGGTCTTCAGCCATATAACGAACCCAAAATCCTTAGACACCGCGCTTGCATTCTTGAACCCATTAGAACCACTGTTGAGAGTCACCCACTCTGACTTGGTCCCGAATATAAAACCAAAATTTAGTGTGTTGTTAGCACATGAACACTCCCAAAGAAGCAACCGGATGAATTCATTTCCTTGTACATCACATCCACAAGAAGCATAAACTTTGAGTCTTCCCAAAACCTACACATGAATTGATAAGGCAAAATACAGCACACATTCATCAAATTCTTTGCTCAAATTACCCCTCATGTTTTCTTTTCTAAGTTATAAATAGTCCACCGATGTACAGATAACCAGAAACCGCACAAACAAACAACCACGTGACCCAATCGTAGATTGTGGGCTCCCCCACTTAACTTTAGCTACAATCACATAAATCTAAAACCCGCAATAACTCCTCCTTCTCACTTACCATGATCTCGCATCATCAACCCACCAAATTCTTACAATTCCATGTTAAACTTTGCCTAAAACATTCTGAATTATCAGCCACAATCACATATTCGACCTCCTGACAGTCGCACAATTTTCTTCAAGCGATCCAAATCACATCCCAGTACATGCCTCCCGCTATGTAGAAAGTAGAACCCTTCATGGGAACGCCATCCACAATCACACAACCACCTATCCGCTCACAGGAGACAGCCCAGCAGTGGAATTTTATTTCGACATCTTCTAACGACGCTGCACTGGTACAACTACCACGAATTCAGTAAACCCTCCTAAGCCCATGCTCGCCCGCCAGACGTAAGAGTCTATTCATTCCCCATTGACATAAACTGAAAGTCCGACAATACATTCCAAACTCGAAGTGACGTTGCATCCAAAAATGATAATCAAGTTTCCACACCCCTCTTAATTTCAAGCAAACTCCTCTCTGCCATATTCAATCTTCCTCAGTACAGTAGCCACCTTCCCAAATGAAATTTATAGACTTAGTCATTGTCAACCATGATCCCCAAATTACTCTAAACTTTCTCAAGGCATGTGGCTATCCTACCACAGAATCCATACGCTAATCTGCCACTCCCACTCTGTTAAACCATCTTCTTAAGCACTTTCTCGACCTCTATTGTTCATACTTGACCTGCTAGTGATTCAATAACCACGAGACACTTCCCACCATATCCTTCCTCTCTTTTGCTGCTAAAATTACTGCCTCAAATCATAATTCATCTTTGCAGCGCCCGAACTGATAACTTGCCACTAACTCTAAGCCCACTGTAGGTCATGATGGCGCCTAACGTCGTTGTTAGTCAAGCCAACGATGAACTATCAATTTAATTATTTATTTTATTATTTTTGAAATCATGAATAAAAGTGTGTCGAGGTTAAGCAAACCATAAACAAATTTTAGAAAACATCCCAAAACCCGGTGTCACCAGTGCATAAGCATTTACTAAGGAATACAACAATAATACAATATCTGTCTGGAATATAAATAAGACAGGATAAAGTAAATAGTATGATGGAGACTTTGTGGGCTGAGATACGTAGCCTGAACTACAACTCACCATAAAGTTTTCTCAGCAGCTGCGCCGACGCACCAAGATGACCACCAAAATAAACTTGTCAGATCCTGCACATTTAGTGCAGAAGTACAACATGAGTACGTAAATCAATGTGTACCCAGTAAGTATCTAGCCTAACCTCGGAGAAGTAGTGACGAGGGGTCGACATTGACAATTACTAGAGGTCCAATAAAGCAATATGATAAATCATAAGCAGATATGGAACACAACAGTAATAATGGGGTAAAACTGTAAGTTACATAATCTTCTAAAATTTCTTTTAAAGATATAAATTTCTCAATCTCGTATTCTATTTCGACAACTTAGATGTATCAAGTGCCAGTATCAAACAGATAAGGAATACCATATAAATTTCCAGGCATCAGTGGAAGGATAATCTCGTGAATATTTGGACTGCTAGCGATATAACGCATGATTATGCCGAGGTCGTACGCTCGATCCAGAATAATGTGTGCACTGTCGAGGGTCGACCGACACAACCCATAGATGCATTTATTATACTACTGAGGCGTTCGGCCCGCTCCACAAGAAAGGAAGGAACTTATTGAATTACGAGACACGTGCTTACAATACAGTACATGAGCATAAGGTGGATATATCCTTTACCGCTTATCAGATATTTTGCCAATAACTCGAGGTGATAAGGCTCGGCCTAATATATATTCCTAAATCATTTTTAATTATAAATTCACTTAATTAAGCTAGAAAAAATGAGTTCAAATAATTCAAATATTACATGATAAAGTCCTAAGTCTACCCGGAAATAAACATATTTTAGATACATATGGACTCTCGTCACCTCGTGCATACGTAACCCACAACTAGTAGCACATAACTATTTCATCACCTAGGGGTAATTTCCCATTCACAAGGTTAGACGGGAGACTTACCTCGTTCCGCAATTCCCTAACCGGCTTCAATGCCTCTCTAACTCTTCAATTCAAAGCCAAACAATCCGAAACTAGTCAAACAATGTGCAACTCAGTCAAAATATACTCCAACGCATATAATTTAATAATTTATAATGATGCTCAACTCCGCTCGAAAAGTCAACAAAGTCAACCCTCGGACCCACGTGCCCGGATTTCGAAAACCCTTTAATATAATCATTACCCATAACACTACGAATTCAAATATATAATTTATTCCTAATTCCATGTCCAATTTCGGGTTAAAATCCAAAAATACTAAATTCTAGGTTTTCCTCCAAATCCCATAATTTCCATAAATTTCATGTTTAAGTCCATATATAAACCATGTATATAACTCACAATGTATAGAAATCTCTTACCTCAAGATTGATGATGAAAATGGCTCCTCAAAATCGCCCAAGCAAGAGAGGAATGAGTGAAATGAGCAAAAATCCCGATTTAAAACAATCTTACCCAGGCCCGTCCTTCATCGCGTTCGCGCGCCCATGGTCGCATTCGCGAAGGCCTGACAGTCCACAGCATCGTGTTCGCATCCAAGCCCACGCGTTCACGATGGCCAACTTGCCCCCAGTCTGGAACGCCTCCTTCGTGTTCGCGGAGGGAACACTGCAAGCCCAGCAACTCACCGCTTTCGCGACTTCCTTGTCGCGTTCGCGGTAAAGTCCCCTGACCGCAGCTCTCCTTCGTGTTCGCGAGTCTTACTTCGAGTTCGCGAAGTACAAAAAGGCAGCCACCAATTTTTTTATTTTCTTCGCGAACACGTGCATCCCTTCATGTTCGCAAAGGCGAAAAACAAAACCAGAACCAGCACAACAAAATAAGGAGAAATGACCCGAAACACACTCGAGGCCCCCCGGGACCCCGTCCAATCATACCAACAAGTCCCAAAATATGACACGAAGCTGTTCGAGGCTTCAAATCATACCAAACAACATCAAAACTACGAATCAACGATCGAAACCTTTCTTTAAACTTTCAAACATTCAACTTTTACCAACGCATCTGATTCATACTTAAATATTCTGGAATAACGCCAAACTTTACGCACAAGTCACAAATCACGATACGAACCTATTCCAAGGCTCAAAAGCCCAAATGAACATCAATAACACTAAAGTTCACTTCAAACCAAACTTAAGAAATTCCTAAACTTTCAAAATGCCAACTTTCCTTAATAAGCGTTGAAATGCTTTTGGACCACCGGATACTGAACCCGAACATACGCCCAAGTCCGAAATGATCATACGAATCTATTGGAACCTTTCAAATCCCGATTCCGAGATCGTTTACTCAAAACTCAAATATTGGGCAACTCTTCCAACTTAAAGCTTCCGGATTGAGAATTTTATATACGAATCAACTCTCAACTTCCCGAAATTCGATTCCGACTACGCGTACAAGCCATAAAACATAAAGTGAAGCTACTCAAGGCCTCAAACCGCCGAACGACGTGCCAGAGCTTAAAACGACTGATCGGGTCGTTACAAAAATATTTTTTTTATTTATTTTATTAAAAAGTTTTTCAATTATTAAAATATTATCTATGATCAATCTTTTTAATTATACAGCCCAAATTGAATTATCATGTAATTGGTACAATAAGGCACTAACCTGATTGATGTATTATAGTTGCCTGGTAGCAAGATCAGAATATAGTAACTTTTACGGAGAAAACGTTACATTAAAATTTAAATTTAATAATAGATCGCATATATGTGGTAAAAATAGGTGGGATCGTAACTTTTTAGACTGGTTACTGGTGTTAGAACCCGCGCAATGCGCGTATAATTTGACAGAATATTATTCTTATAAAATTATGATCTAATATATCATATTATTTTAAAAAGTATTAGTTATTATTTTATTATTTAATGTAGTGTACAGAAATATAATAAAATCTATACAAAACCAAATGATACACAACATATAGTAATCAAAATATTATTTATTCCTTGTTTATTTTTTATTAAATTAGCAAGTACTTAGTACAATATATTTACTAATGTGACCATTTATTAACTTGTCAATTGGCGTAATATTTTGATACTACTTCTCTTTTAATAGAACATAAGTATATATTTTCTTATTCCGGGAATAGTTTTTTTATACTTATGTTATAATGTTCAAAATTCTTCAATTGTCTAAATTTATCAATAATTTTCTTGAATGTTATTTATTTATCTTTTATTTATTAAGTAATTCAAAATATAAATATTATAAAATTATCTTTATCCCCCTCTTTTGTACATTCTTTACTACTGTAATATTTGTTTAGTTTTCTCATTTTGTATTTTACTTAACATTTAAATATTATAATTTTTTTACTAAAATAATTTTGAATTCATAAAAAGTATAAAGAGATAAGCCTTCTATTATTTTATAAAAAAAACCTACTAATATTTAATAATTAATAATTTGTGTTTTATATATAATATATTATCTTATGTATAATATCCTAATTATTTCTTTATATTTTTGTATTTTTCATTATGAAATTATGAGTTATATTATATATATATATATATATATATATATATATATTCGCTATCGCTTGATGTTTTTTTAGTATTCTTCCTCATTCTTTCTGCTGATTCATAGTATATTAGTTGTTCCGGTTATCATCTTGCTGTAGTTCCTTATCTTATTTCCCCTAGCATGTTTCCCCCTCCCGATTTTTTCTGTCTAGCTCTTCATTACTGTTATTTGTATATACACTATTAAATTGTACAGGTTGATTTGTAAGTGCCTTGCCTTAGCCTCGTCACTACTTCGTCGAGGTTAGGTTCGACACTTACCAGTACATGGGGTCGGTTGTACTGATACCGTACTCTGCACTTTCTGTGTAGATTTTGGTACCAGCTCGAGCTGATCGAGATTTTTTCTATTGGGCCGCTATCCGGAGACTCAAGGTAGATTTGTCGGCGTTCACAGACCTTGAAGTCCCCGTCTATCTTTTCGATTCTACTGTTTCTTTCATTCAAACAGTTGTATTTCTTTCAGACTATTACTTTAGTGAATTTTAGAATGCTCGTGAAGTGTGACTTCAAATCCGGGTGGTAGTAATTAATGCAGTTTTTATATTATTCCGCACTCATTATATTTCACCTTAGCTAATTTACTGTTATTTACTGAATGGAATAAGATTTGTTTTAATGATTCTCTAACGTTGGCTTGCTTAGCAAGTGAAATGTTAGGTGCCATCATGATCCCGGCAGTGGGAATTTCAGGTCGTTACAAATACGGTTACACGTCTAAGTCCAAATCACCATACTGAGCTATTGAAAGTATCAAAGTACAATTTCGGAGTCGTCTGCTCAAAAGTCAAACTCCAATTAACTCTTACCGCTTAAGATCATAAAGCAAGAATCACTCTTCCAAATCAATCCCGAATCATCTGAAAATCGAACTCGACCATTCATGCAAGTCATAATACATAATACGAAGTTGATCGAGACTTTAAGCCACCGAACGTGATGATAATTCTCAAAACGACCGGTCGATTCGTTACATTCTCCCCCTCTTAAACAAACGTTCGTCCTCGAACATGCCAGGAACTGTTCCGTAGTCGTCAAATCACTACCTGAACTCACCATACATACACCCGGGGGTAATTACACATCAGCCCAACCCATGTAGGCCCGACAACACCATCTCAACTGAAAATTATTCCATCCACCCACACTAATAAGCCTTAGAACCAAATGTTTCATCATCCGAATCTTCCCAAAGACCCGATCCCCGCATAAACACATTGTATCAACCTCAACCATCTGTCACAGGTCATGCATTGTCACGACCCCAATTTTTCTTCGTAGGATGTCATGATGACACCTAGTCTCTAAGATTAGGTAAGCCTAACAAACATGCGGAAATAACTGAAAAATCAAATAAACTCTAAATTCTCAACAACTATATAAAATAAACTTCGCTGCTCAACATATACAGTTTCCTCAAAATATGATGATAGCAAGCCCCAATCTCTACTACGGTACCATACTCATCATTATACAACTGTAACTAGTAAAAGAAGGAAAATATAAAAGCAGATAGAGGGTGACTCTGAGGCCTGCGAACGCTGACAAGTGTACCTTGAAGTCTCCACGCACAAACTCAATGCACGGATGCCTAGACTGGTAGGAGGTACCTTGATCTACACAAAAAGATATGCAGAAGCGTAGCATGAGTACACCATAACGGTACCCAGTAAGTGCCAAACCTAACCTCGGTAGAGTAGTGACGAGGTAAGGTCAAGGTCCTACTGGAATAAATAGAAAACTGAACAAGTGTATAACAGTGAAAAATAATGATAGCAGTAGAAATGAGACAATTAAAGAAGTACACCGAGAATAGCTACACTAAACTAAGGCAAATAGTAATTCACAGAAGAAAACAAGGAATACCATGACAGGGAACAAAACAACAAAGACACAACTGAAAAAATAGGAAGTATCAATAAGAGTCACTACTGAGGTACCGCCTCGTAGTCTCAAATCACAAATCAATTCACAATCTTTCCTTATATCATCACGAGAGCCTTGCATTTAGTTTTGAAAATCATTTTCCCGAAATAGCATCCTGTGTTTTAGCTCATCTTATCACACCGCATGACTTCTAGTAGTTCCCCTACCAGCCTTGCGTATCCATCCCACCTTATCTCACCGCATGCATTTCAATCCCAAAACCTTATACCACTGCATGAATATCAATATCACAACGTAAAATCGCACCACAAGTACCCAATATCACAACTTGTCACAAAAACTAACAATAACAGTGTTTTCACAATAAAGAGCTCATGGCTCAACCACAATGTACACAAGAGTCTCAACACCAATAACCGGTAGTAAACAACTCAACAAGAATAGTATTTCACAACTTAACACTTGCCTCGATGCAAATCACGGTCTTTATAATTCAATACCAATTTCAACAACAAGATATTCCAAGAATAACAACTTCAAGTAAAGAGTTCAACCGTTAAATAATAAATACGGAATAAAGGAAACAAGAACTTCAACTAAACATGTAGAGCAATTAGCAAGTAAGAGATAAGACAAGTAGAACATGTTAAAATAGACTAGAAATGATGATTATAACATGTTAAGGTAACTCAATTAAGACATGAAAGGAATCTACATAGCTAAAATCGGTAATTTCTACATTTAGCCAATGCACACACTCGTCACCTTGCGTACACGGCTTTCACACATCACAGTGATCACAAACAACACCAATCCTAAGGGGTAATTCTCCCACACAAAGTTAGGTAAGACACTTACCTCAAATCACGCTAACACAATCCACTAGTAGGCCTTTCCCTCGATTATCCAACTACAAACGACTTGAATCTAGCCAAAACAACTTCATACCATAAATATAAACTATAGGAAACTATTTCGAACAATAAAATTATGATCTTTGCAATGAAATAAAAAGTCAACTCAAAAAGTCAACCCGGGCCAGCATCTCGAAACCCGACCAAATTACAAAATTTGAACACCCATTTTATAACCGTACAAGAATTACTCAGATCCGACCTCAAATCGCCTTTCAAGTCCCCAAATTTTAGACTAAGAAGTATCACAAATATTTCCATAAATTTTCAACTCAAATCTCTAATTAGATGATGAAAATAGTAATAATTCATGAAATATAGTCCAATCCGGTTTAGAATCAATTACCCCAATAATCTCCTTGAAGAACCCTCGAAATATCGCCTCACACCTAGCTCTCTTGGTCCAAAATATGAAAAATTAGATGAACCCTCGTTTTTGGAATTTTATTCTGCTGCCCAGCGATTTCTTCTTCACGAACGCAGAACGTGCCTCGCATTCGCAATGCACAAAAATACACAACTGCCAAAAACCTCTTCGGGAACGCGATATCCCCCACACGAATGCGATGAACACTGTGCCCAAGCCTACGCAAACGCAAAGCCTCACTCGCGAACGCATAGACCAAACACGTGAGGTCCCTCAGCCTGCCTTTCTCCTTCGCAAACGTGGTTCCCTGTCCATGAGCGCGATGTACAATTACAAAGAACCTTTGCGAACGCGTCCTCACCTTCGCAAATACGAAGGGTAAATTTCCAGCAACCCCTGAAGACTCTACGCGAATGTGGAAAAGCCTTCGCGAACACGTAGAAGGAAACCAGGCCTGTAGAAAAACCAGTAACTTCAGCAATCCTTAAGGTTCCGAAATGCGCCGAACATGGTTCGAATTACACTCGAGGCTCCTGGGACCTCAACAAAATACGCCAACAAGTCCTAAAGTATCATACGAACACGCTCGAAGCATCAAATCACATCAAATAACACTAGAACAATGAATCATGCACCGATTCAAGCCTAATGAGCTTATGAACTTCCGAATTTCAAAACTAATGTCGATTCATACCAAACAACTCCAATTGACTTTAAATTTAGCACACAAGTCATAAACAACATGACGGACTTATTGCAACTTCCGGAATCGAAATCCGACCCCGATATCAATAAACTCAACTCCCGGTCAAACTTTCCAACTTTCGCCAATTCACGTTGAAACGATCTACGGACCTCCAAATCAATATCCGGACATGCTTCTATGTCCAAAATTACCATAAGGAGCTATTGGAACCATAACAACTCTATTCTGGAGTCGTCTACATAAAAGTCAAACTACGGTAAACCCTATCAACTTAAACCTCCAACTTAGGGACTATGTATCCCACTTCACTCTGAAACTCACCCGAACCCGAAATCAAGCGCCCGGCAAGTCACATAACCAAAATATAACATAGAGGAGAAAGCAAATAGGGAATCAGGGCTAAAATAATCAAAATGATCGAGCGGGTCGTTACATGCATACGCCCACAAGGTATGACCACCTGATGTAATACCCCGCCCGTATGCCCATAATAACATCTCTGACCACCATAGTTGCCCATAATTAAATCCAACACTAGCAATTAACCTCATACCAGCTAGAACCCTGCTCCAAACCCTCACAATACTGACAACGATGCAAGAAACATGAAGATACCATGACCATTCACTCGAATCAATAAGTCACATCTAATGCCACCTGCGCACAAACCTTGCAAGATAAAACCCAACAAGCACAACGCAAATATGACTGAATATGCGAAGAGAAACACATGAGAGAACTATCAACCAATCCCGATGAGCACAACTCCCTATCGGTGTCATACTACGAATCAATTCTACAAGGGAGAATTAAATCATATGAGCTAATCACAAGGATCTCATCCTAATATAACTCCATTGAGGCGCATAGCCCGGTTCAAGCATATCAAACCACATGAAAATGCGAGGATCCTATCCTTAACTCTGAATCACAAGTAGAATACACATCATACCAACTGAAACCTTCCGCGAAACAAAATCACAACACGTAACGAACTTCCCATACTGCTAGAGTATCTAAATCACCAAGCGTAACCAAACCATCCAGAAATCACATCAAACCTATCGTAATGAGTAGGAGAATGTCATTTCTAGTGTCATTGTCTCAATAGTGAACAAAACAAAATGATAGAGACGGCTATTACTATAGAATCTCCCAACAGGGTAAACACATAAGTAGAGTACAAAATCATGAAGCTCACCAATACGTGAAACAATATAGGAGGACTCATCCCGACAAGCAAAACCAAATCAAGATAAGAATGATGCTCCTCTATAACGAATCAAAACCATACCTGTAACGTCACCATATGGTGAAGCGGCCTCAGCCCTACCATATAAAGCATATCAATGGATCGGGGCTCCCCCTCTAGGGCACCCTCTACCCGCCTGTCCTCCACCCCTAACTGGTTGTGCAGGTGGAGTAGCAACTGGGATAGAGCCTGTAGCCTGAGTGCTCTAATGAAATTCGCCCCTCCCGAGTCTGGAACAATCTCTCATGATATGCCTAGTATCACCATTCTCGTAACAACCCCTCTGCGGGCGTGGATGCTCATAGTGAGTCCGTGCCGAATAACTGGAATAACCATTGTAGGAACCACGAGCCGGTGGTGCACTAAATGATGACTACCCCACATGAGTACCCTAACTAACTAGAGCACCATGAATATTCTGAGGTGCGGACTGGACTTCCCGACTTCCCGAGCCTCCGCCATAATGGGCCATACCTAAGAGTAGAATTCAATGAATCCTCGAGAACCTCGAGATCTCTTGGTCTGTCCTTCATCTCCTCATCCCGAATACACTCTAATCTCCTGGCAATCTCCATAATCTGTTGAAATGGAGTTTTAGTATGTAACTCCCGAGCCATGCTGAATCTAAGATTGTAACCGAGCCCCTCAATAAATCCGCGGACTCCCTCTCTGACTGTAGGAACCAAAGTAGGTGCATGACGGGATAATTCACTGAACCTGATGGCGTACTCTGACACCGTCATGGCGCCTTGACACAACTGCTCGAACTCTGTGTGCCACGCATTCCGGAGGGTCTGGGGAATAAACTCCCTCAAAAAGCATCTCTGAAAATGAGCCTGAGAGGGTGGTGCTGCATCGGCTGGTCTACCCTCCTCATAAACCCGCCACCGCTGATATGCTGCCCCCGACAGTTGAAATGTAGTAAAAGCAACTCCGCTCACCTCCACAATATCGATGATGCAGAGAATACAGTGACACTTCTCTAGAAAGCCTTATTGGTACACAACGATCACAAAACCAAAGCTAAATGCAGAAGATCCGAGCACGAACCACATAGCCCAGAAGCTCAAAAACTACTGTATTTTCTCTGAAGCACCCCATAATGCCGCAACCGAGATACCCACTCTAATCAGACCTTCTGTGAGTCTGAAGTTGTTTCTCTAACCTCTCTGATGCTGACGTGTAGAATTATTAATGATGCAGAAATACCGCAAGTCCCAGCATTATCCCATACAAATCTCAGATCTTAATCATATACAGATTTCGGGGAACCCTTCAATACCACATATACATTGCAAGCAAGAATTGATATAACACATGACCCTATAATCTGATCGTTAATAGTGGACTCCCCTACTTGGCGCGAAGCCATAGGACACAACATCCAATGATCCATCATACTAACCCTCATAGCTTGTACAACACCAATCATGATAAACCTCAAATCATCTACTAAGCGCATATCCATCCTCGTGACAGTCAAACTCGCTTCTTACAGTGCATTGAATGATAATATGTACCTTTTACTGAGTAGAAATCATATACGAACCACAGAGTCTCTAATACCACGCACTATCCTCAAATCTCCATCCACCTCATGACCCTACCGTGATCGCAACGACTAGGCAACCAATTAAATCTTTCCAAGCTCGTACTTATCTACCAGATGCCAGAACCCACTAACCCCCATGTGAACAACTGACGGGTCTCTCAATACATCCGCATCTTCAGTTTGAATGACACATTGAGACAATGTTTGAGCATCCTTGGCTCCCTCATAACCCATCCACAGCATCACGAACTGTCGGCGCATAGCTGATACTAAGTGCACAATATCATACACGAGTAGATACAAAGGAATATAAGATATATGTTTCAAGCTAAATCAATGGTACACGATGAGAAATGAAAGAAGTGGAATTTCCTAATAGTTATGTAGCCTCTCGAAGATAAGTACATACGTCTCTGTACCGATCCGCAAGACTCTACTAAACTTGCTTATGACTCATAGCACCTATGAATCTAGGGCTCTGATACCAACTTGTCACGACCCCAGTTTTTTTCTGTAGGATGTCGTGATGGCACCTAGTCTCTAAGACTAGGTAAGCCCAACACTTACTGAATTAAATGATAGAATTTAACCAAAACAATTATTAAACATAACCGTATATCTCTATATAAGCCAACAATCCTAACCTGATACAATATCCCAAAACCGGTAGTACAAGTCACAAGCTTTTCTAAGAGTCACTAAAAATAACAATACATCATTGTCCCGAAAAAATAGGAAACAATGGAAATAAAATACAAGATAAGGTGACTTCGGAACCTGCGAACGTCAAGCAGGTATACCTTGAAGTCTCCAATCGCACAGACATAAGTCTCAAACAAACTCGATCATAACTACCTAAATCTGCACAAAAAATGTGCAGAAGCGTAGCATGTGTACACCACAGCGGTACCCAGTAAGTATCAAGCCTAACCTCGGTAGAGTAGTGACGAGGCCAGGTCAAGACACCTACCAGACATGTAAACATGTGCAAGATATAAATTAAAGCTAACAATATAAAGAACAACATTGTAAGACTAACAGCAAAAGGATCACAAATTTACAATCAACAGCTAAAATAATAAGAGCACGAATGGCAACAATAAATAACCAGGTAATAAAGCAACAACATAATTAGGATACAAATGAAATATGAATGAATTCAAGTAAAGGGAATCGATGACAACTCAATCAATAAAATTGTTCCTAACGCACAAGTCACAACAAGAATTATCCAAGGTACCACTCCTCGTAAATCTCAAATCATAAGTCATAACTTCCAAATCGTACAAGTATGGCACCTCGTGCCTACATTTTTTCCAAATCACTTTCGCACGGCAAAGTCCACGTGCTATCATGTACATCGTATCCATATAAATTGCTAAATAAAATGTTCGAGATATTTATTTATATACGATAAAGCATAACAACAATCTTGAATAAAGTAGAAAATCGAATGTGAAAATGAGTTTATTTTATAAATTATTTGGGTAAAGAAAATTGCATATTCAAATAAAACGAAGCTTTGGATAAGTTGCCAAATTAAATATAGAATTTGTTAAAATAAAATATAATAACGATTTTTAAGTAAGGTAAAATAAAACATCAGATAGGGTAAGGAGTTTAATTTGAGAAATCAATTAAAATAAAATGTGACAAATTAACACATTGAAGTAACACATTGAAAATCAATTCACCAAATAACCACGAAAATACAAATTAACACATTGAAGTAATACAACTGTGCACATAACATCTATGACTCACACAAGACACAACAACAACAATAAATATAACACACACAATTTATTGCGGTGCGCAACCCGATCCCACCGTACACACACAATCCTCCCTTATTTCACCATATCAATATCAAGAATCACATGTAAAAATCGGTTGCGACGCGCAACCCGATCCCACCGTATCATCATTATCAATATCATAATCCTTCCTTATTTCACCACATAATCATTTATCAATATCAATTATTACATACACAAACTGTTACATCGCACAACCTGATCCCACCGTATCATTATTTATCAATATCACAATCCTCCCTTATTTCACCTGTTTTGGCGTGCAAACCAATCCACAAACAATTTAAATTTACAACAATAATACAATAACTCAATTTATAAAAGTTTCTACAATTAAAGGATATGATTACACGACAATAAAGGAACCACGTAATAATCAAAGTAGTGCAACAAATATTGCCAAAAAATAACAGGACAGGTGAAGCACGTGACAACTAAGGTGTGCAAGTACAACAGTTAAGGCAACTAGCAAATAAGCACGGAGTCATGGAAGAGACTCAACAACTAAGAGGTAGCAAGACAATAAGGAATGCAATAACTTCGACAAAAGTATATAAGGGCAAATTAACAAGTACGAGGTAGAACAAATGCTAACAACGTCAAATAGAGCATGTAAGAGTAGATTAAGTATTAGAGATATAACATATCATGACGATTCAATTAAAGGCATGGAAAGAGTCTAGATAACCTAAACCAGTCAAATACCAGATATAGCTTGTGTACTCACTCGTCACCTTGCGTACACGGCTTTCATATAACACAAATCGCACAATCAACATGAATCCTAAGGGGTAGCTTCCTCCTCCCCCCCCCCCCCCCCCCCCCCCACAAATCCAACAAATCGGCCTTCAAATCCTCATTTTACTTTATACAAAAATTCTTATTTTTCTCCCATTCAAATCACTAATTTAATGTTAAAAAATAAAGATAGAATCACGAAATATAATCAACTCTGAATAAGTAACACTTACCCCAATCCCACATGTGAAAATCCCCTCCAAAATCACCAAAATCCGAGCTCTCTACTCAAAAAGTGATAAAATATCAAAAGCCCTCGAAATATAGTACTTATATTTTACCGAGTGAAATATACATCGCGATCGTGGAACATCCATCGCGATCGCGAAGAACAAAACCTTCGGTTGTCAAACCGTGTTTCGCGAACACGACACAATGGTCGCAAATGCGGTGACACATTTGCGACCAAGATCTTCAGACTCTACGCGAACACGTCTGTGTACTCGCAAACGCGAAGAGAAATATTGTCTTATGCCCTTCCTGCCTAACCTATGGGTGATTGCGAACCACTGCATGCGAACGCGGCGACAAAAGTCTTCCAATATTTGCGAACACGATCTCCTAATCGCGAACGCGAAGAGCAGTTACTGCCTGCCTCCAAATTACACTACGCGAACGCGATACCATTGACGCAAACACGATGAAGAAAACCAGATAACAGAACCTGCATTTCAAAACATGAGAAAATGGTCTGTAGCCCATCCGAAACATACACGGGATCCCTGGGACCTTGTCCGAAAATACCAACATGTTTCATAACATAACATGGATCTGCTCGACGCCCTAAATCACATCAAACAACGTCAAAACTACGAATCGCACCTCAAATCGAACTTAATGAACTTTCAACTTGTACAACTCGCGTTGAATCATATCCAATCAACCCGAATGACGTCAAATTTTGCAAGAAAGCTCCAAATGACACAACGGATCTATAGCAACTCTCATAATCGAAATCTGAACCCGATATCAACAAAGTCAACTCCCGCTCAAACCTCTCAACCTTCCAAACCTTCAACTTTCCATTTTTTGCCAAAATGCATCAAGTCAACCTACGGACCTTCAAATTCAAATCCGAGCACACGTCCAAGACCAAAATCAACATACGGAGCTAATGAAATCATCACAACACCATTTCGGAGTTGTCTGCAAAGTCAAACTCCGATCAACTCTTACCGCTTAAGCTCCTAAAGAAAGAATCTTCCTTCCAACTCAAACCCAAATCATCCGAAAACCTAACTCGACCACACAAGCAAGTCATAATACATGATACGAAGCTATTCGAGACTTTAAACCACCGAACGGGACGCTAATTCTCAAAATGACCTGTCGGGTCGTTACAAATTTAATCCAAGAACATTGTTAAAAATTTCTCATTTTGAGAGTGGCATTAAGTCACAACATGCCTCACCATGAGCCTTACGATAAATATATTAAACTTGATCTAAGGGCAAAGCGTTAATCATTAGGATTCTTTTTTTGATTCTGGACCGCAATATATTATATCGCTAGTATGAAACATTATGGTTTTAGGTGAAATTTCATGTGTATGAATGATAATATAATAGTTTCGCTATTATGGATTAAGAAGCTTCATATTTTAATGCTGCATTATTTAATTTATTAAGAGATGTTAAATCGTAATTTACGCTATGCATGGAGAATGCGGGTTGAAGCTATTATTCGTTAAGGCAGTGATCCTTCCTATTAGATTTCAAAGATCGTTACGCGAGCTTTATTCATGGCGAAGTCGAATTTTCCGGAAGCAAGAATTTTTCGAAATTTTTTCCAACCAGCGGAAGAGGCTATGGTGTTTTGGGTGTGTTTTCTAACTTAACTTGAGCTTAACTTAAAGCTTGATTCAATTTCAGCGGAAAAGATGGAGTTTTGTGAGTGTTTTCTAATGATTTTTGTTAGTTAATGGTAGCTTTGTTATTAAGTAAAAGGTAGAGGAAGAGGCTATGGTGTTTGATGGTGAAGAGAGGAGGAAGACAACCATGGTAGTTTAGATGGGGAAGATGAGAGGTATAAGTATAATTTAAATTATTTTATTTTTTAAATGACACATGTCACTGTTTGATTGGTGCGTGATATTACACATATTAAGAAACACTGATTAAGAAAAAAGTAGTGTGTCTTAGATACACTTTGAAAAGGTTGGGTGTAAAGTAATATTCGACTATGCTTAAGGTAGATGAAGAATGGACAACAAGCAGTATTTCATCTTTGCTGCCAAATCTGAAATTCAAACATTCGCTTCTTCCATCTTCCCAGCTCGCCAGCTCTCTCTACACACTTCGCCCAACTAATTGTTGTTGCTAAAAAGAAAAAGAAAATACAGACAAGAACGACAATTCCTTCCAGGGATTTTTCCATTCCCATGACTCGTTGTAGAAACCTTTACTTAAGTTTTATGGTGTGAAAGATGGTCGGATATTGACAAGTGACTGTAATTGTTTCTAGAAATATACCAAACATAAAAATGTTGCTAACTAATTGGTTGTATTGATATCCCTACAAAATTATTTGACCGAACGTCTCAACACACCAAGTTGAATGCTCCAGAATTCTTTCTTTATTTAATGGTCTTAAAAATGTGAAATTGTCAAAGTCAATTAATCATACTATGAGTTTTATTTTTCATTTTTTTATTTTTACTGAAAGACGAAAGAAATGCGGCGTTACTAATTTGCGACTTTAACAACAACTGGAAATGCACATATGAAGTAAGTGACCTATTTTATGAATATATTTTTGCTCTTTGTTCTGAAAATGACTAATACAATTTGAAGTAAGAAAGTCTAATATGTAGTCTACCTAACGTGTTCCTTGCACAGAAATATATGCCAAAATGGTGGAAAACAGGTGGCAAGATGATGATCTTTGACATACGGGAAAAAAAGAAATATACTGTATAATTTGATATCGGTTTTACTATATTCTTTATAGACCACGATAAAATATATATATATATATATATATACTGTATTTTTCTTCAATATAAGATTGGCAGTTCGCACTTGGAATATTTGTTGTCACAAGTGACGTTGTTGTCATTTTCGTTTTTATTTGAAAATTTCTCATTTTGACAGTGGCATTAAGTCACAACATGCCTCACCATAAGCCTTACGGTAAATATATAAAAATTGAGCATGTTTCTTGACTTGAATGGCAAATATATCTTTTGACTCCTAATAAGTAAGAAATTTAAACCATTAATAAACAGTCTCTTCTCTAAGTTAATCCATATGAAACACTTTTAATAACCTGTTTGGTCAAGCGGTCAAAAGCGTTTTTTTAAAATTAAAAAATAGTAAATTATATTTTAGTGAGAGCTTGTGATGTTTGGTCAAGTTTTTAGGAAAAAAATAAAGATTTTTGATAAGTAGTAGCAGGTGTTATTTTTTCAAAATCTGACAATAAGAGTTTTTTCCCCGAAGCACTTTGGGAACTTTAACCCAGTATAAATTATTTCTCTAATATCAGCAAAAAAAAAAAAAAAAAAAATTTAATTAGTCAAACACAAAATACTATGAAACAAAATATGTTTTTTCGCTTTTTTAGTTTTTCAATTATTAGAATACTCTCTCTATCTCATGATTTTTATGACTCAACTTGAATGGCCATGTAAATTTAACTTGTTCTCTTGATTGATGTATTAGTTCATGAGTGCTCGCATAAAATATTAATGTACCAAAAAGAATTACTCCATCCGTTTTAATTTATGTGAACACATTTGACTGGGCACAAAATTTAAGAAAAGAGAGAAGACTTTTGAATTTGTAGTGTAAAATGAGGCACATATATTTTGTGTGGTTATAAACCATTGCATAAAGGTAAATTGTTTCCAAATAGGGAAAATGGTCATTCTTTTTGACACGGACTAAAAAGGAAATAAGTTCACATAAATTGAAACGGAGGAAGTATATTGTAAAATATAATTCAATGAAGAAAAAAGTACATTTGATTAGTTAAATGTAAAACTAGTCCGAAGTTGTAATGATTAATATTATCATTTAAATGGTGTTAAATGTTTTTAAAAAATCTCGAAACAAGAAAAAATTAAAAGACTGCTACATATATTGGTAGATGGAATTACAAATTGTTGTGATGTTAACTGTCTTTGAAGAACTTCTGTCGACTTTCTATAAATATACAAACATAAAAACGTTGCTAGTTAATTGGATGAATGGCCATAAATAGTTTAAATATCGGAAATACTGACTTTAAAGCTCCAGAACTGTTGCTTGAATTAATGGCCCTAAAGATTGAAATTTTCAAAGTCAACTAATCACTGCTATGATTTACTGTTTTTTGGTTTACTGCAAAGACGAAGGAAATTGCTGTGCCTAATATGCGACTTTAACAATGAGAAAACTCAGCTGTTAATTTTTCCTTAAAAGGACCATCATACAACTTAGATATGGTGACCCTTATCAGTTAATGAAATTCCTGAATTGAAAATGAATTATGGTTTAAGTTTGAGATAGACAACACTTCAGAGGCAGAGTCACGATTTAAAACTAATGGGTTCAGGATTTTATTTCTTCTAAGTTACTGGGTTCTAAATTAATAATTTGTACATATTCAATAAATTTTTAAAGACAAATACAGAATTTGGACCAAAGCTACTAGGTTCGGTCAAACTCGCGTCCAAAGCTCTAGCTCCACCCCTGTACAGCAGGATTTTGGGAATTCTATGTGAGTATATATAACTAAGGGGTTGTTTGGTTGGTTAACAAGTTATATTGTGATTATAGTGACAGATTATAGCACAACCTATCAAATGAAAGATCTTCGAGTCTAGTTTCTAACGCTTCAAACCGTTCATCATTTCAACACTCCTACGCGTAGTTATGATCCAATTACCAAAGGCTGAAAGAATGTGATTCTCGGTCAGATGTGCGACCGCAGAATTATTATGCGATCGCAAAAGTAGTTTGCGAACCACAAAATGATCGCAGACCTGACCAGTGCAACCCAGTTCTGGGCATCAGTTTTACGGTCCATTGTGCGACCCGCATACTCATTGTGCGGTCCAGTGCGCGACCGCATACCTGAGTTCGGAGGGTCAATTTTTTTATTTTCATAACCCTATCTCATTTTGATAAATAGGCTTTGGGGCTTTTTGGGGGGCAATTATGTGATGATATTAGAGAGAAGTGAGAGTGTTCTAGAGAGAGGAAGAAGCTCAAGTGTAATGACCCGACTAGTCATTTTAAGAATTAACGTCTGGTTCAGCGACTTAAGGTCCCGAGCAACTTCATAATATGTATTATGACTCGTGTGTGCGGTCGAGGTGGGTTTTGGGAAGGTTCAGAATTTAATTGAAAGAGAAACTCTCATTTTTTAAGTTTAAATGGAAAGAGTTGACCAAAGAGTTGACTTTTGAGTAAACGACCCCGGAATGAAATTTTGATTATGTCAATAGTTTCGTATGGTGATTTCGGACTTAGGCGTATGTCCTGATTTGGATTTGGAAGTCCTTAGGACAATTCGACGCATTTTGGCGAAAGTTGAAAAATAGAAGATTTTTGAAAAGTTCGACCTAAGGTCTAATTTTCGATAACGAGGTCGGATTTCGATTTCGTAAATTGGAACAGCTCCATTACATCATTTATGACTTGTGTACAAATTTTGAAGTCATTCCGGATTGATTTGATACGTTTCGGCATAAAATATAGAAGTTGGAAGATTTCAAAACTCATAATTCGATTCGATGCGCGATTCATAATTTCGGCGTTGTTTGATGTGGTTTGAAACCTCGACTAAGTTCGTATTATATTTTGGGACATGTTGGTATATTTGGTTAAGGTTCCGAGGGCCTCGGTTGGATTTCGGAAGGTCAACGGATTGGATTCTTGGACATTGGAGGTGCTGGACATTTTGGACTTGCTCGTGTTTTCGCGTTTGCGGAAGCTTCATCACAGAAGCGACCTCGCAGAAGCGATGCATTCACCGCAAAAGGGAAGATGGAAGGACATGGCAGTGGTCGCAAGTGTGAAGCAAATCCCGCACCTACGGAGCCGCAGAAGCGGGAAAGGAAGATGCAGAAGCGACTGCTGCCGTAGATGCGCAGGTTGCATCGCACCTGCGAATTCGCAGAAGCGGAAAGGGGTCCGCAGGTGCGATGTGGTTGTTGGTAGTGGTCTTTCGCAGAATCGAGAAGGGTCTCACAGAAGCGCAAGAAAATTTCCCGCGGGTGCTAATCTGGGCAAAAACATAAGGATTGAACTTGGTCATTTTTCCATTTTTGTTTTGAATTTTTGGAGCTCGATTTTGGGCGATTCTGGAGGGATTTTTCACAAACTTGGTTGGGTTAAATGTTCTATATCCTAAAGTGATTATATTTCATGAATCTATGGTTATATTCATCGTTTAAATCGGATTTAAATGGAAGAAATCAAGATTTTTGTAAAATCTTTCAAAAACAATTTAAGATTTGGAGGTCGAGTTGTTATCGGAATTTGATAAAATTGGTATGGTTGAACTCGTATCGGAATGGGTATTCGAATTTCATGAAAATTATGTCGGGTTCCAAGAGGCAGGCCCCGCGATGACTTTGGTTGACTGTTTAGAATAAAATTTTAAGTCGACGTTTTATTATCCGGAATTATTGCCGATAAATTTTAATGAAGTTGTACAATTAATTTGAATAGATTTGAGCTGTCCGTAGGATTAATTCAAGCAAGACGGCTATTTTGGAATATCGGCATAACTTCAAAATGGTAAGTATCTTGCCTAACTTTGAGCGGAGGAAATTACCCCTTTGGCATTGAGTCTTATTTGTAAAATGTGTAATTGAAAATCATGTACGCGAGGTGACAAGTACGGACTTGATTTATACGTGCAAATTATATCGGTTAAATTCGTAGACGCCCTTATGTATTAAATTAAAAATTGTTGGCACTTATTAAATTATTTATTTGTCATCCCTCATTCCTTATTTTCCGAGGTTGTTTTTATATGATAATTTGGTGTGATTGCCACTTTTATTTTTATGTGAAATACCGTGGTTAGTTGGGTTGACATTTCTTGGAAATAATTTCATTATGGATTCCTTATCTGCAAGTAATTAATTAAATAAGCTTAAAAAGAGGCGTTAATATATTTATCAAAATTTGGATTAAAGAAGGTGTTGTCCTATGCTGAGTTACTTTTCCATCTTTGTTGTTATTTTGAGGTTTTATATATGTTGTGTGGAGCCTTGGGCTATTTACTTTGAAATTAATTGATTTTTTTGTTGTATCTTTGGAGTTGGTTGTGGCCGATGGGAATATTTTGAAATGAATTGTTGTATATGTGTTATTGTTTAAATACCCCCCCCTCCCCCCCCCCTATTTATGCTTCCTATCTTGTTTGTTAATGATATACATGTGCTTGGTGAGGAAGAGTGTAAAGCACGAAGGTTGATGTCGTGCCATTTCATATACATTATCATGTAAGGAAGAGTGTAAAACACGAAGGGTGATGTCGTGCCATTTCATATACATTATCACGTGAGAGAGAGTGTAAAGCAGGAAGGATGATGCCCTGCGATTGAGAGTGTAAAGCAAGAAGGGTGATGCCGTGCCATTGAGAGTATAAAGTACAAAGGGTGATGCCGTACCATTTCATTTGTATTATCATGTGAGGATGAGAGTAAAAGCACGAAGGGTGATGTCGTGCCATTATTTTTATATTATCATATGTTCATGGCACGAAGGGTGTTTTCGTGCAGGCAGGGACGAGGGACGTACATTATATTGTGATATCTTTTTGTTGTGTATACATTCATGTCTTTATCTTGAGCTGTTATTGTGCACTTATATTTTCTGTGTGACTTGTAGTCGTGGTTGCTTCCTGTGTGCCTCCCACTTTATTTCTTTTAATAGTTATTGGCATTTCTCCCACCTAGTTGGTACTGTTATATGTATGCACGGTGAGAAAGAGATAAATGCACGAAGGATGTTGCCATGCCAATTGATTTGATCTATCTATCTATCTATATCTATATATATATATATATATATATATATATATATATATATATATATATATATATATATTGGGTGAGAATGAGACAAGTGTACGAAGGTATTGTCGTGTCATTTGATGTGACATGTTGAATATATTTATCACACCATGAAGGTTAAATGAGGTGTCACGTGGTGACTTTTATTTGAAAAAATTATATTCGAAAGATATTTATTTGAAAGAATCATATTTGAAAGATATTTACTTGAAAAGATTATATTCGAAAGATATTTACTTGAAAGAATTATATTTGAAGGATATTTACTTGAAAGAATTATATTTGAAAGATATTTATTTGAAAGAATTATATTCGTAAGATATTTATTTAAAGGAAGTATATTTGAAATATATTTATTGAAAAGGATTATATTCTGCAGACTTTTATTTAAATAAAACTTATAGATAAATTATGTATATTTTGAAGGACTTGATTAATTGGTTGTTCATGTGTTTATTATTCGTTTGAGCAATATTTATGGTGTTCATGTTGCCTTACCGTTTAAATCATTAGTTGATTGGTGTTGCTAACACTGCTATTTATTTTTTATTATTTTTGTATGCTATATTGCACAGGTTATTTGACTAGTGAGTGTCTTGACTGTACCTCGTCACTACTCCACTGAAGTTAGTTTTGATACTTATTGGGTACCGACAGTGGTGTACTCTTACTACACTTATGCACATTTTTGTGCAAAGCCAGGTATTGAAGATATCGGATTTGGACGGAGATTAGAGTATGATCGCAAGGATTCAAGGTATGATTGCTTGGTCATCGTAGTCCCTTGGAGTCTTTCCATTTTTATTGTACTGTTAATTTCTTATTCGAATAGTATTGTATATTCGACCCTAAAGATAATTCCATGTATTCAATTAGAGTTCGTGACTCAGTATTACCAGTCTTGGGAGATTGTTGAATATTTCCGATGTTAGTGTTGACACTTGTTTAAAAAAAGATTGGCTTGAATTGTAATTATAACCGGCTTACTTAATCTTAGAGACTAAGTGTCATCGCGATGCCTATGATGAGATTTTAAGTCGTGACAAGTTGATATCAGAGCTCTAGGTTCATAGGTTCTACGAGTCACGAACGAGTCTAGTAGAGTCTTGCGGATTGGTACGAAGGCGTCTGTACTTATCTTCGAGAGGCTACAAAACTATTTAAAAAATTTCACTTCTTTCATTCCTGTCATGCAGAATTTGTTGATTTTGGAATTTGAGCATGTGCATCTCTATTCTCTCACAAATGGTGAGGACACGTGCTACCGGGTTAGATGATCAAACAACTGCGCATACTGCTAGAGCCGCAAGAGGCCGGGGCCGAGGTAGAATCTGAGATAGAGGTCGAGGAAGGGAACGTGTCGCAACTAGAACACCTGTCAGAGTAACAATTAAGGAGCCGCCAGTAGATCAGGTTGGGGGACAGGTACCGAAAGCACCGGTTGCTAACCCAGGATTTCAGGAGACTTTAGCACAGTTCCTGAACATGTTTGGTATTGTAATGACCCAACCGGTAATTTTTACTTTGAGAACCCCATTCCCCTAAATAAAACTCCCTGTATGTGCTTTTATTAATTTATGACTTTCGGGGATGGTTGGTTCGGGATTTAAAAGTATTCGGGTTGAAATCGAAATACTTGGTTCCTTAAGTTGGCCTTAAAAGGCTAAGTTTGACTTCAGTCAACATTTTGAGAAAATGACCCCAGAATCGGGATTTGACGGTTCCAATAGGTTCGTATGATGATTTTGAACTTAGGCGTATGTTCGAATCGGGTTTGGGATAAACCGGGAGCGTTTTGGCACTTAATAGTGAAAATCAACTATTTGAAGGTTTAAAGTTCTTTAAATTTGGTTTGGAGTAGGTTTTAGAGTAATCGAGGTCCGTTTGAAATTCTGAATTTGGGAACAGCTCCGTATAGTGATTTAAACTTACACGCAAAATTTGGTGTCATTCCGAGTAGTATAAATATATTTCGGCGCGTTCGGGGCAAGTTTAAAAATTTTGAAATTTCTAAGTTGAATTAATTTGGTTTGGGGTATGATTCTTAGATTTCATATTGTTTTACACGTTCCGAGAGTTTGATCGAGTCCGTTTTATGATTTCAAACTGGTTGGTATATTCGGGCGGGGCCCCGGTGGCTCCGAGTGTTAACCGGACGAGACTCGGACCAACTTTGGAATTTGGAGGAAGAACAGAAGCTTTCTGCTTCTGGTGCATTCGCACCTGCGCTTGGAGAGCCGCAAGTGCGACCATCACAGATGCGACTTTGGCTCGCAGAAGCGGAAAGGGGAGGGCAGGCAACTGATCGCAGATGCGGAATTTTTGCGCACCTGCAAACGCGCAGGTGTGAGACAAAACGCGCAGATGCGAGACTGGACATGTCGAGGGAAATGCGAACCTGTGAGAAATTTCCGCTGGTACAAAGCCACAGGTGCGTTTACTCCCTTCGCAGGTGCGAAAAACCTGCTTGGACAGAACCTTAAAACGGACGAAGCTCAGTACATTTTTAGTCTGATTTTCTTCCATGTTTGGGCTATTTCAGAGCTTTTTGAGAGGGGATTTCAACTAGCAACTTGGAGGTAAGTTAATTCCACACACCTTGAGTTAAATACATAGATTATGGGTAGATTATAATCGGTAAATCTTAAATATCAAGGGTTTAGATGAAAAACCTAGGTTTTGACAAGAATGAGATTTTAACCACGAAAATGGTTATGAAATTGGATAGAAATTGTATATTTGAGTTCTTGAGATTATGGGTAACGTTTTCATCCAAATTTTTCTGGAATCCGGGCACGTGGGGCCGGTGTGAATTTTAGAAATTTTACCATTTTGGATAGAGTAAATTATTTAATAGATGAATTTCGAATTATTGAACGTGTATTAATTATTTTATATAACTTTTGAATAGTTTCGGATTTTTCGGCATCGAATTGAAGTTTTCACGACATTTTGATCGGAAAAATGGATTTTGAGACATGGTAAATCTCTTGCCTAATCTTGTGAGGGGGAGTTTACCCCGTAGTTGATTAAAATAATAATTGTTGCTAATTGTGGGGGCTACGTACACACGAGGTGACGAGAGTCCGTACGTAGCTACTATCTATGCTAAAGTCCGGGTAGTTTAGGATTCAAAGCATGAACTATATATGTAAATTGTATTCTTTATTTAATTAAATTATTTGATATATATTGTGAATTGTTACATAAAAATAGTAAGAGATTGAAATCTCATATACTTGAATTTTTGTATGAATTAATTTAATTGTTAAAAAAAATTGTGCATCCTCTCGTATTAATCCTTTAATAAATACACTCTCATTCCGGAGGTACATAAGAAAAATTCTTCCTTTCTTGTGGAGCGAGCCAAACGCCTCGGTAGTATAGATGCATCTATGGATCGCACCGCACGTCCCTCGGCAGTGTACACAACACTCTGGATCTGGCCGTACGACCTCGACAGAAATCGTGCCTAATAATAATAATAATTACACGATACCTTGATAGTTAATTTTAGCTTGTGAATTTAATTAATAGATTGGAAATTATTGCATTTGAAGAAATTTAATTATTTCTGCTGGTTAAATAAAATTATTGTTAACTCTGTGAATCATGTTGATTTAAATATTTCTATTTTATTCTATTTATTATTATTGACCCTTAGTGAGTGTCAAAGTCGAACATCTCGTCTCTACCCCTTCGATATTAGGCTTGATATTTACTGGGTACACGTTTTTTACGTACTCATGCTACACTTGCTGCTCTTTTTGTGCAGGACCTGAGACAGGTGCTATCGTTTGACCTATCGGTGCGCACCCGCGTTATCCAGAGGCTTAGTGGTGAGCTGTTTTCTGAGCCGTTCTGCAGCAACTAGTGCCTCTTCTGGGAATTTTATTTTGTCCATTTCATTCCAGACAGTATTTATAATTTTTGTATAATCTACTAGATGCTTATACACTTGTGACACTGGGTCTTGGCACACATATTGGTAGAATTGGAAATTGATTATTTTTATTGGATTTAAATTAACCGATACCTTTTCTATTTTCTTTAATATTGCTAGTAAAAGAATAAAATTACTTGAAAAATTCTGAAAAATAATTGATGTATGTTTAAATTTCTAGTTGGCTTGCCTAGCCATTGGGTTGGGCGCCATCACGACCTATAGGCGAAATTGGTTCGTGACAGGTATATTAACTCAGGCGGGATTGATCTCTCTTGCACCAAATATTTCACAGATTGGGGAAGGAGCTCAGACTCCTACTGCTCGTATTCCAAAGCAACAGGTTCACATTGGTCAGGTTTCGGGTATAGTACCGGTAAAATCTGCTATTATGGTTCAGCCTGAGGTCTGGCCAGAGACGTTAGAAGAAGAACAAAAGAGAATTGAGAGATTAAAGAGGTATAGTCCACCTACTTTTGGTGGCACAACTACCGAGAATTCCTAGGGATTTCTAGAAAAGTGTCATTGTATTCTACGCAACATGGGTATTGTGGAAGTGAGTAGAGTTGCCTTTACTACATTTCAGTTGTCAGGGGCAGTGTATCAGTGGTGGCAAATTTATGAAGAAGGTAGACTAGCCGGTGCAATGGCACCAACCTGGGCTCAATATTCGGAGATGTTTTTGAAAGGGTTTGTCCCCTAGACTCTCCGGGATGCATGGCGCATAGAGTTTGAACGGTTACGTCAGGGCACCATGACGGTGTCAGAATATGCTATCAAGTTCAATGAGTTAGCCAGCCATGCACCTATCTTGGTTTGTACAGTTAGAAAGTGAGTCCGCAGATTCATTGAAGGGATCGATTATAATTTTAAAATATGTATGGCTTGAGAGTTGTACACTGACATTCCATTTTAACAAGTAGTAGAGATTGCTAGGATGTTAGAACGTGTTCAAAGTGAGGAAAACGAGGCCAAAAGGTCTCGGAACTTTAAAGGATTTAATGGATTCTACTCTGCAACTATGACTCATCAAGGTGGAGGCTCGGGCAATCGGTCAGCCCAGTCCGCAATTCAAAATACTCGTAGTGCTCCAGTTAATACTTTAGTGCACCATTGGCACGAGGTTCTTATAGTGGTTATTTCAGTTATCTAACATAGACTCAGTACGAGCAGCCGCGACCTCATATGGGTTGTTATGAGTGTGGTGATACCAGGCACATCATGAGAGACAGTCCTAGACTTGGGAGAGGTGAATTTCATCAAAACACTCAGGCTACAGGCTTCATTCCAGTTCATACGCCACGTGCACAGCAAGTTAGGGGTGGAGGATAGGCGGGTAGAGGGCGCCTAAGAGGTGGAGGCCCGATCCGTTGATATATTTTCTAGAGTGTGGATGAGGACACTACACCAGATGATGTCGTTACAGGTATGATTCCGATTTGTTATAAAAAGGGTATTCTTCATTAATTTGATTTGATTCTGAATATTGAGGCGAGTCCTCCTATTATGCTCTGCTTATGGGTGAGCCTCGTAATTTTGTGACCCACTTATATATTTATCCCTGTTGGGAGACTTGATAGTGTTAGTCTGTGACTATCATTTTTATTTTGTATACTATTAAGGGCTATAAGTCCAAAAGTGACTTTCTATTACTCACTACAATGGGTTTGATGTGATTTCGAAATAATTGATCTTAATTTTATAAGTTATATGCCATATTGGTATGGGGGGGTTCATTATGTGCTGTGAAAATTATTTACGAAATTTATTAAAAAGAAGAAAGAAAGGGAATAGAAAAGTTTCAGTTGGCATAATGTGCAAAATACTTGTGATTCAGAATTGAGGATGAGATCCTCGCATTTTTATATGATGTGAAATATTTAAACTGGGCTACAAGCCGCGGTGAAAGTTATATAAGGACGAGGTCCTTGTAGTGAAAACTTTATGAGTTTAAATTCTCCCTTTATGAAATTAAATTTGTACTATAGTATTAATAGGGAGTCATGCATGTTAGGCTTAAATATTGAGTTTAGCCTATTTATCCATAATTGTGACGCAAATATTGAGTTTTAGCCTACGAGGTGAGTGCCTAGGCGGCGTTAAATGTGACTCGTTAAGTCGGGTAAATAGCTATGAGGTCTTTATGGCTCACATTTTGCAGTCAGTGTTGTGAAAATTCGAAACGAGGTTTGGTTAATATGAGGTTAATTGATGATACTGGAATTAACTATGAACAGCTATTATGATCAGAGATGTGGTTATGGGCATACGTATAATGTGTGTTTGGTCACGAAATTGCTACAACCGATTGAGACTAACACAGTGTGTTAATATGAAAAATCAGGCATTCGAAATTGATTGGAGAGTAAGGAATTGACTTTAAAACTTATAAGTATGGATAAAAGAAACAATCTCAACTGAGATGGTGTTGTCGGACCCATGTTAAATTGCAGAACGTAGAATTACTCACGAGTATGTGTGAAAGAATACACTCAGTAAATTAATGTCCCCAGAAATATTCTTGGCACGTTCGAGGACGAACATATATTTAAGAGGTGGAGAATATAACGATCCGACTTGTTGTTTTAAGAATTAATGCCACATTCAGCGACTTAAGGTCCCGACCAACTTTGTAATATGTATTATGACTCGCGTGTGCAGTCGAGGTGGGTTTTTGGAAGGTTCGGAATTTAATTAAAAGAGAAATTCTCATTTTTGAAGTTTAAATGGAAAGAGTTGACCAGAGAGTTGACTTTTGAGTAAACAAACCCGGAATGGAATTTTGATTATGTCAATAGCTTCGTATGGTGATTTCAAACTTAGGCGTATGTCCGGATTTGGATTTGGAAGTCCGTAGGACAATTCGACTCATTTTGGCGAAAGTTGAAAAATAGAAGATTTTGGAAAGTTCGACCGAAATTCGAATTTTTTATAACGAGGTAGGATTTTGATTCCGGAAATTGGAATAACTCCATTACATCATTTATGACTTGTGTGCAAAATTTGAAGTCATTCCGGATTGATTTGATACGTTTTGGCACAAAATATAGAAGTTGGAAGATTTGCAAACACATAATTCGATTCGATGCGCGATTCGTAATTTTGGCATTGTTGGATGTGGTTTGAAGCCTCGACTAATTTCGCACTATATTTTGGGACATGTTGGTATATTTGGTTAAGGTCCCGAGGACCTCGGGTGTATTTCGGAAGGATACCGGATTGGATTCTTGGACATTGGAACTGCTGGATGTCTTGGACTTGCGGGTGTTTTTGCTTCTGCGGAAGCTTCATCGCAGAAGCGAAGATGGAAGTACATGGCAGTAGTCGCAGGTGCGAAGCAAATCCCGCACCTGCGGAGCCGCAGAAGCGGGAAAGGTAGACGCAGAAGCGACTGCTTCACAGATGCGCAAGTTGCATCGCACCTGCGAATTCGCAGAAGCAGAAAGGGGTTTGCAGGTGCGATGAGGTTGTTAGTAGTGGTCTTTCGCAGAAGCGAGTAGGGTCTCGCAAAAGCAGCTTCGTAGAAGCGCAAACAAATTGTCCACAGGTGCGAAACTGGGCAGAAACATAAGGATTGAACTTGGTCATTTTTTCATTTTCGTTTTGAATTTTTGGAGCTCGGATTTGGGCGATTCTGGAGGGATTTTTCACAAACTTTGTTGGGGTAAGTGTTCTATATCCTAAAGTGATTATATTTCATGAATCTATGGTTATATTCATCGTTTAATTCGGATTTAAATGGAAGAAATCAAGACTTTTACAAAATCTTCCAAAACAAACATTTAAGATTTGGAGGTCGAGTTGTAATCGGAATTTGATAAAATTAGTATGGTTGAACTCGTATCGGAATGGGTGTTCAGATTTCATGAAAATTATGTCGGGTTCCGAGAGGCGAGCCCCATGTTGACTTTGGTTGACTTTTTAGAATAAAATATTAAGTCGACGTTTTATTATCTGGAATTATTTTCGATGAATTTTAATGAAGTTGTACAATTAATTTGAATAGATTCGAACTGTCCTGAGGATTAATTCAAGCAAGACGGCTATTTTAGAATATCGGCATAATTTTAAAAAGGTAAGTATCTTACCTAACCTAGAGTAGGGAAAATTACCCATTAGGCATTGAATCTTATATGTAAATTGTGTAATTGAAAATCATGTACGCGAGGTGACGAGTACATACTTGATTTATACGTGCAAATTATATCGGTTAAAATTCGTAGACGCCTTTATGTATTAAATTGGAAATTGTTGGCACTTATTAAATTATTTATTTATCATCCCTCATTCCTTGTTTGTCGAGGTTGTTTTTATATGATAATTTGGTATGATTTCCACTTTCATTTTATGTGAAATATCGTGGTTAGTTGGGTTGACATTTCTTGGAAATAATTTCATTATGGAATCCTTACGTGCAAATATTTAATTAAATAAGCTTAAAAAGAGACGTTAATATATTTATCAAAATTTGGATTAAAGAAGATGTTGTCCTATGCTGAGTTATTTTTTCATCTTTGTTGTTATTTTGAGGTTTTATATACGTTGTGTGGAGCCTTGGGCTATTTACTTTGAAATTAATTGATTTTTTTGTTGTATCTTTGGAGTTGGTTTTGGCTGGTGGGCAAATTTTTATATGAATTATTGTATATGTGTTGTTGTTTAAACACCCTCCCTGATGTTATTTATGCTTCCTACCCTATTAATGATATACATGTACTTGGTGAGGAAGAGTGTAAATCATGAAGGGTGATGCCGTGCCATTTCATATACATGATCAAGTAAGGAAGAGTGTAAAGCACGAAGGGTGATGCCGTGCCATTTCATATACATTATCATGTGAGGGAGAGTGTTAAGCACGAAGGGTGATGTCGTGCCATTTAGAGTGTAAAGCACGAAGGGTGATGCCGTGCCATTGAGAGTGTAAAGCACGAAGGGTGATGTCGTGTCATTTTATTTATATTATCAGGTGAGAATGAGAGTAAAATCACGAAGTGTGATGTCCTGCCATTATTTTTATATTATCATATGTTCATGACACGAAGGGTGTTTTCGTGCAGGCGAGGACGAGGGACATACATTATATTGTGATATCTCTTTGTTGTGTATATATTCATGTCTTTATCTTGAGCTGTTATTGTGCACTTATGTTTTCTGTGTGACTTGTAGTCGTGGTTGCTTCCTGTGTGCCTCCCACTTTATTTCTTTTAATTGTTATTGGTATTTCTTCCACCTAGTTGGTACTGTTATATGTATGCATGGTGAGAAAGAGATAAATGCATGAAGGGTGTTGCTGTGCCAATTGATTTGATCTACACCCACACACACACATACACACACACACACACATAAACACACACACACACACACACACACACACACATATATATATATATATATATAGGTGATAATGAGACAAGTGCACGAAGGTATTGTCGTGCCATTTGATGTGACATGTTGAATATATTTCTCACACCATGAAGGTTAAATGAGGTATCACGTGGTGACTTTTATTTGAAAAAGTTATATTTGAAAGATATTTATTTGAAAGAATTATATTCGAAAGATATTTTACTTGAAAAAATTATATTCGAAAGATATTTACTTGAAAGAATTATATTTGAAGGATATTTACTTGAAAGATATTTATTCGAAAGAATTATATTCGTAAGATATTTATTTGAAGGAAGTATATTCAAAATATATTTATTGAAAAGGATTATATTCTACAGACTTTTATTTAAAAAGAATTATAGATAAATTATGTATATTTTGAAGGACTTGATTAATTGGTTGTACCTGTATTTATTATTCGTTTGAGTAATATTTATGGTGTTCCTGTTGCCTTACTGTTTAAATCACTAGTTGATTGGTGTTGCGATCACTGCTATTTGTTTTCTATTATTTTTGTATACTATATTGCACAGGTTATTTGACTAGTGAGTGTCTTGACTGTACCTCGTCACTACTCCACTGAGGTTAGTCTTGATACTTACTGGGTACCGACCGTGGTGTACTCATACTACACTTCTGCACATTTTTGTGCAGAGCCAGATATTGAAGATATCGGATTTGGACAGAGATTAGAGTATGATCGCAAGGATTCAAGGTATGGTTGCTTGGTCATCGCTTTCCCTTGAAGTCTTTCCATTTTTATTGTACTGTTAATTTCTTATTCGAACAGTATTGTATATTCGACCCTAGTGATAATTTCATGTATTCAATTAGAGTTCGTAACTCAGTATTACCAGTCTTGGGAGATTTTTGAATATTTTCGTTGTTAGTGTTGACACTTGTGTAAAAAAATAAAATAAAATAAAGAAAAATATATTGGTTTGAATTGTAATTATAACCGGCTTACTTAGTCTTAGAGACTAAGTGCCATCACGACGCCTGTGGTAGAATTTTGGGTCGTGACATCAAGTGCTTTGTTCATCGAGATCTTGTCCAAGCTTTCAAATCCAATAAGGAAATCTCACAAGTTCTTCATCTAAGAGATAAGTATCCACACCCTAGTTTTTAATTTCGAATTTGGATAGAAGATAATTGATTAGGAGTATTATTCTTGGGTATGAGAGTATTATTTATACATGCATGTGTTGATAATATATAAAGATGCTCAAAAGAGAAAAAAGAGAGTTGGTGATATGAAGTGTGGCCACTGTGCCAAGAATGAAAGTTATGCTTGTGACCAATGGTGCCAATGAAATGAAATGACGTGAGAAAGGTTAATAAATGAGCTTTGATTCAACTGTTCCAAAATTACTTCAAAATTAGAATTGCCTAAAAGCTTATGTACTCAAGTCATGCCCATATGTAGTTGTTTTAACTAATGCTATGCTTTGTGAGTATTTTCAATGTATTTTGCGTTCTTACATATTCGTGAGTGGAAATTGTGTATTGCCTTTTTTGGGGAAAGGTATTTCAGGAGTATTCTATATGATGATGTTCATGATGATAATCCTTGAAAGTAAAGAAATAAAAGTGCGGAATATGATATACGCTCACAGTGCTATGAATAAAGAATAATATTTATGGCCAAGGGAGCCAATGAAATAATGATGTTGTAAGTAGTTGAAGGTAATTGTGAAGTGATATATGGTTTGAAAGGTTATGAAATTATGTTTCCAATATGTTATAAGATCCTATGCCCTCATGAGGAGAGGCTACGGTATTCCTAAATATTTTAAATGTTCTTGATGTCCTATGATTACCCATGGCAAGTACAAGTAATTGATGGTATGAACATGAAATTTGGTCGTTTGCCAAAATGAGAATTATGAGGTGTTGTATGTCCCTATGGTTTCAATCATAGTATGTGTTCTACTAAAATAATTAATGTAAATGACTTCGACGTTAAGTCCCCAAGAGATATGAACTTAGCTAATGGCCTCAAGATGTCAAGTGAGTGAATAACGAGATGAAAGGGAAATGTCATATGCTAAATAATGATGAGCCTTAAGAAAAGAAACTTGGCCCATGTGCCATTGAAATCGACTTATTGATTTACCATGCATGTTCTTACACCTCCACCTGCATATATTGGGGTGAGACGGCAAGGCTACTTTGTGTAGAGTTTTGGTATTGTGATACACATCCACCCGCATATATTGGGATGAGGCAGCAAGAATGCTTTGTGTAGAGTTTTGGTATTGTGATACACATCCACCCGCATATATTGGGATGAGGCAGCAAGAATGCTTTGTGTAGAGTTTTGGTATTGTGATACACCTCCACCCGCATATATTTAGGTGAGGCGGCACGGATGCTGTGTATAAAGTTTCGGTATTGTGATACACCTCTTCCCGTATATATTGGGGTGAGGCGGCAAGAATACTTTGTGTAGAGTTTTGGTATTGTGATACACCTCCACCCGCATATATTGAGGTGAGGCGGCAAGGCTGTTGTGTATAGAGTTTTGGTATTGTGATATACCTCCACCCCTATATATTGGGGTGAGGTGGCAGGAACGCTTGGTGTAGGGATTGTGGTATTGTCATACACCTCCTCCCGCATATATTGGGGTCAGGCGGTAGGACCGCTTTTTGTTGGGATTGTGGTATTGTAATACACCTCCACCCGCATATATTGGGATGAGGTGGTAGGACCGTTTTGTGTAAGAATTGTGGTACTGTGATACACCTCCACCCGCATATATTGGGGTGAGGCGGCAGGACCGCTTTGTGTAGAGATTGTGGTATCGTAATACACCTCCACCCGTATATATTGGGGTGAGACGACAGGGTCGCTTTTTGTGAAGGTGGTTATAGAGGATCTCCGACTTAATATCTATAAATGATTAATGGAAGCTCTTAGTAAATTGATTTGACGTTAATGTCTATCTAAGCCCCTTTATTGTTACCATGATTCATCGTATTCATGTTGTATTTCCAAGCCCTTGAATAGGTGTATTGTATATATGATACTGTGAACGGTCTATGAGATGCATAGGTGTATAATATGATATATGAACTCTAAGTACGGTCTATGAAATATATATGTGAAAAATAAGAGAGGAAGGTGCCACTTTCATTGGCCTTGTTTGTATATGTTGTTACAATTACACTAAATTATGTATTCTACGTATAGTTCATATGGATCAGTTGATCCTAAAAGAAGTTTAGAATGATGCAAGTATAATAAGACTTGAAATGTGATCCTCTGGATTCTCATCCCAATATATGCGGGTCGACGTGTATGACAATACCACAATCCCTACACCAAGCGGTCCTGCCACCTCACCCCAATATATATGGGTGGAGGTGTATCACAATACCAAAACTCTATACACAGCAGCCTTGCCGCCTCACCTCAATATATGTGGGTGGAGGTGTATCACAATACCAAAACTTTACACAAAGCATTCTTGCCGTCTCACCCCAATATATGCGGGTGGAGGTGTATCACAATACCAAAACTCTACACAAAGCAGCCTTGCCGTCTCACCCCAATATATGCAGGTGGAGGTGTAAGCATATGCATGGTAAATCAATAAGTCGATTTCAATGGCACATGGGCCAAATTTCTTTTCTTAAGGTTCATCATTATTTAGCATATGACATCTCCCTTTCATCTCGTTATTCACTCACTTGACATCTTGAGGCCATTAGCTAAGTTCAAGTCTCTTGGGGACTTAACGTCGAAGTCATTTACATTAATTATTTTAGTAGCACACATACTATGATTGAAACCATAGGGACATACAATACCTCATAATTCTCATTTTGGCAAATGACCACATTTCATGTTCATACCATCACTTACTTGTACTTGCCATGGGTGATCATAGGACATCAAGAATATTTAAAATATTTAGGAATACCATAGCCTCTCCTCATGAGGGCATAAGAGCTTATCACATATTGGAAACATAAGTACAAATACGTTCATCTCATAACCTTTCAAACCATATATCACTTCATTATTACCTTCAACTACTTACAACATCATTTTTTGATTGACTCCCTTGGCCATACATATTATTGTTCATTCATAGCACTGTGGCCGTATATCATATTCCGCACTTTCATTTCTTTACTTTCAAGGATTATCATCATGAACATCATCATATAGAATACTCTTGAAATACCTTTCCCCAAAAAGGGCAATACACAATTTCCTCTCACGAATATGTAAGAATGCAAAACACATTGAAAATACTCACAAAGCATAGCATTAGTTAAAACAGCCACATATGGGCATGACTTGAGTACATAAGCTTTTAGGCAATTCTAATTTTGAAGTAATTTTGGAACAGTTGAATCAAAGCTCATTTATTAACCATTGGAAGTATAACTTTCCTTCTTGGCACGGTGGCCACACTTCATATCACCAACTCTCTTTTTTCTCTTTCAAGCATCTTTATATATTATCAACAACAAAGCATTTCAAATCAATACTTTAGGTACACAACACATATGGGCAATTTAGAGTCTTAAGCATGTCGAGTTTTTCTCACACAATTCGGTATACTAGCTTTCATATGGAACACGACTCAAAGCCATACCATTTTAATACACATATCATTCTTGAATACATTCCCAAAGGATAACATCATATGATAAGAGCATCCAGAACATATTTCAAACATATACCTTTCAATAGAAAGCTTATTCGGAATAGTTGATTTATAAAGAATAACTCGGGACTTACAAGAATATCATGGGATTCAATTCTAGGAAAAAAGTTTAACCAACATACCTCGCTTTGAGCTTTCCTTAAATTACTACAATGTTCCGAAAATTCTAGCAATCCCAATCTATTTTGAGACATAACAAAATTGAACACAAATTAGGTAGATATCCATGGTCTCAACTCATTTGAGCATTTTATCAAACACTAGGTGTTCAAATTTAATTACAAGGTTCTTCTACAAGTTTCCTTCACTCCTCAACCCAATCTTTACCCATTTGAGCTCAACAATCTTCCCACAAATCTTATTGGTATATATATGTATAAATAATACTCTCATACCCAAGAGTCATACTCCTAATCAACCATCTTCTACCCAAATTAGAAATTAAAAACTAGGGTGTGGATCCTTATCTCTTAGATGAAGAACTTGTGAGATTTCCTTGTTGGATTTCAAAGCTTGGACAAGATCTCGATGAACAAAGCACTTGATGTAATGACCCAAAATTCTACCGCAGGCGTCGTGATGGCACATAGTCTCTAAGACTAAGTAAGCCGGTTATAATTACAATTCAAACCAATTTTTTTCTTTATTTTATTTTATTGTTTTATACAAGTGTCAACACTAACAGCGAAAATATTCAACAATCTCCCAAGACTGGTAATACTGAGTCACGAACTCTAATTGAATGCATGAAATTATTTCTAGGGTCAAATATACAATACTGTTCGAATAAGAAATTAACAGTACAATAAAAATGGAAAGACTTCAAGGGACTGAGATGACCAAGCAGTCATACCTTGAATCCTTGCGATCATACTCTAATCTCTGTCCAAATCAGTTATCTTCAATATCCGGCTCTGCACAAAAATGTGCAGAAGTATAGTATGAGTACATCACGGTCAGTACCCAGTAAGTATCAAGACTAACCTCAGTGGAGTAGTGACGAGGTACAGTCAAGACACTCACTAGTCAAATAACATATGCAATATAGCATACAAAAATAATAAAAAATAAATAGCAGTGATAGCAACACCAATCAACTAGTGATTTAAAAAGTAAGGCAACAGGAACACCATAAATATTGCTCAAACGAAAAATAAATACAGGTACAACCAGGTAATCAAGTCCTTCAAAATATACATAATTTATCAATAAGTTTTTTTAAAAATAAAAGTCTGTAGAATATAATCCTTTCAATAAATATATTTCGAATATACTTCCTTCAAATAAATATCTTATGAATATAATTTTTTCGAATAAATATCTTTCAAATATAATTCTTTCAAGTAAATATCCTTCAAATATAATCTTTCAAGTAAATATCTTTCGAATATAATTCTTTCAAGTAAAATCTTTCGAATATAATTCTTTCAAATAAATATCTTTCGAATATAACTTTTTCAAATAAAAGTCAACACGTGACATATATATATATATATATATATACTTCTCCTTCATGGTGTGAGAAGTATATTCAACATGTCACATCAAATGGCACGACAATACCTTCATGCACTTGTCTCATTATCACCCAATATATATATATATATATATATATATATATATAATATAGTGTGTGTGTGTGTTATGTGTGTGTGTGTGTGTGTGTGTAGATCAAATGAATTGGCACAGCAACACCCTTTATGCATTTATCTCTTTCTCACCGTGCATACATATAACAGTACCAATTAGGTGGGAGAAATGCCAATAACAATTAAAAGAAATAAAGTGAGAGGCATACAAGAAGCAACCACGACTACAAGTCACACAGCAAACATAAGTGCACAATAATAGCTCAAGATAAAGACATGAATGTATATACAACAAAGAGATATCACAATATAATGTATGTCCCTCGTCTTCGCCTGCACGGAAACACCCTTCGTGCCATGAACATATGATAATATAAAAATAATAGCACGACATCACCCTTCGTGCTTTACACACTCAATGGCATGACATCACCCTTCGTGCTTTACACTCTCAATAGCACGACATCACCCTTCGTGCTTTACACTCTCCCTCACATGATAATGTATATGAAATGGCACGGCATCACCCTTCGTACTTTACACTCTTCCTTACTTGATAATGTATATGAAATGGCACGGCATCACCCTTCATGCTTTACACTCTTCCTCACCAAGCACATGTATATCATTAACAAGAAAGGTAGGAAGCATAAATAATATTAGGGAGGGTGTTTAAACAACAATACATATATAACAATTCATATCACAATTTGCCCACCGGCCAAAACCAACTCCAAAGATAGAACAAACAAATCAATTAATTTCAAAGCAAATAGCCCAAGGCTCCACACAACGTATATAAAACCTCAAAACAACAATAAAGATGGAAAAGTAACTCAGCATAGGACAACATCTTCTTTAATCCAAATTTTGATAAATATATTAACGCCTCTTTTTAAGCTTATTTAATTAATTATTTGCAGATAAGGAATCCATAATGAAATTATTTCCAAGAAATGTCAACCCAACTAACCACGGTATTTCACATATAAATAAAAGTGGAAATCATACCAAATTATCATATAAAAATAACCTCAGCAAATAAGGAATGAGGGATGACAAATAAATGATTTAATAAGTGCCAATAATTTCCAATTTAATACACAAGGGCGTCTACGAATTTTAACCGATATAGTTTTCACGTATAAATCAAGTATGTACTCGTCACCTCGCGTATATGATTTTCAATTACACAATTTACACATAAGACTCAATGTCTAAGGGGTAATTTCTCCTACTCAAGGTTAGGCAAGATACTTACCTTTTTGAAGTTATACCGATATTCCAAAATAGCCGTCTTGCTTGAATTAATCCTCCGGACAACTCAAATATATTCAAATTAATTGTACAACTTCATTAAAATTTATCGAAAATAATTTCGGATAATAAAACGTCGACTTAATATTTTATTCTAAAAAATCAACCAAAGTTAACACGGGGCCTGCCTCTCGGAGCCCAACATAATTTTCATGAAATTCGAACACTCATTCCGAGAGGAGTTCAACCATACCAATTTTATCAAATTTCGATTAAACTCGACCTCCAAATCTTAAATATTTTGTTTTTGGAAGATTTTGCAAAAATCTTGATTTTTTCTATTTAAATCCGAATTAAACAATGAATATAACCATAGATTCATGAAATATAATCACTTTAGGATATATAACACTTACCCCAACCAAGTTTGTGAAAAATTCCTCCAGAATCTCCCAAAACCGAGCTCCAAAAATCCAAAACGAAAATGGAATAATGACCAAGTTCAATCCTTATGTTTCTGCCAAGTTTCGCACCCGCGAGCAATTATTTTGCGCTTCTGCGAAGCCGCTTTTGCGAGACCCTTCTCACTTCTGCGAAAGACCACTACCAACAACCTCATCGCACCTGCGGACCCCTTTCTGCTTCTGCGAATTCGTAGGTGCGATGCAACCTGCGCATCTGCGAAAGCAGTCGCTTTTGCGTCTTCCTTTCCCGCTTCTGCGGCTCCGCAGGTGCGGGATTTGCTTCGCACCTGCGATAACTACCATATCCTTCCATCTTTTCTTCTATGGTGAATACCTCGCTTCTTCGAGGTTGCTTCTGCAATGATGCTTCCGCAGAAGCAAAAACACCAGCAAGCCCAAAAAGTCCAGCAGTTCCAATGTCCAAGAATCCAATCCGGTAGCCTTCCGAAATACACCTGAAGCCCTCGGGACCTTAACCAAATATACCAAGATGTCCCAAAATATAGTACGAATATAGTCGAGGCTACAAACCACTTCCAACAACGCCGAAATTACGAATCGCGTATCGAATAGAATTATGAGTTTTCAAATCTTCCAACTTCTATATTTTATGCCGAAACGTATCAAATCAATCCGGAATGACTTCAAAGTTTGAACACAAGTCATAAATGACTTAATGGAGTTGTTCCAATTTCCGGAATCGAAATCCGACCTCGTTATCAAAAATTCGACGTTCGGTCAATCTTTCCAAAAATCATCTATTTTTCAACTTTTGCCAAAATGCGTCGAATTGTCCTACGGACTTCCAAATTTAAATTCGGGCATACTCCTAAGTACGAAATCACCATACGAAACTATTGACATAATCAAAATTCTATTCCGGGGTCGTTTACTCAAAAGTCAACTCTCTGGTCAACTCTTTCCATTTAAGCTTCAAAAATGAGAATTTATCTTTCAATTAAATTCTGAACCTTCCAAAAACCCACCTCGACCGAACACACGAGTCATAATACATATTACGAAGTTGCTGAGGACCTTAAGTAGCTGAACGGGGCATTAATTCTTAAAACAACAAGTCAGGTCGTTACATTCTCCACCTCTTAAACATACGTTCGTCCTCGAACGTGCCAAGAATCTTTCTGGGGATATTAAATTACTGAGTGTATTATTTCACACATACTCGTGAGTGATTCTACGTTCCGCAATTTAACTTGGGTCCGACAACACAATCTCAGTTGAGATTGTTTCTTTTATCCATACTTATAAGCTTTAAAGCCAATTCCTTACTCTCCAATCAATTTCGAATGCCTGATTTTTCATATTAACACACTGTGTTAGTCTCAATCGGCTATAGAAATTTCGTGCCCAAACATACATTATATGTATGCCCATAACCACATCTCTGATCATAATAGTTGTTCATAATTAATTCCAGCATCATCAATTAATCTCATATTAACCAAACCTTGTTTCGAATTTTCACAACACTGACAGCAAAATGTGAGGCATGAAGACCTCTTAGCTATTTACCCGACATAACGAGTCCGCCTAGACACTCACCTCATAGGCTAAAACTCAATATTTGCCTCACAATTATGGATAAATATGCACAGAAACACATAAAATAATTATCAAATAAGCCTAACATGCATAACTCTCTATTAATACAATAGTACAAATTTAATTTCACAAAGAAAAAATTTAAACTCATAAATTTTTCACCACAAGAACCTCGTCCTTATATAACTTTAATAGCGGCTTGTAGCCCAATTTAAATATTTCACATCATATAAAAATGCGAGAATCTCATCCTCAACTCTAAATCACAAGTATTTTGCACATTATGCCAACTGAAATTTTTCCATTCCCTTTCTTTCTTCTTTCTAATAAATTCCGTAAATAATTTTCACAGCACATAATGAACCCCCCATACCAATAGGGCGTATAACTTATAAAATTGAGATCAATTATTTCGAAATCATATCAAACCCACTGTAGTGAGTAATAGAAAGTCACTTTTGGACTTATAGCCCTCAATAGTATACAAAATAAAAATGATAGTCAGGTACTAACACCATCAAGTCTCCCAACAGGGATAAATATATAAGTGGGTCACAAAATTACGAGGCTCACCCATAAGCGGAGCATAATAGGAGAACTCGCCTCAATATTCAAAACCAAATCAAATTAAGGAAGAATACCCTTTTTATAACAAATCGGAATCATACCTGTAACGATACCATCTGGTGTAGTGTCCTCATCCACACCCTAGAACGGGTCAGGCCTCCACCTCTTAAGTGCCCTCTACCCGCCTATCCTCCACCCCTAACTAGCTGTGCACGTGGCGTATAAACTGGAATAAAACATGTAGCCTGAGTGTTTTGATGAAATTCACCTCTCCTAAGTCTAGGACCGTCTCTCATGATGTGCCTGGTATCACCACACTCATAACAACCCATATGAGGTTGCGGCTGCTCGTAATGAGTCTGTGTTAGATAACTGAAATAACCACTATAAGAACCTCGTGTCAATGGTACACCAAATTATTAACTGGAGCACTACGAGTATTTTGAATTGCGGACTAGGCTGACAGATTGCCCGAGACTCCGCCATTGTAATGGCCCGACCGGTCATTTTGATAATTTAAGCTCCGTTCGGTGGCATAAGGCCTTGAGCAGCTTCACATTTTTTATATCGACCTGCGTGCATGGTTGGATTTAGTTGTCGGATGATTCGGAGTCGAATTAGAAGAAGGATTCTAGTTTTGGAAGCTTAAGCAGTGAGAATTTGACCAGAATTTAACTTTTTATGTAAATGGCTCCGGAATGAGTTATGGATGATGTCAGCAGCTTCATATGATGATTTTGGTCTTAGGAGCGCGTCCTAAATGTGTTTTGGAGGTCTGTAGTATATTTAGGCTTAAATTGGTGAAAGTTGGATTTTTGGCGATCTCGGTCGGCAGTGAAAATTTTGATATCGAGCCCAGAATGGAATTCTGGAAGTGGCTGTGGTTTCGTAGTGCCATTTTTGACCTGTGTGTGAAATTTTATGTCATTCAAACTAGGTTTGATATGTTTCGACGTCATTTGTAGAATTTGGAAAATTCAAAGTTCCTTAGGCTTGAATCTATGCTCCATTCATGTTTTTAATGTCGTTCAATGTGGTTTGAAGGCTTGACTAAGATGGTATGGTGTTATAGGATTGGTTGGTATGTTTTTCTGAGGTCCCGGAAGCCTCGGGTGTGTTTCGGATGCTTAACGGATGAATTTTTGGACTTAGGCCATGCTATAGTTTTTCTCTTGTCTGGTGTTTTGCACCTGCGGAGTGCGAACCGCAGGTGCGGACTCGCACGTGCAGAGATGGAAGCGCAGATGCAAGAATTGAGAGTTGGCCTGGGGTCATAGGTGCGAGGAAGTTCCGTATTTGCGATGCCCGCAGATGCGTAGAAGGCTCGCGGGTGCAGAGACTGTGGGGGTTAGTGACATCCGCAGGTGCGGCTGGTTAGACTGCAGATGTGGTAGGCACAAGTGCGAGAAATGGTCGCAGGTGCGAGGATTGCTGGGCAGAAAAGGGGTTGGAATCGAGGGTTAGTTCATTTTCACTCCATTTTTGATTTTTAGCTCGGGAAAAGGCGATTCATTGAGGGATTTTCAAATGAATCTTGTGGGTAATGATTTTTTACTCGAATTTGGTTTTATTGCATTAACCTAATGCAGTTTTCCTCATTTAATCAAGGTAATTGGGTGAGAAATGTAAGAAATGGGGGGGAAAGTTCACTATCGAAATTCTGAGTTTTGATCGAGTTCTAGGCTTCGAATTTAGATGATTTTTGTACGAGTGGTCTCGTGAGTGAATGTGTGTTCTAAATTGGTAACTTTTACCGGATTCCGAGTCGTGGGCCTGAGGAGACATTTTGGGCATTTTTCCTATTTTCTTGCCTTTAGCTTCGAATTCATTAGCTAAAGTAGTTACTTGTAGTATTATTTACATTATGCAATTGATTTGATTAGATTTGGACCATTCGGAGTTGGATACTCGTGGCAAGAGTGTGGTTTCGGATTGAGTCGAGCGATTCGAGGTAGGTATCTTGCCTAACCTTGTGTGGGAAAAACTACCCCTTAGGATTTGAGTCATCTATGTTAATTGTAGTCTGTGTACGCGAGGTGACGAGTGCATGCTCGGACTTATGTGTGGGAAGTTGGCCTTTTAGGGTTCTTAGGTCCTTATATTCACCGTGTATGAAGTTATTCTTGATACGTTTGAGTCCCTATTTGCTAGTTTCACCTCTACATGCTTTGATTAGAGATAATTGCTTTAGGATTGATCCTTACTGTCTACTTGACCCTGATTTGACTTAACTGAAGATTTTACCTTCTCTATCGTCATGCTATATTTTCATAACTGCTCATCTTTAATTGAAATTATTATTATCTCATTCTATAATTGTTTAGTCTTAATTAATTGGAGTTATGATTATCTTTTGCTTCTTACCCTTACTTGAATTGTTGAATATCCCTCATAATTGCTCAACCTCAAAAGGAGTTTAGATAACCTATATCTTAGTTTACTTGCCTTTATTTGGAACTATTTGACTCGTGTTGGCTTCTTATTGTTGACTCTAATATTATGGAATAGTTGCTACATTTTTGTGTTGTTTTCCCTTGTTAAGTTGTTCTCCTTGTGCCTAGCATTCTTTACTGTGGTTATTCCTTGTGAATGAGTTCTACCGTTCTTGTGATTTAAATTCTTGAGTTGATTTGCTCGACGTACTTTGCATTTCTGTCATTGTTGCTTTTGTACTTGTTGTGGTGATGTACGAGTTTTTTGTCGTGTTATAGCTGTTATCTCTATTGTTTGCGCTGCATATTTAAATTGGGACTACAGATGTATTCTGGGAGATCCCGCAGCACTGCATATTTATTTTCGGACTACGAACATATTCCGGGAGATCCCCCAGCACTGCATATTTAAATTGGGACTACGGACGTATTTCGGGAGATCCCCATGTCTTGCATATTTACTTTGGGACTATGGACGTATTCCGGGAGATCCCCCGTACTGCATAATTAATTTGGGACTACGAAACGGTATCCCGGTTGATTTCCCTTATGGTTATATCTGGGTTCGGAGCTGCTAATCTTCCATGCTTAGGTGTCATAGGGTGACTTATACTCAAATGATATTACTTGAAAAGTTATATTTGAAAAATATTTATCTTGAAGGAACTATGTTTGAAGGATATTTATTTGAAAGGGTTATACTTGAAAAGTATTTATCTCGAAGGAACTATGTTTGAAGGATATATATTTGAAAGGGGTACACTTGAAAAGTATTTACCTTGAAAGAACTATGTTTGAAGGCTAATTATTTGAAAAGTTTATATTTGAAAGGTTTTTATCTTGAAAGAACTATGTTTGAAAGATATTTATTTGTAGGAAGTATATTTCAAAAGTAATTTTTTATTGGAAAGGATTATATTCTAAAGACCTCAATTTAAAAACTTACGGGTGAAAGTTTACACTTGAAGGATTTGACTAATTTATTGGGGTTTGTTGGCTGAGACCTGATGTGAAAACTATTGCAGTTGCTGAGTTACTACTTGCCTTTACCGTATTGTGATTTTTGGATTTGGGTTGTGTTTCCGTTCATTCTTCTGTGTCTTATTCATGTGTTCCGCTATTACTTGCTATTTGTTTTCCTTCCTTATTGCAGTTGCTATGTCGTTAGCCATATCGCAGGGTCCTTAGATAGATGTCATGTTCTGTCATCCCTATACTTATGCTTGTTCAGTTTATTAGACTAGTGGATGTCTTGACTAGTCCTCGTCACTACTTCACCGAGGTTAGTCTTGATACTTACTGGGTACCGTTATGGTGTGCTCATACTACACTTCTGCATATTTTGTGCAGATCTAGGTATCGATCGCTAGTAGCTGTGCGGATCCTTGCTGAGGAGACTCAAGGTAAACCTGCCGCTGCATTCGTAATCTTCGGAGTCACCTTCCTATTTTGTATTTACAATGTTTTTACTTACTTCCGAACAGTTGTATTTAGAAGTTGTAGTAAACTCTGTAGAGCTTATACCTTGTACTACCAGTTTTGGAAAATTATAAATTTTGTAAAGATTTCTATATCGAGACTGTTAGATTTCCTTTATTATTGTTGTTATTCAGTAAATGTTAGGCTTACCTAGTCCCTAAGACTAGGTGCTATCACGATACCTAACAGAGGGAAAATTGGGTTGTGACAAGTTGGTATCAAAGCTCTAGGTTCGTAGGTGCTACGAGCCATAAGCGAGTTTAATAGAGTCTTGCGGATCGGTACGGAGACGTCTGTACTTATCTTCGAGAGGCTATGGAACTATTAGGACAATTTCACTTCCTTCGTTCCTATCATGCGAGTTCATTAATCTTGAAGGTTGAAATTTATCATTTCATTCTCTCACAAATGGTGAAGACACGAGTTGCAGTTCCTGATGATGTTACCCTTGGAGCAGATGTCGCTATGGTCAGAGGCAGAGGCCATCGAGGAGCATGTACCGCCGCTAGGGCACCTACCAGAGTAGCAGTTGGGGAGCCGCCAGTAGTTCTAGTTGGGGGCAAGTACCAGAGGCGCCTGCTGTTACCCCCCGGACTTCAGGAGACTTTAGCACAGTTCCTGAGCATGTTTGGTACATTGGCTCAGGCGGGGTTGTTTCCGGTTGCACCAGTTACTTCACAGACCGGGGGAGGAGCCTAGACTCCCACCGCCCACACTCCAGAGCAGCGAGTTCATGTTGTATAGGTTCCAGGTGTCATGGTGACATAGCCTGTGGTTCCAGTTCAGCTCATGGTCAGATCAGCAGCATCCGAGGAAGGGCAGCTTATATTTACAAGGTTCAAGAGATATAACTCTCCTACATTTAGCGGTTTGGCTTCAAAGAGTGCACAGGGTTTTATGGAGGAGTGCCATAGCATCCTCCGCACTATGGATATTATTGAGATGAGTGGGGTTGCTTTTACAACGTTCCAGCTTAAGGGAGCGACTTATCAGTGGTGGCGGGCATATGAGTTGGGTAGCCCGGCCGATGCAGATTCATTTACATGAATTCAGTTTTCAGACATTTTTTGAGAAAGTTTGTACCTCATTACCTTCGGGATGCATGGTGCACGGAGTTTGAGCAGTTGCGTCAGGGCACTATGTCAGTATTAGATTATGTCATCAGATTTAGTGATTTGGCTAGACATGCACCTGCCTTGGTCACTTCAATTAGAGGGCGAGTCTGTAGATTCATTGAGGGGCTCAGGCATGATATTCGGTTCAGCATGGCTCGAGAGTTAGAGTCATATATTTCATTTTAGCAGATGGTAGGGATCGCTCGCCGGTTAGAGGGCATGTGGGACCGGGAGCGAGAGGACAGACGAGATTAGGAGAGAGTGTACAGGGAGGCGAGGAGGCCTCGTAGACCGGAGAGATATACTGGTCCTTATTTTGGAGGCAGGGTACGACATGGTAGGAGTTTGGTGGGTCAGCCAGTTTAGTTGCACTTCCGGCTTCGCGCTGTGTTTCAGGTGCTCATGGGTCTTAGAGTACTCGTACTGCTCAGTTTCCACAGCCACATCAGCAGAGAGGTTGCTTTGAGTTTGGAGATATCAGCCACATGTTGAGATATTGTCCTAAGCTTCGGGCTGGTGTGTCACATCGAGTTATTCAGGTGAGTAGAGGGCGCCCAAGAGGGGGAGGCCCGACCCGTTGTTGTGTTTCATATAGTAGGCTGGAGGCCGTTGTGCCAGATATTATCATACAGGTATGTTTTGATCTGTTACATAGGGGCACCATTTGTATTTCATTATAGTTCTATTGGTAGGAACGAATCCCTTATTTGTTGCCTCATTTATGAGTGAGTTTCATACTTTGCATTCTATTTTTGTGTTTACTCCTATTGGGAGATTCTATGAGCGGTAGCCCATGTCTATCATTGTTTTTATTCAACATTGAGAGTGGTGAGACTAGAAGTGAGTCCTTGTTGTTCATCATGGTAAGCTTGATATGATTTTTCCTGAGTATTTTGGTTACGAGCTGTGATTTGATACTCTACCGGGGGTGAGAGTTCAGCGAGTGTTGTGATTTAGTGGCAGAGCTGAGTTAGTGGAAGATTTCAATTGGTATGATATATATTCGATATGTGATTTAGAGTTGAGGGCAAGACCCTCATGATCTCTTGTGATTCGATATGTTTGAACCGGGCTGAGTACTGCGGTAGAAGTTATATCAGGATGGGACCCTTGTGATTGTTCATATGCTTTAATTCTTTCCTTGTTATATTGTTTTGTAGGTTAGTATTGATAGAGAGTTGTGCCTGTCGGGCTTGTTTGGTAGTATCCTTATGTGTTTCTCTTTTCATATTTAGTCAATTTTGTTCTGTGCTTCTTGAATTTTAGCTTGCGGGATGTGTGCCCAGTGGTGTTAGTTGTGGCTAGGTGATTCGGGTATCAAATTATGAGGTCTTCGTGTTTCTTGAATTATTATCAGTGTTATGGAGGTTTGAAATAGAGTTCTATCGGATTTGAAGCTTATTAGTGTTGGTAGAAAGGCTAAATTGTAGTTGATATAGTGTCGTCAGGCTTACATAGATTGGGGTGACGTGGGATCACCCGCGGGTGTATGATGAAAGTGTGCTTTCACTGATTTTATGAGTTCGAGGACGAACGTTTGTTTTAAGAAGGGGAGAATATAACAACCCGACCGGTCGTTTGGATAATTTAAGCTTCGTTCAGTGGCATAAGGCCTTGAGCAGCTTCACATTTTGTATATCGACTTGCGTGCATGGTTGAATTCAGTTGCCGGATGATTCAGAGTCGAATTGGAAGAAGGATTCTAGTTTTGGAAGCTTAAGCAGTGAGAATTTGATCAAAATTTGACTTATTATGTGAACGGCTCCGGAATGAGTTATGGAAGATGTCAGCAGCTTCGTATGATAATTTTGGGCTTAGGAGCGCGTTCGAAATGTGTTTTGGAGGTCCGTAGTAGATTTAGGCTTGAATTGGCGAAAGTTGAATTTTTGGCGATCTCGGTCGGCAGTGGAAATTTTGATATCGAGCCCAAAATGGAATTCCAGAAGTGGCTGTAGTTTCGTAGTGTCATTTGTGACCTGTGTGTGAAATTTGAAGTTATTAGGACTAGGTTTGATATGTTTCGGCGTCATTTATAGAATTTGGAAAATTCAAAGTTCCATAGGCTTGAATCTGTGCTCCATTCATGTTTTTGATGTCGTTCAATGTTGTTTGAAGGCTCGACTAAGATCGTATGGTGTTATAGGATTGGTTGGTATGTTTGGTTGAGGTCCCGGGGGTCTCGGGTGTGTTTCAGATGCTTAACGGATAAATTTTTGGACTTAGGCCATTGCTGTAGTTTTTCTGGTGTCTGGTGTTTCGCACCTGCGGAGTGGGAACCGTAGGTACGGACTCGCACGTGCGGAGATGGAAGCGTAGATGCGAGAATTGAGAGTTGGCCTGGGGTCGCAGGTGCGAGGATCGCTGGGCAGAAAAGGGGTTGGAATCGAGGGTTAGTTCATTTTCACTCCATTTTTTATTTTGACCTCAGGAGAAGGCGATTCTTTGAGGGATTTTTAGAGGAATCTTGTGGGTAACGATTTTTTACTCGAATTTGGTTTTATTGCATTAACCTATTGTAGTTTTCCTCAATTAATCAAGGTAATTGGGTGAGAAATGTAAGAAATGGGGGGAAAGGTTGCCTATCATAATTCTGAGTTTTGATCGAGTTCTAGGCATCAGATTTAGATGATTTTTGTACGAGTGGTATCGTGAGTGAATGTGTGTTCTAAATTGGTAACTTTTACTGGATTCCGAGTCGTGGGCCCGAGGCGACATTTTGGGCGTTTTTCCTATTTTCTTGCCTTTAGCTTCGAATTCATTAGCTAAAGTAGTTACTTGTAGTATTATTTACATTATGCAATTGATTTGATTAGATTTGGACCATTCAGAGTTAGATACTCGTGGCAAGTGCGTGGTTTCGGATTGAGTCGAGCGATTCAAGGTAAGTATCTTGCCTAACCTTGTATGGGGGAAACTACCCCTTAGGATGTGAGTCATCTATGCTAATTGTAGTCTGTGTACGCGAGGTGACGAGTGCGTGCTCAGACTTATTTGTGGGAAGTTGTCCTTTTAGGGTTCTTAGGTCCTTATATTCACCGTGTATGAAGTTGTTCTTGATATGTTTGAGTCCCTATTTGCTAGTTTCACCTCTACATGCTTTGATTAGAGATAATTGCTTTAGGATTGATCCTTACTGTCTACTTGACCCTGATTTGACTTAACTGAAGATTTAACCTTCTCTATCGTCATGCTATATTTTCATAACTGCTTATCTTTAATTAAAATTATTATTATCTCATTCTATAATTGTTTAGTCTTAATTGAAGTTATGATTATCTTTTGCTGCTTACCCTTACTTGAATTGTTGAATATTCCTCGTAATTGTTCAACCTCAAAAGGAGTTTAGATAACCTATATCTTAGTTTACTTGCCTTTATTTGGAACTATTTGACTCGTGTTGGCTTCTTATTGTTGACTTGAATATTGTGGAATAGTTGCAACATTTTTGTTTTTTTTTTCCTTGTTAAGTTGTTCTCCTTGTATCTAGCATTCTTTACTGTGGTTATTCCTTGTGAATGAGTTCTACCGTTCTTGTGATTTAAATTCTTGAGTTGATTTGCTCGTTGTACTTTGCATTTATGTCATTGTTGCTTTTGTACTTGTTGTGGTGATGTACGAGTTTTCTGTCGTGTTATAGTTGTTATCTCTGTTGTTTGCACTGCATATTTAAATTGGAACTACAGACGTATTCCTGGAGATTCCCCAGCACTGCATATTTATTTTGGGACTACGGACGTATTCCGGGAGATCCCCGTCTTGCATATTTACTTTGGGACTACAGACATATTCCGGGAGATCCCTCGTTCTGCATAATTAATTCAGGACTACGGGACGGTATCCCGATAGATTTACCCTATTGTTATATCTGTGTTCGGAGCTGCTAATCTTCCATGCTTAGGTGTCACAGGGTGACTTATACTCGAAGGATATTACTTGAAAAGTTATATTTGAAAAATATTTATCTTGAAGGAACTATGTTTGAAGGATATTTATTTGAAAGGGTTATACTTGAAAAGTATTTATCTTGAAGGAATTATGTTTGAAGGATATATATTTGAAAGAGGTATACTTGAAAAGTATTTACCTTGAAAGAACTATGTTTGAAGGCTAATTATTTGAAAAGTTTATATTTGAAAGGTTTTTATCTTGAAAGAACTATGTTTGAAAGGTTTTTATCTTGAAGGAAGTATATTTCAAAAATAATTTCTTATCTGAAAGGATTATATTCTAAAGACCTCAATTTAAAAACTTACTGGTGAAAGTTTACACTTGAAGGATTTGACTAATTTATTGGGGTTTGTTGGCTGAGACCTGATGTGAAAACTATTGCAGCTGCTGAGTTACTACTTGCCTTTACCGTATTGTGATTGTTGTATTTGGGTTATGTTTCCGTTCATTCTTCTGTGTCTTATTCTGGTGTTCCGTTGTTACTTGCTGTTTTGTTTCCTTCCTTATTGTAGTTGCTATGTCGTTAGCCATATCGCGGGGTCCTTAGATAGATGCCATGTTCTGTCTTCCCTATACTTATGCTTGTTCAGTTTATTAGGCCAGTGAGTGTCTTGACTAGTCCTCATCTCTACTTCATCGAGGTTAGTCTTGATACTTACTGGGCACCGCTGTGGTGTGCTAATACTACACTTCTACACATTTTGTACAGATCCAGGTATCGATCGTTAGTAGTTATGCAGATCCTTGCTGAGGAGACTCAAGGTAAACCTGTTGTTGCGTTCGCAGGCTTCGGAGTCACCTTCCTATTTTGTATTTACACTGTTTTTACTTACTTCTGAATAGTTGTATTTAGAAGTTGTAGTAAACTCTGTATAGCTTATGACATGTACTACCGGTTTTGGGAAATTGTAAATTCTGTAACGATTTCTATATCGAAACTATTAGATTTCCTTTATTATTGTTGTTATTCATTAAATGTTAGGCTTACCTAGTCCCTAAGACTAGGTGCCATCACGATACCTAACAGAGGAGAAATTGGGTCGTGACATGATGAGTCATAGTTGCAGAGTAGAATCCACTAAATCCTCTAAAGTTCCGAGACCTTTTGGCCTCCTTAGCCTCCTTTTCCTCACTTCGAACACATTTTAATATCCTAGCAATCTCTACTACTTGTTGAAATGGAATGTCAGTCTACAACTCTCAAGCCATACATATTTTAAAATCATAATCGAGCCCTTCAATGAATCTGTGGACTCACTTTCTAACTGTACAAACCAAGATAGGTGCGTGGCGAGCTAACTCATTGAACTTGATAGCATATTCTGACACCGTCATGGTGCCCTGATGCAACCGTTCAAACTCTATGCGCCAAGCATCCCGGAGAGTTTGGGGGACAAACCCTTTCAAAAACATCTCCGAAAGTTGAGCCTAGGTTGGTGGCATTGCATCGGCTAGTCTACCTTCTTCATAAATTTGCCACCATTGATGCGTTGCCCCTGATAGCTGAAATGTAGTAAAGGCAACTCTACTCATTTCCACAATACCCATGGTGCATAGAATACGATGACACTTTTCTAGAAATCCCTAGGAATTCTCAGTAGCTGTGCCACCAAAAGTAGGTGGACTATACCTCTTTAATCTCTCAAGTCTCTTTTGTTCTTCTTCTGACGTCTCTGGCCAGACCTCAGGCTGAACCATAATAGCAAGTTGTACCGGTACTATACTCGGAACCTAACCAATGTGAACCTGTTAATTTGGAGTACGAGCGGTAGGAGTCTGAGCTCCTCCCCCAATCTGTGAAATATTTGGTGCAACGGAGATCAATCCTTCCTAAGTTAATATACCTGTCACGACTTATTTTCGCCTATAGGTCGTGATGGCTCCCAACACAACGGCTAGGCAAGCCAACTAGCAATTTAAACATACATCAATTATTTTTCAGAAATTTTCAAGTAATTTTGTTCTTTTACTAGCAATATTAAAGAAAATAGAAAAGGTACCGGTTAATTTAAATCCAAGAAAAATAATCAACTCCCAATTCTACCAATGTGTGTGCCAAGACCTAGTGTCACAAGTGTATGAGCGTCTAGTAGATTATACAAAAATTATAAATATTGTCTTGAATGAAATGGACAGAATAAAATTCCCAGAAGAGGCACTAGTTGCTGCAGAACGGCTCAGAAAGCAGCTCACCACTAAGCCTCTAGATAACGCGGGTGCGCACCGATAGGTCCAACGATAACACTTGTCTGAGGTCCTGCACCAAAAGTGCAGCAAGTGTAGTATGAGTAAGTAAACAACATGTACCCAGTAAATATCAAGCCTAATCTCGAAGGGATAGAGACGAGATGTTCGACTTTAACCATAAGGGTCAATAATACTAAATAGAATAAAATAGAAATATTTAAATTAACATGATTCACAGAGTTAACAGTAATTTTATTTAACCAGCAGAAATAATTAAATTCCTTCAAATGCAACAATTTCTAATCTATTAATTAAATTCACAAGCTGAAATTAACTATCAAGGTATCATGTAATTATTATTATTATTAGGCCTGGTTTCTGTCGAGGTCGTACGGCCCGATCCAGAGTGTCGTGTATACTGCCGAGAGACGTGCGGCGTGATCCATAGATGCATCTATACTGCCGAGGCGTTCGTCCCGCTCCACAAGAAAGGAGGACATTTTCTTATGTACCGCCGGAATGAGAGTGTATTTATTAAAGGATTAATACGATATGATGCACAATTTCTTTTAACAATTAAATTAATTCATACAAAAATTAAAGTATATGATATTTCAATCTCTTACTATTTTTTTCTAACAATTCAAAATATATATCAAATAATTTAATTAAATAAAGAATACAACTTACATACATAGTTCATGCTTTGAGTCCTAAACTACCCGGACTTTAGCATAGATAGTAGCTACGTACGGACTCTCGTCACCTCGTGCGTACGGACTTTAGCCCCCATAATTAGCAATAATTATTATTTTAATCAACTATGGGGTAAATTTCCCCTCACAAGATTAGACAAGAGACTTACCTTGTCTCAAAGTCCACTTTTTCGATCAAAATGTCGCGAAAACCTCAATTCGATACCGAAAAATCCGAAACTATTCAAAAGTTATATAAAATAATTAATACACGTTCAATAATTCAAAATTCATCTATTAAATAAATTACACTATCCAAAATGATAAATTTCTAAAATTCACCCAGCCCCATGTGCCCGGATTCCAAAAACTTTCGGATAAAAACGTTACCCATAATCTCAAGAACTCAAATATACAATTTCTATCTAATTCCATAACCATTTTCGTGGTTAAAATCTCATTCTTGTCAAAACCTAAGTTTTTCATCCAAACCCTTGATATTTAAGATTTACCAATTATAATTTACCCATAATCTATGTATTTAACTCAAGGTGTGTAGAATTAACTTACCTCCAAGTTGCTAGTTGAAATCCCCTCTCAAAAAGCTCTGAAATCGCCCAAACATGAAAGAAAAACAGACTAAAAATGGACTAAGCTTCGTCCGTTTTAAGGTTCTGTCCAAGCAGTTTTTTAGCACCTGCGAAGGGAGTAAAAGAACCGCGGCTTCGCACCTCCAGAAATTCCTCGCAGGTGCGCATTTCCCTTGACATGCCAGTCTCGCATCTGCGCGTCTTGTCTCACACCTGCGCGTTCGTAGGTGCGCAAAAAATCTGTATCTGCGGTCAGTTGCCTTCCCTACCCTTTCCGCTTCTGCGAGCCAAAGTCGCATCTGCGATGGTCGCACTTGCGGCTCTCCAAGCGCAGGTGCGAACGTACCAAAAGCAGAAAGCTTCTGTTCTTCCTCCAAATTCCAAAGTTGGTCTGAGCCTCGTCTGGTTAACACTCGGGGCCACCGGGGCCCCGCCCGAACATATCAACCAGTTTGAAATCATAAAACAGACTCAATCAAGCTCTCGGAACGTGTAAAACAACATCAAATCTAAGAATCATACCCCAAACCAAATTAATTCAACTTAGAAATTTCAAAATTTTTAAACTTGCTCCGAACGAGCCGAAATATACTTATACTACTCGGAATGACACTAAATTTTGCGTGTAAGTTTAAATCACTATACGGAGCTGTTCCCAAACTCAGAATGTCAAACGGACCTCGATTACTCTAAAACCTACTCCAAACCAAATTTAAAGAACTTTAAACCTTCAAATAGTTAATTTTCACTATTAAGCGCCAAAACACTCCCGGGCTATCCAAAACCTGATTCGAACATACGCCCAAGTCCAAAATAATCATACGAACCTATGGGAACCGTCAAATCCCGATTCCGGGGTCATTTTCTCAAAATGTTGACTGAAGTCAAACTTGGCCTTTTAAGGCCAACTTAAGGAACCAAGTGTTCCGATTTCAACCTGAATACTTTCAAATCCCGAACCAACCATCCCCGCAAATCACAAATTAATAAAAGCACATACGGGAAGTTTTATTTAGGGGAATATGATTCTAAAAGTAAAAATGACCGGTTGGGTCATTACAATACCAAACATATTCAGGAACTGTGCTAAAGTCTCCTGAAATCCTGGGGTAACAACATGTACTTCCGGTACCTATCCCCCAACCGGAGCTACTGGCGTGTGATGACCCAAAATATCATCTTTAAATTTAATAATTAATTATGTATTCTAAGACCTCGAAAAGCACTATTTATCATTCCTCGACTTGCTGTGCAATCCGTAAATTTTTTTGAAAAGCTTTTATGTGAAAAATGGATTAAAATGTGAATTAGAGCTTTAAAACTCAACTGAGTTGACTTTGATTAATATTTTGATAAAACAGACTCGGATCAGTGTTTTGATAGTTCCAGTAGGTCCGTATCATTATTTGGGATTTAGGCGTATGCCTGGAATCAAATTCCGAGATCCATAGCCCGAGATATGGAATTTTGATGAAAAATTAAAAGTTTAAGTTCAAATAGTGATCGGATATCGAATTATGTACAAACGATCCCGGAATAGAATTTTGATGATTCCAACGGCTCCGTATGATGATTTTGGACTTAGGAGCGTGATCAAAATTTTATTTGGAAGTCCATAGTGAAATTAGGCTTGAAATGGCTAAAATAGGAATTTAAGTTTGGAAGTTTGACCGGGGAGTTGACTTTTTGATATCGGGGTCAAAATCCAGTTCCAAATATTTTCATAGCTCCGTTATGTCATTCATGACTTGTGTGCAAAATTTGAGGTCAATCGGACTTGATTTGATAGGTTTCGACATCGAATGTAGAAGTTAGAAATTCTGAAGTTTCATTAAGCTTGAATTGGGGTGTGATTTGTGATTTTAGCATTGTTTGATGTGATTTGAGGTTTCAAATAAGTTCGTATGATATTTTAGGACTTGTTGGTGTATTGGGTTGAGGTCCCGAGGGCCTCGGGTGAGTTTCAGATGGTTAACGGGTCAAAAATGGGACTTAGCTGCTGCAATTTTTCAGCTGGAAATGTTGTCAAAATCGGGCTCCCTGACAAATCGGGCTCCCTGTCAAAATCGAGCTCCCTGACGGACGGGCAGTCCGAACGCACTATTCAAATACTAGAGGATATGCTTCGTGCGTGTGTGATAGATTTTGGGGGTGCTTGGGATCAGTTCTTACCACTTGCGGAGTTTGCTTACAACAACAGTTACCAATCAAGCATTCAGATGGCTCCGTACGAGGCCTTGTATGGTAGGCAGTGCCGGTCTCCAGTGGGTTGGTTCGAACCGGGCGAGGCTAGACTATTGGGTACAGACTTGGTTCAGGATGCCTTGGAAAAGGTTAAATTGATTCAGGATCGACTTCGTATGGCCCAATCTAGACAGAAGAGTTATGCGGATTGGAAGGTTCGTAATGTTGCATTCATGGTTGGTGAGCAGGTTCTGCTTCAGGTTTCGCCTATGAAGGGTGTGATGAGGTTCGGGAAGAAGGGCAAGTTGAGCTTTAGGTATATTTTTCCTTTTGAGATTCTTAAGAGAGTTGGAGAGGTGGCTTACAAACTTGCACTACCACCTAGTCTCTCTGCGGTTCATCCGGTATTCCATGTTTCCATGCTTCAGAAATATCACGACAATCTGTCTCATGAGTTAGACTTCAGTTCGGTTCAGTTGGACAAGGATCTATCTTATGTTGAGGAACCAGTGGCTATTTTGGATAAACAGGTTCGAAAGCCGAGGTCAAAGAACATTGCTTCCGTGAAGGTTCAGTGGAGGGGTCATCCGGTCGAGGAGGCAACTTGGGAGATCGAGCATGATATGCGCAGCTGTTATCCACACTTATTCACCTGCTTAGGTACTTTTTCTAACTCCGTTCGAGGACGAACGTTTATTTTAGAGGTGGAGATTGTGATGACCCAAAATATCATCTTTAAATTTAATAATTAATTTTGTGTTCTAAGACCTCGAAAAGCACTATTTTATCATTCCTCGACTTGCGTGCGCAGTCCGTAAATTTTTCCGAAAAGTTTTTATGTGAAAAATAGATTAAAATGAGAATTAGAGCTTTAAAACTCAACTGAGTTGACTTTGGTCAATATTTTGAGGAAACAGACTCATATCAGTGTTTTGATAGTTTCGTTAGGTCCGTATCGTGATTTGGGATTTGGGCGTATGCCCGGAATCAAATTCCGAAGTCCCTAGCCCGAGATATGGAATTTTGATGAAAAATTAAAAGTTTAAGTTTAAATAATGACCGAATATCGAATTATATGCAAACGACCCCAGAATAGAATTTTGATGATTCCAATAGCTCCGTATGGTGATTTTGGACTTAGGAGCGTGATCGGAATTATTTTTGGAAGTCCATAGTGAAATTAGGTTTGAAATGGCTAAAATAGGAATTTTGACCGGGGAGTTGACTTTTTGATATCGAGGTCGGAATCTAGTTCCAAAACATTTCATAGCTCTGTTATGTTATTTATGACTTGTGTGCAAAATTTAAGGTCAATCGGACTTGATTTGATAGGTTTCGACATCGAATGTAGAAGTTGGAAATTCTGAAGTTTCATTAAGCTTGAATTGGGGTGTGATTTGTGATTTTAGCGTTGTTTGATGTGATTTGAGGTTTCAAATAAGTTTGTATGACATTTTAGGACTTGTTTGTGTATTGGTTGAGGTCCCGAGGGCCTCGGGTGAGTTTCAGATGGTTAACGGGTCAAAAGTGGGACTTAGCTGTTGCAAAAGCTGCTGCAATTTTTCTGCTGGAAATGCTGTCAAAATCGGGCTCCCTGTGAAAATTGGGCTCCCTGTCAAAATCGGGATCCCTGACAAATCGAGCTCCCTGTCAAAATCGAGCTCCCTATCAAAATCGGGCTTCCTGACAAATCGGGCTCCCTGACAAATCTGACTCCCTCACAAATCGGGCTTCCTGACAAATCGGACTCCCTGGCAAATCGGAGAACAAATCGGGCTCCCTAACTAGTGTACAAATCGGGCTCCACGACAGATCTGTAAGTTATAAAAATAGGGGACTTCGTCCCATTTGCCATTTTTGATGAATTGGAGCTTGAGGAGAGGCGAATTTGATATATATTCACGGAAAAATATTGGGGTAAGTGATTCTAACTCGGATTTGGTCAATATACATGAATATATGATTATTTTCACCATTTAATTAGTGTTTTCAGATAGAAATTGGAAAAAATTTAGAAATCTCATAGAAACGAATTTTTGAGATTTCGGTGTCGATCCGGAGTCGGATTTGAGTCAAACTGGTATGGTTGGACTCGTAATTTAATGGGTTGTCGGATTTTATAAGTTTCGCCGGATTCCGAGACATGGCCCCCACTGGCAATATTTGAGCTAATTTCGAATTTTATTGAAAAATATAATATTTTCTTATGAAATTGATTCCTATAATTTTTGTTGACTATATCGAATTAATTATGACTAGATACGAGTCGATCAAAGTCGGAAAATCGAGGAAAAAGTATAATACTTGGTTAAATTGGAGCAAGTCGAGGTAAGTGACTTGTCTAACCTTGTGTGGGGGAAATTTTCCCTAGGATTGTTATTGATGTGATTATTGAAATGTGTTGAAAGTCATGTATACGAGACGGCGAGTGTGTACTCAGGCTAAATGTGAAAGATTATATTTTTAAATTGTGTAAATCACTGTTGCGCATTTATTAAATTAATTTATCTTGTTATATTCTTTATCATTGATCTAAGATATATATATTTTAAATTTGTTTGACCTTTTCCCTCTGATTGGTTTACCTGTTTAGTTGAAACTTGGTTTCTTTTATTCTGTGCATTATTTGAAGGTTTATTTTCTTTAAATTAAATATTATTAATATGAAGTATTTGACATTTTAAAATTTGATATTGAAGCAACGTATTAAAGATTTTGAAATATTATTTTTCTGAATTATTTATTCCTGAATATTTTTGTAAGATTTTCGCACTCATTGTGATGGAGCCGTGAGCTCTTTATTGCGGAAAGATATTATTGATGATTTATTTTGGCATGAGCAGTGAGTTCTTTATTGTGAAAAAATATTGTTGTTGAATTATTTTGGCAAGTTAAATTATTTGAGCACTTGAGGTGCAAATTGTGATATATTGTGATATTGATACGCATGCGATGGTATAAGGATCTGGGTAGTGAAACGCATGCGGTGAAATAAGGGTAGCTTGATACGCGTGGCTAGTAGGGAAAAACTACTAGAAAGAAATTTCTTAAAGTTGAAAGAAATTTTGTTTTGTTTTCACGAGATATTATTTGCCATTATTTTGCGTAATTAGATGGTGACATACTACTTGATTCATTTCCAATGTCATTTTATTTTACTATATTGTTAAACATTTTACCATGCCATTATTATATTCCAGTAGGGCCTCACCTGACCTCGTCACTACTCTACTGAGGTTAGGCTTGACACTTACTGGGTACCGCTGTGGTGTACTCATACTACGCTTTTGCATATCTTTTTGTGCAGATCCAGGTACATCTTATCAGTCTAGACGTCAGTGAGTTACATGCGCACGGAGACTTCGAGGTATATCTGCCAGCGTCCGCAGACTCCGGAGTCCCCTTCTATCATTTTTATGTTGCTTCCTTATTTTTCTTTAGACCTTGATATATAGAAACATTGAGAATAAATTCTTAGAAGCTTGTGACTTATTTCTACCGAGTTTTGGGAGTTGAAATTGTTTGAATTGTAGTTTATTTATTTCAGATATTTATTACTATTCCGCATTGATAATCTTACCTAGTCTTAAAGACTAGGTGCCATAACGACATCCTACAGAGGGAATTTGGGGTCATGACATGGCGGCTCCTCAATTGTTACTCTGACAGGTGTTCTAGTTGCGACACGTGCCCTTCCTCGACCTCTACCTTGGCTTCTACCTCGGCCCCGGCCTCTTACGGCTCTAGCAGTATGTGTGGTTGTTTGCTCAGCTGACCCGGTAGCACGTGTCCTCACCATTTGGTAGAGAATAGAGATACACAGGCTCAAATTCCAAAATCAACAAATTTCGCATGACAGGAATGAAAGAGGTGAAAATTTCCTAATAGTTTTGTAGCCTCTCGAAGATAAGTACAGACGTCTCTGTACTGATCCGCAAGACTCTACTAGGCTCGTTCGTGACTCGTAGAACCTATGAACCTAGAGCTCTGATACCAACTTGTCACGACCAAAAATCTCATCACAGGCATCGTGATGGCACTTAGTCTCTAAGAATAAGTAAGCCGGTTATAATTACAATTCAAGCCAATTTTTTTTATAAAAGTGTAAACACTAACAACGGAAATATTCAACAATCTCCCAAGACTGGCAATACTGAGTCACGAACTCTAATTGAATACATGGAATTATCTTTAGGGGCAAATATACAATACTGTTCGACGATGACCAAGCAATCATACTATAATCTCCATCCAAATCTGATATCTTCAATACCTGGCTCTGTACAAAAAATGTGCAGAAGTGTAGCATGAGTACACCACGGTCGGTACCCAATAAGTATCCAAACTAACCTCAGTGGAGTAGTGACGAAGTACAGTCAAGACACTCACTAGTCAAATAACTTGTGCAATAGCATATAAAAATAATAGAAAATAAATAGCAGTGATAGCAACACCAATCAACTAATGATTTAAACAGTAAGGCAACATGAACACCATAAATATTACTCAAACGAATAATAAACACATGTACAATCAATTAATCAAGTCCTTCAAAATATACAAAATTTATCTGTAAGTTTTATTTAAATAAAAGTTTGTAGAATATAATCCTTTTCAATAAATATATTTTGAAAATACTTCCTTCAAATAAATATCTTACGAATATAATTCTTTCAAATAAATATCTTTCAAATAGAATTCTTTCAAGTAAATATCCTTCAAATATAATTCTTTCAAGTAAATATCTTTCGAATATAATTTTTTCAAATAAATATCTTTCGAATATAATTTTTTCAAATAAAAGTCACCACGTGATACTTCATTTAACCTTCATGGTATTATAAATATATTCAACATGTCACATCAAATGGCACGGCAATACCTTCGTTCACTTGTCTCATTCTCACCCCATATATATATATATATATATATATATATATATATATATATTGAGAGAGAGAGAGAGAGATCAAATCAATTAGCACGGCAACACCCTTCGTGCATTTATCTCTTTCTCACCGTGCATACATATAACAGTACCAACTAGGTGGGAGAAATGCTAATAACAATTAAAGGAAATAAAGTGGGAGGCACAGAGGAAGCAACCACGGCTACAAGTCACATAGAAAACATAAGTGCACAATAACAGCTCAAGATAAAGACATGAATGTATACACAATAAAAAGAAATCACAATATAATGTACGTCGCTCGTCCTCGCCTGCACGGAAACACCCTTCGTGCTATGAACATATGATAATATAAAAATAATAGCCCGACATCACCCTTCGTGCTTTTACTCTCATCCTCACCTGATAATATAAATAAAATGGCACGGCATCACCCTTCGTGCTTTATACTCTCAATGGCATGGCATCACCCTTCTTGCTTTACACTCTCGATAGCACGGCATCACCCTTCGTGCTTTATACTCTCAATGGCATGGCATCACCCTTCTTGCCTTACACTCTCAATGGCACGGTATCATCCTTCGTGCTTTACACTCTCTCTCACATGATAATGTATATGAAATGGCACGATATCACCATTTGTGCTTTACACTCTTTCTTACATGATAATGTATATGAAATGGCACGACATCACCCTTCGCGCTTTAAACTCTTCCTCACCAAGCACATGTATATCATCAACAAACAAGGTAGGAAGCATAAATAACATAGGGGGAGGTGTTTAAACAACAACACATATACAACAATTCATATCAAAATTTTCTCACCGGCCACAACCAACTCCAAAGATACAACAAAAAAATCAATTAATTTCAAAGCAAATAGCTCAAGTCTCCACACAACGTATATAAAACCTCAAAACAACAACAAAGCTGGAAAAGTAACCCAGCATAGGACATCACCTTCTTTTATCCAAATTTTGATAAATATATTAATGCCTATTTTTAAGCTTATTTAATTAATTATTTGCAGATAAAGAATCAATAGTGAAATTATTTCCAAGAAATGTCAACCCAACTAACCATGGTATTTCACATAAAAATGAAAGTGGCAATCACACCAAATTATCATATAAAAATAACCTCGAAAAATAAGGAATGAGGGATGACAAATAAATAATTTAAATAAGTGCCAACAATTTCCAATTTAATACATAAGGGCGTCTAGGAATTTTAACCGATATAATTTACACGTATAAATCAAGTACGTACTTGTCACCTCGCGTACATAATTTTCAATTACATAATTTACAAATAAGACTCAATGCCTAAGGGGTAATTTCCCCCACTCAAAGTTAGGTAAGATATTTACCTTTTTGAAGTTATGCCGATATTCTAAAATAGCCGTCTTGCTTGAATTAATCCTTCGGACAACTCAAATCTATTCAAATTAATTGTACAATTTCATTAAAATTCATCGAAAATAATTCCGGATAATAAAACGTTAACTTGAAATTTTATTCTAAAAGTTCAACCAAAGTCATCGCGGGGCCCGCCTCTCGGAACCCGATATACTTTTAATAAAATCTGAACACCCATTCCGATACGAGTTCAACCATACCAATTTTATCAAATTCCGATAACAACTCGACCTCCAAATCTTAAATTTTCTATTTTTGGAAGATTTTGCAAAAATCTTGATTTCTTCCATTTAAATCTGAATTAAACGATGAATATAACCATAGATTCATAAAATATAATCACTTTAGGATATAGAACATTTACCCCAACTAAGTTTGTGAAAAAGCCCTCCAGAATCGCCCAAAACCGAGCTGCAAAAATCCAAAACGAAAATGGAAAAATGACCAAGTTCAATCCTCATGTTTTTGCCCAGTTTCGCACCCGCGGGCAATTTCCTTGCACTTCTGCGAGACCCTTCTCGCTTCTGCGAAATACCACTACCAACAACCACATCGCACCTGCGAACCCCTTTCCGCTTTTGTGAATTCGCAGGTGCGATGCAACCTGCGCATCTGCGGCAGCAGTCGCTTTTGCGTCTTCCTTTCCCGCTTCTGCGGCTCCGTAGGTGCGGGATTTGCTTCGCACTTGCGACCACTGTCATGTCCTTCCATATTCCCTTATGCGGTGAATGCATCGCTTCTGCGAGGTCGCTTCTGCGATGAAGCTTCCACAAACGCAAAAACACAAGCAAGTCCAAGACGTTCAACAGTTCTAATGTCCAAGAATCCAATCCTTTAACCTTCTGAAATCCACCCGAGGCCCTCGGGACCTTAACCAAATATACCAACATGTCCCAAAATATAATACAAACTTAGTCGAGACTTCAAACCACATTAAACAACGCCGAAATTATGAATCGTACATCGAATCGAATTATGAGTTTTCAAATCTTCCAACTTCTATATTTTTTGCCGAAACGTATCAAATCAATCCGGAATGACTTCAAATTTTGCACACAAGTCATAAATGATGTAATGGAGTTGTTCCAATTTTCGGAATCGAAATCTGACCTCGTTATCAAAAATTCGACCTTAGGTCGAACTTTACAAAAATCTTCTATTTTTCAATTTTCGCCAAAATGCGTCGAATTGTCCTACATAGTTCCAAATCCAAATCCGGACATACACCTAAATCCGAAATCATAATACGAAGCTATTGACATAATCAAAAATCTATTTCGGGGTCGTTTACTCAAAAGAACTCTCTGGTCAACTCTTTCCATTTAAGCTTTAAAAATGAGAATTTCTCTTTCTATTAAATTCTGAACCTTCCAAAAACCCATCTTGACCGCACACGCGAGTCATAACACATATTACGAGGTTGCTCGGGACCTTATGTCGCTGAACCAGAAGTTAATTCTTAAAACGACAAGTCAGGTCGTTACACTTGAGCTTCTTCCTCTCTCTAGAACACTCTCACTTCTCTCTAATATTATTAGATAATTGTCCCCAAAAAAGCCCCAAAGCCTATTTATCAAAATGGGATAGGGTTATGAAAATAAGAAAATTGATCTTCCGAACTCAGGTATGTAGTCGCACAATGGACCTCAAAACTGATGCCCAGAACTAGGCTGCACTGGTCAGGTCTGCGATCATTTTGTGGTCCGCAAACCACTTTTGCGATCGCATAATAATTCTGCGGTCGCACATCTGACCGCAAAATCACATTCTTCCAGCCTTTGGTTATTGAATCATAACTACGCGTAGGAGTGTTGAAATGATGAACGGTTTGAAGCGTTAGAAACTAGACTCGAAGATCTTTCATTTGATAGGTTGTGCTATAATCTGTCACTATAATCACAATATAACTTGTTAACCAATCAAACAACCCCTTAGTTATATATACTCACATAGAATTCCCAAAATCCTGCTGTACAGGGGTGGAGTTAGAGCTTTGGACGCGAGTTTGGCCGAACCTAGTAGCTTTGGTCCAAATTCTGTATTTGTCTTTAAAAATTCATTGAATATGTACAAATTATTAATTTAGAACCCAGTAACTTAGAAGAAATAAAATCCTGAACCCATTAGTTTTAAATCGTGACTCCGCCTCTGAAGTGTTGTCTATCTCAAACTTAAACCATAATTCATTTTCAATTCAGGAATTTCATTAACTGATAATGGTCACCATATCTAAGTTGTATGATGGTCCTTTTAAGGAAAAATTAACAGCTGAGTCTTCTCATTGTTAAAGTCGCATATTAGGCACAGCAATTTTCTTCGTCTTTGCAGTAAACCAAAAAAGAGTAAATCATAGCAGTGATTAGTTGACTTTGAAAATTTCAATCTTTAGGGCCATTAATTCAAGCAACAGTTCTGGAGCTTTAAAGTCAGTATTTCCGATATTTAAACTATTTATGGCCATTCATCCAATTAACTAGCAACGTTTTTATGTTTGTATATTTATAGAAAGTCGACAGAAGTTCTTCAAAGACAGTTAACATCACAACAATTTGTAATTCCATCTACCAATATATGTAGCAGTCTTTTAATTTTTTCTTGTTTCGAGATTTTTTAAAAACATTTAACACCATTTAAATGATAATATTAATCATTACAACTTCGGACTAGTTTTACATTTAACTAATCAAATGTACTTTTTTCTTCATTGAATTATATTTTACAATATACTTCCTCCGTTTCAATTTATGTGAACTTATTTCCTTTTTAGTCCGTGTCAAAAAGAATGACCATTTTCCCTATTTGGAAACAATTTACCTTTATGCAATGGTTTATAACCACACAAAATATATGTGCCTCATTTTACACTACAAATTCAAAAGTCTTCTCTCTTTTCTTAAATTTTGTGCCCAGTCAAATGTGTTCACATAAATTAAAACGGATGGAGTAATTCTTTTTGGTACATTAATATTTTATGCGAGCACTCATGAACTAATACATCAATCAAGAGAACAAGTTAAATTTACATGGCCATTCAAGTTGAGTCATAAAAATCATGAGATAGAGAGAGTATTCTAATAATTGAAAAACTAAAAAAGCGAAAAAACATATTTTGTTTCATAGTATTTTGTGTTTGACTAATTAAATTTTTTTTTTTTTTTTTTTTGCTGATATTAGAGAAATAATTTATACTGGGTTAAAGTTCCCAAAGTGCTTCGGGGAAAAAACTCTTATTGTCAGATTTTGAAAAAATAACACCTGCTACTACTTATCAAAAATCTTTATTTTTTTCCTAAAAACTTGACCAAACATCACAAGCTCTCACTAAAATATAATTTACTATTTTTTAATTTTAAAAAAACGCTTTTGACCGCTTGACCAAACAGGTTATTAAAAGTGTTTCATATGGATTAACTTAGAGAAGAGACTGTTTATTAATGGTTTAAATTTCTTACTTATTAGGAGTCAAAAGATATATTTGCCATTCAAGTCAAGAAACATGCTCAATTTTTATATATTTACCGTAAGGCTTATGGTGAGGCATGTTGTGACTTAATGCCACTGTCAAAATGAGAAATTTTCAAATAAAAACGAAAATGACAACAACGTCACTTGTGACAACAAATATTCCAAGTGCGAACTGCCAATCTTATATTGAAGAAAAATACAGTATATATATATATATATATATATTTTATCGTGGTCTATAAAGAATATAGTAAAACCGATATCAAATTATACAGTATATTTCTTTTTTTCCCGTATGTCAAAGATCATCATCTTGCCACCTGTTTTCCACCATTTTGGCATATATTTCTGTGCAAGGAACACGTTAGGTAGACTACATATTAGACTTTCTTACTTCAAATTGTATTAGTCATTTTCAGAACAAAGAGCAAAAATATATTCATAAAATAGGTCACTTACTTCATATGTGCATTTCCAGTTGTTGTTAAAGTCGCAAATTAGTAACGCCGCATTTCTTTCGTCTTTCAGTAAAAATAAAAAAATGAAAAATAAAACTCATAGTATGATTAATTGACTTTGACAATTTCACATTTTTAAGACCATTAAATAAAGAAAGAATTCTGGAGCATTCAACTTGGTGTGTTGAGACGTTCGGTCAAATAATTTTGTAGGGATATCAATACAACCAATTAGTTAGCAACATTTTTATGTTTGGTATATTTCTAGAAACAATTACAGTCACTTGTCAATATCCGACCATCTTTCACACCATAAAACTTAAGTAAAGGTTTCTACAACGAGTCATGGGAATGGAAAAATCCCTGGAAGGAATTGTCGTTCTTGTCTGTATTTTCTTTTTCTTTTTAGCAACAACAATTAGTTGGGCGAAGTGTGTAGAGAGAGCTGGCGAGCTGGGAAGATGGAAGAAGCGAATGTTTGAATTTCAGATTTGGCAGCAAAGATGAAATACTGCTTGTTGTCCATTCTTCATCTACCTTAAGCATAGTCGAATATTACTTTACACCCAACCTTTTCAAAGTGTATCTAAGACACACTACTTTTTTCTTAATCAGTGTTTCTTAATATGTGTAATATCACGCACCAATCAAACAGTGACATGTGTCATTTAAAAAATAAAATAATTTAAATTATACTTATACCTCTCATCTTCCCCATCTAAACTACCATGGTTGTCTTCCTCCTCTCTTCACCATCAAACACCATAGCCTCTTCCTCTACCTTTTACTTAATAACAAAGCTACCATTAACTAACAAAAATCATTAGAAAACACTCACAAAACTCCATCTTTTCCGCTGAAATTGAATCAAGCTTTAAGTTAAGCTCAAGTTAAGTTAGAAAACACACCCAAAACACCATAGCCTCTTCCGCTGGTTGGAAAAAATTTCGAAAAATTCTTGCTTCCGGAAAATTCGACTTCGCCATGAATAAAGCTCAAGTTAAGCTTCTTTGCAAAAAAGAAAGATCTTCTATGCAAAAGGTTGAGGCAAAAGGTCTTCTCAACAAAAGATCTGAAAAAAAAACTAACAACAAATCAACGAGAAGAGATATGAGAAATCATGGTATGTCTATTTGAGAAGAAGGAGATCAGGTGGTGGAGCTCAAGGAGTAGCCATGGCAGAATTTTTAAAAAGGAAGAAGATGACTCAATTTAAAATATTAAAAAACTAAAAAGAATTGACATCTAACACAAAAGTCTTCTATTCACTTGTCTCATTCGTTGGGAAAAACACGCACTGTCCACGTGGGCAAAGTAGTGTGTCTTAGATACACTTTGGAAAGGTTGGGTGTCTAAAGTAATATTCGTTCCCAAAAAATGTGTAACATGGATTTGGGTCATAGTTCAGGGGTAAGTTATGTATTTTGCCTTTTATATATTTGTTTGTTACTCACCTATTTTTTACTATAATAAAATTAAATAATTAATTTTTATAACTATACAAGATTTAATTATTAAATATTCATATAATAAGACTTAGTTTGACAAATATTGTTATTTTCTGATGTTATTTTCTTACGTTTGTTGACTAGAATTCGAGAGAGTTTGTGTTTGAACTGTCAACTTTTTTCAGATATTTTTGGGTTTAACACATAATCAAATGATTAATTTCAATAACTACAAAGATACGACGCTAAAGGGCACTACATTTTACTACGCTAAAAGGCACTACATTACAAGTACGAGCACTATATTAAAATTACGGGCACAACATACCACTACAGGGAACTAAAGTCACATATTCATATATGTACAACAATAACATCTAAATAAAATTAATTATTCCTAAAATAATAATTTATCTATTTTACTAATCTTTTAGCAAATAACTAATCTAAACCATATAAAAATAATAAATTAATTTAATCACAAAACAATCACGAAAAAATATATAACAAAGTAAACATTAACTAATTAATATTTTTTTAACAACTAATAACAATTTCTCTATTTTACTAATTTTTTTATCACTAATAACATAATTCGGATAAAAAATAACAAATTAATTAAATCGCAAAACAATCACGAAATAACATAGACACAGTAAAAAGAACTAACAGGAAATTTTTATACATTAGTTTTAATAAAAAATTAAGTCGAAATACCTCGATTTTAATTTTTTAGAAAGTTGAAGATTTGGTGATTTGGAGCAGAAACAAGCAACCCACTACAAGATAACACCTTAGATACGATGTGGGACCGAGAATCTATATTTTTTGCGGGACCGGTGGGCTCCAACTGAATTTTTTTTGGTTAACAATGATGGTTGGGGGGGGGGCGTTGGAAACGAGGGGGTGTTCTAGTTCGCGTCTGTGAGGAAGGAGACTTGCACGCTTTTTTGTCTAGGTATAGCGTGCATATATACCGCGCTATACTATAGCGCGGTATATACGAGCGCTATACCATCTCGCCCATTTAAAGTTTAAATATAGCGCGGTATTTCACCTCGCTATACCTTAACGGCACATTTTCTGTTAAGGTATAGCGCGGTGAAATATCGCGCTATACATATTATGGTCCCAAGTTTTTTTTTCCCACATATTTTGGTTCTTTGAGTCTATAAGAACCACATTTTGGTTCGATGAATGGCCATAAATATTTTGTTGACTAAATATCGGAAATACTGACTTGAAAACTCCAGAACTGTTGCTTGAATTAATGGCCCTAAGGATGTGAAAATTTTAAAGTCAACTAATTACTGCTATGATTTACTGTTTTTTTGTTTACTGCAAAGGCGAAGGAAATTTTTGTGCCTAATATGTGACTTTAACAATGAGAAGACTCAGCTGTTAATTTTTCCTGGAAAGGACTACAATTTTGAATTTAGATATGGTAACCCTTATCAGTTAATGAAATTCCTGAATTGAAAATGAGTTATGGTTTTTAAGTTTGAGATAGACAGACGGATTTTGGGAATTCTAGTTGAGAATATATAACTAATGGGTCGTTTGGTTGGTTATTAACAAGTTATGCCGTGATTATGATGACGGGATTTATAATACAGAAATTAAAAAATGACAAGATTATTTAATGAATATATTTTTAGTGATAGATATTCGATTTATTGGGTTAAAAATGGGACATACGAGGTATAATTTGTAACATATTTTGGTTTTAGATAAATTTTTATTTCAAATAAGTCTTGGAGAAGCTTGATCATTTTACTATCTTAATCCCGAGACAAGTAACTCTTAAATTATTATCCCATATTGAAGATGATGTAAAAATAGTACCACATTATGGTATAGTATAGCTAATCTCTGGATTACTATTTACTAGTTGCAAAATTAGAAACTCAATCAAATAATATTCCCATATTTTGTTCCGTGATTGTTATTCTTTATCTCACTAACCCAATGACCCCTAAATCTAAATGTACTTACGGATAATCCCTTTAGGAGTCGCTTTGGTTCGTGCACAAAGTTATGTAGCGCATTCGTACTTGATTTTTACGCCAAATTAATGAATGCAAGAAATGTACTTTTCATATATATATTTATAATTATTTAATCATAGTTAAGTGATACCTATTATTATTTTTTATTATTAACTGCTAATTAAAGTTAAAATACTTGATTAATGTATATTCTTATTTCATACAAGATATGCATGTAAGAGACAAGTGCATGAGAATGAATGTATGCTTGCTATATATTTTATAAATATGTACCATGTTCGAGAAATCTAAGAGGAGTTATGAGCATGAGTTTAATGCTCGTATTATTTGTTTACAAGCATGTTCAAGTTGAGTTATAACAAGTCTAGAAGATGAATATATTTCACAAATGAGTAAGTAGCAAAGAAAATAATTAGGCTACCAAAGAGCAACGTAGTTTATATTTCTTTATATTTCTCTTTGAAATATGATCAACAACCTATTCAAAGTTACTTTGTGACATTCAACGGTACGTTACATCAAGGAGTTTGGTGGGATGGATAAAATTTCTTTATTCTTAATCAGAGAATTCGGATTAAAGCCGAGGAATGGAAAGCTCCCTTGTAGGGAGCGATTCCCTTTTTACTAGTCCTTATGTGAGGTGAATCTGGATTAGTGAGGCCCGTGTATTCCAAATGGCATATGGTTATAAAAAAGTGGAACTTAATATTAATTAAACCTGGCCTCTCCCATGCAAGAATTGCTACGTTTCAATAGTTTTCTTTGGACCAAATATTGAAGGATTAAATGTTTACTAAGTAAAATCAGACATTCTCAAGGAAAACGGCAAAATGAACTCCAAATGACACCAAAACAGTGTAAAAGATTTCTAGATCATATTTCAAAATTGATTTCGACCAAATCAATCCAGAATCATAAGAAGTCTACGAAATTGTTTTACGGTAAATGTCTAGAAAATTGACAAGTCTGTGGTAGATAAGTCATCCCTTTGAATTGAAATTGTTTCATCTTCAGTATGATTAGAAAACATAATAGATAATCAAACTAAAATAGATTATCTATTTGCATAAGTTTGAAGTAATGCTTGTTTCTAGAAATTTACAATGTGTCATTAGTAAATTCTTGACGTTCTTCAAGCAACGTTTCATTTACCCAATGGTTATTAAAATGCATTCTTAATTATTACTCTAAATAAAGTCAAATCCTACCTGCTCCAACATCAAAATCGGATGCATTCCCTTTTGCCTATTGAAATATTTATTTATGTTCAAATATTTAATTTTAAAGTCATAAAACATGTCTAGCTCAATCTTGTTCTTGTCCTTGTTTTAATATAATTAAAGTACTAGATGTGTCACACATCAAATGAGGAGAAGACAAAACTTCACTTGGCCAATCTGGATACACCATTTTTCTGGAAAAATTCATCGCAATAAGTTTTAGCTAGGTAAATGTTTCGTTTCTAATCAATGTATAACAGTAATTGTATGGGCAAATTACCCTCTCCACGCGGCTTGACCGAAAAGTCTCATGTGGCAATATAGACCTAGAAATCAAGTGACACGACCTGATTTCTGAGCTATGGTCACGGAAGGGTCAAGAATTCGAGAGGTGGTAGAATAAGTTCGAAAACTCAGTCAACCTTATCCCTAGATTATGGATACCTACATTATGCCAAAACGGAAGTCACTATCGAGGATCCCGCTTCTCACTACCTAATTCACTAGCGTGCTGGCTCAAAACTCGGAAGGACAGTTCTCTTCTCACCGCTATAAAAATTGTTCCAATTCTCAAAAGGAGGATCTTTTTTTATTATTATTTGTTCTCAAAAGGAGGGTCATCAAATATATATACACAGAAAAACTTTCTCTCTATCAAAAATATCATTCTGCTAGCCTTTTTCTCATTAAGCTTTGTAACCTAGTCATACTTGTGAGTAGAGATCGCTCCGGAATAAAAATAAAGAAAAACTTTCTCCGCCGCATTATTCTTTTTTTAATCTGTTTCGCAATTTATCGTTTATTTTTTTTCTCACTATCTACAACTGCATCAAATAAATTGCTAATGGCCCTTGAAAAATATAAATTTAATTATTTACTTTTAAAATCAATTTTTTGGTCAAACAGTAATATCTATTGTTATGCATTTCCGGAGTGCCAGAAGCAAGCATAATATGATATGAACATAAACTCTCGGGGTAAATCTCAGAAAGAGGCCGGCTCAACTTAAATGAGATATGATATCTCCTCCTTCATATAATATTATGTCTTTTTTTCCAAACATGTGAAAATTTATTGATTGTCACAAGTGATATTAGAATACATTAATTACTCTGCTTATTTTGATACATTCTTATATCATAATAAACTATGGGGTAATTTGTTAGATTTAGAATTTAAGTTTTATTAGTTCAATATATATAATTCTTAGCATTGAACATATTATATGTTTAAAGTCATAGGTTTATATTTAGATTTTATTAGGAGTATAATTTTAGTAATTTTATATATAAATTTATGCCTCGAAGCGAAAGTACTGGGTTCAGATAAACCCGGTACAGCATAGCTACATCCGCCTCTGAGATAGTTTCGCTTTATTACATTGTCCTCTATCATAGTTTACGATATTACGTTTTTCTCCATTATTTTTATTTTTATGATAATAATTCTTTTTACCTATTTTTCATTAGTGTAAAAGTTATTAATTTGACTATCTTGCCCTTAACTAATATACTTTTTGTTTTGTCAATTGGATTAATTTTAGAGATATCTTTTTTGAAAATTTCCTCTTAAATTAATTAAATTACTAACAGCTCTTGTTTATGGAAAAGTGCAAAACAGGTGCGTCGGATTTTCGTTATAGAGTACTTGCCCCTCTCAGTTTCACTCCATTAACAAAACTAACAATTCTTGTATACGGGAAAAACTGAAACATAGACTGAAAATGCAATGTTGAAAAAAGAAGAAATTGGAAGTTGAATTAAAGCATACTACTACAAGTACTTTTGGGATTTTTACATAAATAGTCAGCTAAATTCATTGTTTACTTACGCTAATCGGTATATATATAAATTATATATTGATTATACACGATTATATACATATTATACATGAAATATACATATACTATTATACTTTAGCCAATAATTTTTAGTTTAAACGGTTGGGTGGATAACTAGGTTAAATCTTCTTTTCACTGAGTTGGGCGTTGGTGCTTTAGTTGTTCAGAAATGTGGTCAGTGGGGATTAGACTGTAGACATAGAACATTTTGCAGTGACAGAGGAGTTAGACGCAGATGAAATTTAATTATTCTGCTTATTTCCCTTTCTCAATAACTCCAAGTCATGGTTGGTTCAAGGTTAGACAGCAAAATGATATATACTATTTTTACAGAGTTAACAATGTTCGGAAGAAGAAACCATATTCTAATTCTAACAATCTGTGAAGATTAACTTAGAGATAGAGAAGAAGGGTGAAGAATGTCATGCATATTATGTGTTTAGAATATAGGAGGACATAATTAATGGGTTAGGGGACATAAATTAATGGGTTTAGTAAGAGAATTATAATATAAGGAGACATAAGTTAGTGGGTTAGTGTGGGAGAAATAAATATATATGTCAAGTGTATAATATATAGATATACAAAGCAAGCAATGTACACACGGGAGATTTGTTTTTCAATCAGATTTTCTCTTTCAATTTCGTACATGGTATCAGAGCAATAAGCTCGATCCAACAGTCCAACCATCAAATCAATTTACATCAGATTCAACATCATAATCAGTAACCTAAAATGCCTGAAACAACCATCACGTTTACTGGTGATACGAGCAATGCTGCAAAACCAGACAGCTATGATGTCAATCACCCTTATCATCTCAACAACTCTGATTCACCTGAAATGACTCTAGTCAACACTATGTTTGATGGAAAAGGATACCTAGGGTGGAGGAGATCTATTCTCATGTCTTTGTCAGCCAAGAAGAAACTTGATTTCATCAATGGAGCATGTCAACCTCCAGATCTAAAATCTCCAGACCATGAACAATGGAGTTGTGTGAATGACATGGTCATCTCTTGGATCCTAAATGCTCTCTCAAAGGATATTGCAGACAGTGTGATATACTCCAAAACTGCAAAAGAACTTTGGGACAGCTTGGAGCATAGATTTGGGAGATCAAATGTAGCCAAGCTTTATCATCTACAGAAGGAGTTACCAGGTTTAGTATAGGGAAACGGTGATATTGCAGCACACTTCGCTAAGCTCAAACGATTGTGGGATGAATTAGATGTTTTAAATGTTATCATATGTTGTTCATGTATTTGTGTTTGTGAAGGAAAGGAAAAGTTGACTAAGTCTCTTGAGGATCTGAGATTGATCCAATTCCTAATGGAATTAAATGACATCTATGCACAAGCAAGAGGAAATATCCTCATGATGAACCCTTTTCCTAGCATAGATGTTGCTTATTCACTTCTCTTGCAAGATGAAAATCAAAGAAAAATTTATGCAAATGCACATTTTAATTCTGAATCAGTATCATTCATGGCAGTTGGAGAGGCCAAGCAGCCTAATGCACAACTTCTAGCTGATTTTGCAGCTTTTATGATCACAGGACAAGGGAAGAATTATCAGAAACTTAGAAGCCAAACACAAAGAGGAGCAGCCATATCACCCAAATATAACAACTCAGGGCAAAAATTTGTTAAACTTCAGCAAAGGTTTAAAGGGAAAAAGAAGTACAATCCAAATGTGTCTTGTACATATTGTGGAAAAATAGGACATACACAAGAGGATTGTTATAGCATTATTGGATTTCTAGAAGATTTTGAGTTCACCAATCACAAAGGTCATCAGACTCAAATTAAAGGAAATGCAGTCCTAACACATGAGGAACGTGAGAATTCAGCAGGACAGAGCACTAAGCTCAACAACAGTAATTTTGGACAGCAACTCAACAAGAAACAAATTGCAGAAATGATGCACATGTATAAGCAGGCAAAGTTAGCAGAGGCAGGAAATACAGAAATCAATGCTAATGCAGGTGCTGGTGCTATTCTAAAATACTCAAGTTCAGTGTTTACTAATCTAAAATCAGACACTTGGATCATTGATTCATGTGCCTCAGAGCATATGTGTTTTGATCCTAATTCTTTCCTGTTTCTAACTCTACTTCTTGTACCTTTGAATATAAGCTTACCTAACTCTTTCAAAGTGATTGTTACTCATATAGGGAGTATTTCTATTCTGCCAGGTCATATCCTGAACAATGTGTTACATGTTCCAGATTTTAAATATAACTTATTATCAGTTAATAGGTTTTGTGTTCAGTTCAAGTATGATGTCCTATTCACATATATTGGGTGTATGTTGTAGGGCCTTTTAATGAAGAGTCCACAAGTTTTGGGTGAAGTTAGAGAGGGACTCTACTTATTGGAACCAAGTAGCCTTAAGTCTAAGGGGCTATTGAGTAGTAATGTACTTTCAATTCCAAAATAAAGAAATCCCGTTTCAAAGTCTGTTTCTTTTTCTAGTTCAGTTCAAGTTAATGGTACTTCTGATGTTAAACTTTGGCATGTAAGATTGGGACACCTTCCATTTTCAGCAATGAAACATTTAGATTTCCTTCATTGTAAGTCAAATTCTGAGTTTATCTGTGATGTTTGTCATAAGGCTAAGCAAACCAGGAATCCTTTTCCTGTCAGTAGCATAACATCCAAGCATATATTTGAACTTATACATGTAGACACATGGGGACCTTATAAGTCAAATACTTACAATGGATTCAGATATTTCTTTACTGTAGTAGATGACTATAGTAGAGGAATATGGACATTTTTATTAAGTGCAAAAGGCAATGCTTTTCCTATGCTTAAATCATTTCTGTCTATGGTTGAAAGGCAATTCAATGTGAAAGTCAGAATGATAAAATCTAACAATGCATTAGAATTGGGAAAAGGTACACAAGAGGCAGCTTTCCTAGCTTCAGAAGGAATTCTACACCAACTATGTTGTGTAGCAACCCCTCAACAGAATGGAATTGTTGAAAGAAAGCATAGACACCTCTTAGAGATTGCAAGAGGGTTAATAATTCAATCCAAGCTACACATGTCATATTGGGGGTGAATCTATCCTAACTGCCACACATCTTATTAATAGGATGCCTTCTAGTGTTCTTAAAGGAAAGACACCATATGAGATTTTATTTCAAGAAAAAACCAAGTATGATCACTTAAAGAATTTTGGATACCTCTGTTATGCTTCTACAATAGCCTAGGGAAGAGGCAAGTTTGATGATAGGGCAACAACTTGTGTTTTGCTTGGTTATCCGCCTCATCAGAAGGGATATAAGCTATTGGAATGGTCCACAGGAAGAGTATTTGTGTCAGGGGATGTGAAACTTCATGAATCACACTTCCCTTTTATTGAAACCAGCACATCACAATATCTTATATTCCCAAGCTCAATATTTACTACAGAACCTACCTATTCACCTTCATCACAGGATCAATCCTCACCCATCTCTTTAGAACCTGAAGTTTGCGATATTTTCTCCTTACCATTATCAAGTTTTTCATACACTCTCTCTCATCACCACTTGTCTACTAGCCCAATTCCTTTTCAGTCTATCCTAGATACACCACATACTACCTCACATATTTCTATACCCAAGCAGCCTACACCATTGAGAAAGTCAGGAAGAGTTTCCAATCAACCAACCTACTTGAAAGATTATGTATGCAGTAATATCATGTTCACAAATGTAGCAACAGCTTGTTTCACTCAACCAAGTAAGCCTAGGGAATTACGTTTCTTTTCTCTGTCACCCAATAATCAACATGTGTTGCAATCCCTCTCTACTCTCATAGAACCTAACAATTTTGGACAGGCTTGTCAACATCCATGTTGGATAGAAGCTATGAATTCAGAGCTTAAAGCTCTAGAAGACAACCACACATGGGATGTGGTTGAATTGCCTAAAGGAAATAAGGCTCTACCTTGCAAATGGGTATACAAGGTAAAGCATTGTCGGATGGAAGAATTGAAAGGTTGAAGCAAGACTGGTGGTCTGGGGGGATGTCCAAAGAGAAGGAATAGATTATAGTGAGACTTTTTCACTAGTGGTGAAAATGACAACCATAAGGTGTTTACTCACTATTGCATCCAAAAGAGATTGGAATGTGTGTCAATTAGATGTAAATAATGTATTTTTGCATGGGGATTTACAAGAAAAGGTGTACATGAGGTTTCCAGCAGGCTTAACACCTCATAGTCGTAAGCATGTTTGTTTACTAAGGAAGTCATTGTATGGTTTAAAATAAGCTTTCAGGCAATGGTATGCTAGGCTTGCAGGAGCTTTGAGTTTTAAGGGGTATTCTTCATCATTAAACGATTACTCACTATTCTTTAAACGGACAAGAAACCTTATTTCTATCCTAGCTATCTATGTAGATGATATAATGCTTACTGGAGATGACTTGGAAGAAACTCAGCATATCAAGGATTTTCTAAATAGTGAATTCAAGGTCAAAAATCTAGGAGACATACATTATTTTTTCGGGATGGAAATTCTGCGAGAAAATGAAGGTTTTATTGTAAGCCAAAGGAGATTTACTCTAGATATGCCGGAGGAATTTGATATATCTCATTTGCCTCGAGTCAGTTCTCCTCTTGATCCTTCCTCCAAGCTTCAAGCTGATGATGGGCACCCTTTGCAATATCCAACAGTATTCCGTCATCTGGTTGGTAAGTTGAACTATCTCACTAACCTCGCCCTGACCTTTCTTTCACAGTCCTTACCCTCAGTCAATACATGTAGAGACCCTGTAAGTCTCATTTCTCTACTGCCTTACGAGTGCTCAAATATTTGAGTTGTGATCCAGGACAAGGAATTCTTCTCTCAGCAAAATACGCATTCTCCTTGCTTGCATTTTGCGATGCTGATTGGGCCTTTTGCAAGGATTCTAGGAGGTCCGTAAGTGGATTTTTCATTACACTAGGAGAAGCACCCATTTTTTAGAAATCAAAGAAACAAGTGTCAATCTATCTATCTTCTGCAGAGGCAGAATACAGATCGATGAGAAGGGTAACTGCAGAACTTACATGGTTAGTTCGACTTCTTGAAGATCTCTCTGCACCAGTAAGTCTTCCCATACCTCTTCGCTCTAACAGCAAGGCGGCCATTCACATCGCTCGTAACCTCGTCTTCCATGAACGCACAAAACATGTAGAAATTGACTGTCATTTTGTGCGTCAATAGTTCTTTTCCGGTTTAATTACTCCTTCTTTTGTTCTATCTAAAGACCAACTGACGGATCTCTTCGCAAAGTCACTTTCTGAGGTTTCTCACTCCGAGATTTTGAGAAAGTTATGGGTCACAAAGTTACCCTCCAACTTGAAGGGAGTGTTGGGAAGAAGAAACCAAATCCTAATTCTAACAATCTGTGGAGATTTACTTAGAGATAGAGAAGAAGGGTGAAGAAGAAGAAGAAGGGTGAAAAATGTCGTGCATATTATGTGTTTAGAATATAGGGGGACATAATTAATGGGTTATGGGACATAAATTAATGGGGTTAGTAAGAGGATTATAATATAAGTAGACATAAGTTAGTGAGTTATTACGGGAGGAATAAATATATATGTCAAGTGTATAATATATACATGTACAAAGCAAGCAATGTAAAAAACACACGGAAGATTTGTTTTTCAATCAGATTTTCTCTTTTAATTTCGTATAAACAAGGGAAGAGTAAAGATCAAAATTTGAGCTTGCGACATTTTTGATTCATAGTGTGGATACTCGTTTTGGTCGGGGCTAGTGATGGCAAATGGGCGGGTTGAAAATAGGTGAGTAAAAATAGGTTGGATCACAACCCGCTCATATTTCATACGGGTCAAAAACGGGTTGAATATCAAATGAGCGGGTTGAATATGAGTTAACCCATATTATATAAGTGTAATTTTCAAGTGTAATTTATAACTTTCAGATTATTTAGATATAAGCTTAATTGGAACAATATATACTCTTGTTCATATATTATCTGCAATCCAATATTATTAAATAAATTCAAAAATATATAATAATAATAATAATAATAATAATAATAATAAGAAGAAGAAGAAGAAGAAGAAGAAGAATACTAATAATAAAAAAGAAAAAAGAGCAAAACTTCAAATTCTTAATATACTCTTGAGTACCTCTTATCGAAAGTGATGTTGTACAAGTGAGGGAAACAAATTTCTTACTTAACATGTACTCTTCAAAAATAACTCGGAAAACTATACAAATTTGCTTCTGCTTTTTAAACTATTTTTTGTATTTAAATATGCACCTAAAAAGAACAAGATATTTTCTGAAAAAAATTCTAAGTAATACTAAACAATGCTGACAATATTTAGAAGAAAAAAATACTCAATAGTCACCTATAGTGAGAAGAAACATACCAAGGAAGAGGAGTTAAAAAATAGTATTAGGTATCTTACGTGAGCAAAAATTGGAAGATAACCCATTAGGCTAACCCATGTTTTATTCACATTTTACCCATGAATATCCATATTTCTATGGGTTGAAGTCCAATTTTACTCAACTTAAATATCACTCATCCAACACACTAAAAGATGAACATATTGGGTGGGTTGACAAAATATAGGCTCATTTTGCCGGCACTAGTCGGGGAAAAGTTAAAAATATAACCTTTTTATGCCATCATTTAAATTATGTTCTCCATTAACTCACTCGACAAAATTTAACTATAAAACAATTATGAACAAATTTCATTTGTAGCCGGCATGTGGAAAATATTATCATTCGCTAGCCATGAATTGATCCATACAATTTATATATCCAAACAAATTATATTGGCTAGCCTAAATTGGTCTTCTCCGCATACCGATAAGCATTATTGTAAAACCTAAATCGGCAATACTGGTTAATAGTAACGGCCTCCGGCCGGATTTATCGAGCATGAATGTGGCTACGAGGATGAAAATTGTTTTGACGAATCCGATAGCTACGGTGGCGAGCAACTTGTCGTGATCGAATTTAATCCCTTCTTTTCCAAAAATTGTCGGACTATACAAAACGACGGCGTCGATTCCACTTGTTTGCTGAAAAAATGAATTCTGACGCCGGTGAGTAGTATGTGACGGACATCCGACGTTGGGGAGAAGATCAATTCGCGCCATACGTTGCCGCCTTTGGGGCATTTGGGTACTTCAACTATGTCGTTCATTGCACTCCGGAGGCTTCTTTAATATCGGTGAGTCGTAACTGAGCTTCTTCTAATGAATCATAGGTTTTGTTCAAAACTCGCCTTGCATCGCCGAGTCGACCCTGCATTACGAGCCAACGAGGTGACTCGGGCATGGCGAGTACATTTTACTACATCACTACGTAGTAAAATGCACGATACACTTTATATATATATAATTTATACATCGTAGAATAGTCTATACACTTTGGATACATAAAAGCGCTTGAAATACATTAATGACATATTATGGATACATTGCAAAATGCACGATACACTCTATATATAAATTTATGCAATGTATATACTAAATAGACTGTCACTATACAAAAAATATACTAAAATAGACTGTCACTATACAATTTATATACAATAGACTATCACTATACAAAACAGACTGTCACTATACAAAAATATACTAAATAGAGTGCCACTATATAATTTATATACAATAGACTATCACTATACAAAATATATACAAAATAAACTGTCATATACAAAATATATACTAAATAGACTGTTACTATACAAAAAATATACAAAATAGATTATCACTATACAAAAAATATACAAATAGACTGTCACTATACAAAAAATATACAAAATAGACATTTCGGGTTAGTAGATGTAATATGTTTGGGCCGAAGGGCCATTTTGTGTCAGTGAAAAAAAACATAGGCTATTAAAATTTTAAGGTGCTATAGAGGGTAGTTTTCTCAAAAATTATCCAATTAGATGCAAAGACGAAATTTAGCCCACTGAATTCAGGGCCGGCTGATGGGTGAAGCACTTAAAAGCATTTGCTTTAGGCCTCACCCTTTTGGGGGGCCCAAATTTTACCTACAATAGAGTACTTAGTTAAATTTGTATGAAGTTATGTAAGAAGTTTTTAATAAATTAAAAAATGATAACATTTTAAATCATGATGATTTACTGTTTCACCAAAAAATTAGTAATGTGAATCTTCCCCTAAATATTTTAGGTGTGAATAAATTAGGGAATAGGTTTGACATGAACATTATTGTTTTATTTTTTTATTTTTCCTCAATAGAAAATGTGTAGATTTTAGAAAATTGTTTACAACTACATATCAAAATGTTAAAAATAGACTTTAAATAAAATTAGATATTAATTTTAAAAAAATTTAAGGCCTCTCATTCAAGTTTAGCTTTAGGCCACCAAACTTATTGAACCGCCCCTGACTGAATTGACGGAAATAGAACTTAAAGTATGGCCTCAAAAATGGCCATACGGTGCAAATGATTCGTTTTGGTCTTTTCCCTTTAATTTATGTTAGGTTCACAAGACCTTGAAAGGAGCTGATGTTGAACTTTTGGCCTTTGAGGCAGGTCATCCGATCAATGGGCAAAACTTCAAGCTTAATAAGTTATTTTCATGGGGTAAAACATTTGACTTTTGACGTTGAAGATTTGCTCATTGGTAGACGACATGTCCCAAAATCCAAAAATTAAAGACACCCGTATGGTGCCCTATTTCTGCCATTTTCTGCTTTAATTTGAAGTCTTGAATGAAGAAATTTCAATAAGTTGAGCTTCTTTTGTTTTCAACTTTTTATTAACACTACCGCTTCACAGGTTCCATTTCTCCTTGTTATTCTTTTAGAAAGTTGATGTTTATCCAAAAAAAAAATAAAAAAAAAAAAAAAAAAAACTCGTTGGTTGATTTCCAAAGTTCTTATAGTACAAAACAAAGGGGAGTGAAGTGTATTAGAACATGGAGAAGGATATTTGAAAAGATGTTGCTACAACTATAGTATTATAGGACTCTTTTTGAAATTTGGTTAAGCACATTTAATCTTAATTTATTGAATTATGCACTTTTGATCGTTCTACTAGAGGATCTTCATAATTAACGAATTATTAACTGTCAAACAATTAACTACATAGTGTTATGTTAAATTTGTATTGTTACTCCATATTTGATGGTATTTGGTTCTAAAATATTCTTAATATAACATACTTCCTAAACAAAAACATATATTTTAGATAATTCAAGGATAAACATGCTTAGGTCTAAGGGCAGCCCTGTGCACTAAACTCCCGCTATGCGCAGGGTCCGGAGAGGGACCGGATCACAGGGGTTTATTGTACGCAGTCTTACCCTGCATTTCTGTAAGAGGCTATTTTCACGGCTTGAACTCGTGACCTCCTGGTCACATGACAACAACTTTACCAGTTACGCCAAGACTCCCCTTCAATAAACATGCTTAAGGCATCATTTGTTTGCACTTAATGGAGATCTGAATCTTAATCATTTAGAGCTCAGACGTTAAGTGTGTTTGTTTTTAAAGTCTGAATCTTAATTATTCAGACCTTAATCATTAAGTATGTTTTTTTTTTTCACAATCACTTAATAGGTCTGTATGATTAAGATCTATAACAGAGACTTAATTTCATTAAGATGCTATCATCCATATTCATTATTAACTGCCGTCACTGCCTACCATTATTAACTACCACCATGTCGTCGCCGCCACCACCAACATCACCAATCATAGCCGGCACCATTATCGACTATCACCATCCACCATCTCACCACTACCGCCACCATCATTCTCAACCATAATCAACACTCATTCACCTCAATTGTCACAATTAACTACCCCATCACCATCAATAACCATAGCCGGCACTGCCCATCATTATAATCGACCACCACCCATCACCACCTTCCTCAATCACAACTACCACCACCACCCACCATTATTAACTATCACCACCCACCACCACCATCCTCAATCATCATCGCCACCATTACCAATCACCACTAGCTACTAACCCTGAACCACCACCATCAACCAAAACTACCACCAACCACCACCTCTAGTCGGCATTCACCCATTAGCCATCACCACCAACAGCTATCATATTTAAAAAAAACTATATATTTTGTTGATAGAAATTAGATTAATTAGTATTTTATTTGAATTTTATGTTTATTAATTTTCAAATAAAGATAAATCTTATACATTCAGACATTAAAAATCAAACAGTCTTAATCATTTAGTATTCAGATCTTAACACGCGTCTTAATATTCAGTTATGTATTCAGATTTAGATGTCTTAATCTTAAAATAAAAAGCAAATGAGGCCAGTCTACTATCATAAAAACCAAAATCAGAATTTACCAATAATTTAGGGATCAAAAGTGCAATTATCCTAAATCAAAACATAAGTAAATTATTAATGAGCAATGATGTACAATTTTGACCATCCTCTTACAGCAAGTTCTCACTGGGATTGAAATTGTGATCTTCTCATCATTAGTAGGTTCAGATGGATTTTTTGAAACTAATAGAAGTACAAGTTATTGTCAAAGAAGATCTTCTACTTGCACTAAGTTTGACAGATCCATCTGACAGTGATTGAAATCTGTAAACTACAAGTTATTGTCAAATTAGATATTTCTACTTGCATTAAGTTTTGAATGTCACAAAACCTTCAAATACGTCTAACAGTTTATTTATTGTTTACAATTATATTGCTTACCTATTGACATGTAAGGACTTACGTTAAATTATTCAAGTGTACTTGTAAATTTTCATATAAAAAACATCACTAACATTTGCTTGAAAGAATGTCTTATTTACATGTAATAACACCCAAACAACAACCAAATTGACTGCATATAATAAGCATCAAAGTAATCCGTATAAGTATATTGAAAATTACATGGTACATATACAAGAAAATGCTTACTTAAATCAGTTATAGTGGAGTTTATATGTAGGAACTGCGATCAGATGCTTGGCTCTACAAGTTACTACCCCAAATTGCTCACTCATGTCCAATTCACTAGGCTGCATACCATTTGGAAGTTCCCAATCAAAGCAATGCACCAATTGCGCGACCACAAGGCGAACAATTATGATCCCCAACTGCATACCAGGACAACTTCTTCTACCAGAGCCAAATGGTAGAAGTTGAAAGTCGTGTCCACGAAGATCTACGTTGCTCTCAACAAATCTTTCTGGGAAAAACTTGTCTGGTTCAGGCCAGGCATTAGGATCCCTTTGAGCTGCATATACGTTGACAATAATTCGCGATCCCTTTTGTACGTAGAAGCCATCGACTACACAGTCTTCTATGGACTCATGAATCAGTAATGGTGCAGCTGAATGCAGCCTCAGAGCTTCTTTTATTACCATGTCTAAGTACTTTAAATTCTCTAAGTCTGATTCTTCTACCATTCTGTCCAGGCCAACAACTTCTTCTAACTCTTTTTGTAGTTTCTTCATCACATGAGGGTGCCTAAGAAGCTCTGTCAATGTCCATTCTACTGATGTTGCTGAAGTGTCCATTGAAGCCATAAGCATATCCTGTGCACAAAATTTGTCCCCAAAAATATGAATTAAGCAAATTAATGTAGGAACAACGACAAACAACAAAAATAACAACTACTATATCTTAATTCCAAACAAGTTGAGATCAGCCATATGTAGGCTTTATAATATACGTGGCCTACTTTTGGCCATATGTTATATGTCTTGTTGGCTTCTGTATAGCCTTTCATTGGTCACCTTGTTGGACATTCTATGTCCATTCATTAAAGGCCTTGTTGGCCAAATATATTTCATACGTGACCATCTTATTTTCTTATAAATAGGTTATCAAATGTCCATATCATATACACCTAAGTTTGAGACAAATGTTTCTTGCCTTTCCTTTCTTTCATTAGAGGTTTTATAAGAGAGTTGAGTGTTGAGAAACACTTGTGTAAATCTTTTCTTTGGAATGATCTTATGAGGTTATTCTCTTGGGGTATTTGGGATTAATTAGAGTATTTACTCTAATTTTGTAGTCTCTTTTATACTCTTGCTGTTATTGTGAAATTGTCCATCTCCGCTTGTGGACGTAGGTCACACTGACCGAACCACGTTAAATTGGTGCCTTCTTTATATGCTTTAATTACCATTATTATCAGCTTGCATTGTATTTGTTATTACCATTATAACATTGTTTGGCTAAATTCCGCACTACCCGGGTTCCCGATCCTTATAAATTGGTATCAGAGCCAGATCTAATCGGGTTAGTTTAAATAGCCAAAATGACTCTAACAAAGTCTTATGTTGAGAAATTTGACCGAAGTGCAAACTTCGGATTGTGACAATTAAAGATGGAAGCTATCCTATTTCACGATGGCTTAGATTTGGCACTACAAGGAAAGGAGAAGATGTCGGATAAAATGACGGACGAGGAGTTTGCCGTCATATACAAAAAGGCAAAAGCATGTATTATTTTAAATCTTTCAAATGAGGTTTTGCGTGAAATTGCAGCAGAAAGCTCAGCCAAAGACATATGGGAAAAGGTTAAAACCCTATATATGAAAAGAACAATAGAAAACAGGTTTTACCTAAAGCAAAAAACTCTACACTTTTCGTATGGCTGAAGGTACCTCTATACTTACACATCTTGATATTTTTGATTCTCTTCTTATGGATTTAAGTAAAATAGATGCTGAAATCAAATATGAGGATCAAGCTGTGTTATTGCTTGTTTCCTTACCCCAGTCGTTTAAACATATAAGAGATATTATGTTTTATGGAAAGGATAATATCTCTTATAAAGATATCAAATCTATTTTGAAATCAAAAGAACAAATAGATAGAGATATTACTGGGAAAACTAGTGGGAACCAAGGGGAAGGCTTATTCATAAGAGGTAGATCCAACAAGAAAGATTCAAGTAGTGAGAAACCTAAATCAAGGTCAAAATCCAGATACAGAAAGGTCATGTGCAAATATTGTCATAAGAAAGGTCACATTATTTCTGAATGCTTTAAATTGAAAAACAAAGAAAAGCATACAGAAAAGAAAAATGAGCACAAAAATATTAACACTGCCGAAACAAGTGTAGCTGCTGATGAGACTGAGGAAACTATTTTTTTAGCAACTAATAATAGATTCAAATCTAACAATGAGTGGATTTTAGATTCGGGTTGTTCTTATCATATGTGTCCCAATCGGGATTTATCTACCACATATGAATCTATTGGAGGTGGAGTTGTCTTGATGGGCAACTATGCTGCCTGCAAAGTTATTGGAAAAGGTATAGTCTGAATCAAAATGCACGATGGTGTGGTGAGAACTCTCACCGATGTTAAACATGTTTCTGACTTGAAAAAAAATCTCATCTTTTTGGACACTCTAGAATCTCTTGGGTGCAAGTACACAGGTGAAGGTGGAGTTCTGAAAGTTTCTCATGGTGCTCTTGTGATCATGAAAGCAAGCAGATCTGGTACGTTGTATACTCTTTTGGGATCTACTGTTACAGGTGCTACTGCAGTTTCAATATCAGATAAATCAGATTCTGACATCACCAAATTGTGGCATATGAGTGAAAAAGGTCTTTCCATCCTCAGCAAAAGAGGTCTATTATGTGGCCAAAGTACCGAAAATATGGAGTTCTGTGAACATTGTGTGTTCGGGAAGCAGAAAAGAGTCAGCTTCAATTCTCCAACGATTCATAGAACAAAAGGTACTTTGGATTACATTCATTCAGATCTTTGGGGTCCTTCACGTACCCCATCAAAAGGTGGTGCCAGGTATATGTTAACTTTCATTGATGATTATTCAAGGAAAGTTTGGGTTTATTTCCTAAAAAATAAAAGTGATGTTTTCTTAAATTTCAAACAATGAAAAGTTTTGATTGAGAAGCAAACAGGAAAACAGGTTAAGAGGCTTAGAACAAATAATGGTTTGGAATTTTGTAATGATGAATTCAACGAATTTTGCAAGAATGAAGGAATTGCTCGACATCGTACTGTGAGAATGACACTCAACAAAATGGTGTGACAGAAAGGATGAATAGAACTCTTTTGGAAAGGGCTCGTTGCATGATTTCAAATGTTGAGTTGACAAACGCCTTTTGGGTAGAAGCTATCTCTACAGCCTGTTATATTGTCAACCGAGCTCCTTCTGTACCTTTGAACTTTGAAACTCTAGAGGAAATGTGGTCAGGTACTCCTACTAATTATTCTGATTTAAAGATATTTGGTTGCCCTACATACATGCATGTAAATGATGAAAAATTAGAGCCATAGGTTAAAAAGTGCATTTTCTTTGGGTATGCATCTGGGGTGAAAGGATACCTACTATGGTATCCTGATCCCACGACACCAAAATTTATAATTAACAGGGATGTAACCTTTGATGAATCCTCTATATTACATTCTAGAATAGAGTCTTCTAGTTCTTGTAATATAGATAAAGGAAAGAGTACACAAGAGCAGGTGGAGGTTGAGATTAGCATTTCTTCCGAGCCAAGCTCATCAACTGTAGAGCAAAATACAGTTGAAATTAGGGCTGCTTATCGGGCGGATTGGGCAGTTATTTACTCTTAACAGTTTGGCTTATCGGTTATCGGCTTTTAAATATATTAATCCGCTAGCCACCCGATAAGATATCGGGCGGATTGGTATCGGTTTAGCTCTTATCAGGCGGTTATCGGGCGGTTTATCGGATTGTTTGCTGACCGCTGTGACTCAAAATAAATTTCTTATGCTCAGCAGACTACATTCCAGTCTATAGAATATGGCACTTAAGAAGAGAGCTAAATAGAAGAAATATAGAGATACATTCCAGCGTATTTCCCAGTAGAATCATCTCTGGGGATGAGCCTATTAACAACTTATAACTATCAGAAGAAATAGAAGAGAACACTGGGTATAACACATGACATCAAAATTATCTAATAGTAACTAAATGGAATAGTAAATTATAACTAAATGTCTAATAGTAAATTAGTAATAGATAGAGTACTGGAAGTGGAAAAAGGGTTTTTGATTATTTAATATATATATATATATATGGATAAAAATAAATTTTATACACACACACACACACATATATATATATATATATATATATATATATATATATATATATATATATTCTTAACGGGTTAACAGATTATCCGTTAAGAAAATTAAATAATCCGCCCCCAAACCGATAAGCCGTTAATAAAAAAATTTCAATCCGTTCCCCGTCCGTTAAACTGTTAAACAGATACCAATAAACCATTAAACTTCGGTTTCGGTTCGATTTTCGATTTCGGTTTCGGTTCGGTTTTGAACACCCCTAGTTGAAACTCCTGAAGTTGAGCCAGAAGTTGAAATTTCTGAAGTTGAGACTCCTAAAGTTGAACCAAAAGAAGAGGAGTATTCTATAGCCAAACATAGACCAAGAAGAGAAGGTAAACAACCATTAAGGTTTGGAGATTATGTTGCATTTGCTTTTTCAGTTGCACAGGAAACTGAAGAAATTGGAGAACCATCAAAATATTAAGAAGCAGTTTTTGGTGCTGACTCAGCCAAGTGGTTGATTGCAATGAATGAAAAAATTGAGTCTCTCCATGTGAATGATACTTGGTCTCTTGTGAAGCCGCCATCAGGAAAAAGAATTGTTGGTTGCAAATAGGTCTTCAAGAAAAAGGATGGAATTCCAGAGGTTAAAGATGCGAGGTATAAGGTACGATTAGTTGCAAAGGGCTATAGTCAGGTACAAAGAGTTGATTTTAATGATATTTTCTTACATGTTAATCATAGCTCTATTTGTGTCTTGCTTGCCATCGTTGCCATGTATGATTTGGAATTAGAACAACTTGATGTTAAGACAGCTTTATTACATGGCGAACTTGAGGAACAAATATACATGCATCAACCCGAAGGATTTGAAATTGAAGAAAAAGAAGATCATGTTTGCTTGTTGAAGAAATCCTTGTACAGATTAAAGCAGTCTCCAAGACAATGGTATAAAAGGTTTGATTCATTTATGTTGGGTCATGGTTATTCGAGTAGCATGTATGATAGTTATGTTTACTTCCGGAAGTTAAATAATGGTTCATTTGTGTACGTATTATTATATGTTGATGACATGCTCATTGCTGCTAAGGATTTAACAGAAATTCTCAATTTGAAAAGTCAGCTGAAAAGTGAATTTGAGATGAAAGATTTGGGAACAGCTAAGAAAATCCTTGGCATGGAGATCAAAAGAGATCGAAAAGTCAACATGCTATTTCTGACCCCAGAAAAAGTACTTGGAGAAAGTCTTGGAGAGGTTTGGCATGAAAGATGCTAAACCAATTAGTACCCTTCTTGCTGCTCATTTTAAGTTATAAGCTGCTCAGTCCCCGCAGTCAAAGGAAGAAGAGAGGTACATGGCACAAATTCCTTATTCCAGTGCAATCGGTAGTATTATGTATGCAATGGTTTGTACACGTACAGATATTTCACAAGCAGTGAGTGGTAAGCCGGTATATGGCTTGCCCTGGTAAAGCACATTGGCATGCGGTGAAATGGATTCTCAGATACTTGCGAGGTACTTCAAACACATGTTTGGAGTTTGGGAGAAATACTAACACTTTGGTTGGTTTTGTAGACTCAGATTATGCAGGTGATCTTGACAAAAGAAGATCACTAACATGCTATGTATTTTGCATTGGTGGTTGCGCTATCAGTTAGAAAGCTACATTACAACATGTAGTAGCTTTATCTACTACCGAAGCAGAATATATGGCAGTGATCGAAGCGATCAAAGAAGCCTTATGGTTGAAGGGTCTATTTGCTGAACTCAGTTCACACCAAGGTGGTATTACCATTTTCTGTGATGGTCAAAGTGTTATTCACTTGACAAAAGATCAGATGTATCATGAGAGGACGAAGCATATCAATATCAAATATCACTTCATCAGAGAAACTATTGCTGAAGAAAAAGTCTCTTTTCAGAAGATAACACTAGAGACAATCCTGTTGACATGTTCACGAAACCTCTTCCAGTTGTCAAGTTTAAACTTTGCTTAAACTTGATTGGCATTTATGAAAAATGATTTCGCCTACTAGGGCTTTTGCGGAGAAGGAGAAGCAATTTTATTATATCAGCCAAAACCAGTCTAAGGTGGAGATTTATAATATATGTGGCCTACTTTTGGCCATATGTTATATGCCTTGTTGGCTTCTATATAGCCTTTCATTGGTCACCTTGTTGGACATTCTATGTACATTCATTAAAGGCCTTGTTGGCCAAATATATTCCATACGTGACCATCTTATTTTCTTATAAATAGGTTATCAAATGTCCATATCAGATACACCTAAGTTTGAGACAAGCGTCTCTTGCCTTTCCTTTCTTTCATTAGAGGTTTTATAAGAGAGTTGAGTGTTGGGAAACACTTGTGTGAACCTTTTTTTGGAGTGATCTTATGAGGTTATTCTCTTGGGGTATTTGGGATTAATTAGAGTATTTGCTCTAATTTTGTACTCTTGTTGCTATAGTGAAATTGCTCATATCCGCTTGTGGACGTAGGTCACACTGACCGAACCACATTAAATTGGTGTTTTCTTTATATGCTTTAATTATCATAATTATCAACTTGCAATGTCTTTGTTATTGTCATTATAATATTATTTGGCTAAATTCCGCACTACCCGGGTCCCCAATCCTTACAAGCTTGCTCGTTGGAAGCTCCGCTTATGTGGGCTTGCTTATTGGAAGCAGTAGGTTGACAGCCAACATAAAACTAGTCAATGTATGATGAATCCCCATAGTACAGTCAGACATCTCTATAACATAATTCATATATAACAGCCATTCACTATAAAAACTAAGTTTTTCTCGGAACCAATTATCAAGTTATATTATAATATATATTCAATATAAGAGCACTACACTACAGCAGCCAAAATAGTATCAAATGAGATTGTTATAGAAAGGTTCATAAAATTAAAATTTTAACAATACTGAAAATTTATATACACATTTTTCAAACGCTAGCATCTGTTTCTAAATTAATCACCAACTAAATATTTTGAATCAATGAAATTACATACCAATAGAACAGCTTTGATATGGCGGCGATCGAACTCGAATCCAGCTTCACCAGATTGCATAATGGCCATCATGGTATCTACAAAATCCTCAGTTTCCCTTTGTTCCTTAGACTGAACATGTTCGTCAATAATCTTCTCAAGAAACTCATCAAAAACCTTTGAAAGAGCCTTTAGCCTACTAGTAAGTCCCTGAAGATCCAAAACACCAAGATAAGGAAAGAAATCGCCAAGATTTGGTGTTGCAGCTAAATGTACAACTTCTTGAACTATAGATTTAAAACCCCTTTTGTCCAAATCTTCATCCATAAACTTTTTACCAAAAACCATTAAACAACTCAAGTTTGCATTCAAGGATGAAACTTTAGCACTAAGATCAACAGCAACACCATCTTGAGCAGCCTGTTTGATTGATTTAACCAAAATGGAAACTTCTTCCTTTCTTGAAGATTGATATGAATTAATCTTTTGACTAGTCAGAAGTTGCAAAGTACATAATTTTCTCATGTTCCTCCAATAAGATCCATATTTGGAGAAAATCAAGTTTCTTTGGCCATAACATATATATTGAGAGGCCTCGTGATGAGGTCTACTAGCAAATACATGATCATAAGTCTTGAGAACTTTTTCAACTGTCTCGGGGGAAGAAACAACAATTGTTGGTACCAGCCCAAGTCGCAAGTACATAAAAGGGCCATATTTCTTGGCTAATCTGTAAAAAGTTTGGTGTGGATTTTTACCTATTAAGTGAAGATGTCCCAAAATTGGAATTCCTATTGGACCTGGTGGAAGTTTTTTCCTGTTTTTGATGTTTAGTAACTTATGGAACATGTATATGACTAGAGCTAGTATAAGTGTAGTCCATATTAAAGCCATGGTTGGGACTTGGGAGCTCTAATAAGCTAATAGCAGACTTTGGTTATAGAATATAGTCCCTTAAGCTTCAAGATAAATAATGTTATTACAAAGGAGCGCAAACTACCACCAACCACCTTGCCTCAAGATACAGATTGCAAGTATAACTCAATTGTACTTGCCTAAGTATTGACAGAGTGGGTTGGGTGAGTGATTTCCCACGTGACAAATTTGGGATTGGTTATCGTTAACAACAGTTTTCTCAGTTAGAGCTCGTCGCACCGGACGTGCCTAGTGCGGTTTACATCTTCTATATGATTTGCGAGTTATTACACAGTGAATAGGTTAATCCATGTGAACCCGAAAGGTGGCGACTGCGCGTTTCCTTGACAATTTTCCAAAAGAAAAAACTCAATTGTACTTACTGGATTTTTCTATAAAAAAAAATAGAAAAACCTCAATTTTACTTACTGGATTTTCCTAAAAAAAGAAGAAAAAAAATTCCTCCTGTCTCTTTGACCAATTTTGGAAGAAGATATTAAACTCTTATATCAAGATAGTACAATGCATTCTTCGAGTCCATATTATTGTCTTTTAGTAACTTTTTTAATCTAACTCTTTAAAGAAATATATTTAATAGTTATAATATTTCACCACAGACTAAAGTTTGCGTACACACTACTCTTCTCAGATCTTACGTTAAAAAATTAAAAATCAAATAATTTTAAGCAAATTCAATTTATCAGAAAGTTGAATTCTTCTAATTTGAAATTTATTTATTTCGGAAAAGGGAAAGTGACAAATTTATTTAGCAAATAGAGAAATATATCTAAAGAAAGGAAAAAGTCATTACTAATTATGGAGAGAAGGTGAGAAAATAGACAAAAATAGACAAGGAAATCATGATTCAAAGTGGCCAACATAATAAGATATGATGTAGCCACCGAAAAAGAAGATGATATTATGTTATTCTTATGGAAGCAAGTGGGCACGCACCATTTTGATGTTTAGTTTTAATTTATTTTTATTTTTTTTGGATTAAATACATATATTGACAGAAAAATGAGACTTCCTGCTTATTTGATTTGAGCTCAATTCTTATAAATACACATTGACAGAAAAAAATGAGATTCTTTCGTAGTTCCTTTTGGGTTCATCAGTTAGTCTTGGAACTTGGTGTTTGTCAATGGCACTCACTCTATTCTAAGCTATTTTTTGTCTTTTCTTTTACTTTTTTCTTTTTTAATTTTGGTTTTTTGGAGGGTAAGCCTAAAAATAGGGCAAGGAAAGGTTGTCAGTGCACCATTTAATTAGGATGCATTACAACTAATAAGTTGCCATTCTAATAGACTCCACTATTTATCAATCATTACATGTTCAAATGCTTACTTATAGTTTATTTTGCCAAACTTTTTAAAAATGAGAAGCACATTTTTTTAAATAAAAAGTATTTTTTTTTAAGTTGAACTGTTTGGCCAAGTTTTTAGAAGAAAAAATATATTTTTGAATAGAATCAGAAACAGAAGCAATTTTGGAGAAGCAGAAAAAAAGTAGTTTCTTCCCAAAAGCACTTTTTAAAAAAATATTTTGAGAAAAATACAGTTAGAAATACTTTTTAAAAGCTTGGTCAGACATTAATTGGTGCTCAGAAATATTTTTTAAATTAATTAGTCAAATACAAATTGCTTCTCACTAAAAATAATTTTGAGAAAAATATTTTAGAAAAAAGAAAAATACTTCTCAAAATAAGTGGTATTACTTCTCAAAACAAGTAATTTTTGAAGTTTGGCCAAACATGCTATTATTATATCTTCCAACCAATTTATGTGGTATTATTTGGCGAAACATGAAGTTCAATAAAGAATAGAAGAGTTTTTAAAATTTATGATCTAAAACAAATCTTAAATATTTATGTGCTTATTAATTATAATTTAAAGGTTAAATTATTTTTAAATAAATATGTGATATTTCTTTATAGGATATACAATAAAGAAAAGTGGGTAATCTAAATTGGGACAAATGAAGTATGTTTTAAGCTTTTCTAATAAGTATATTTTAAAATAAATACATAGATTATAATAAAACTATTAGGTTCAATAGAACCCGTAGGTCGTACTTCGAGGCTAGCTTCGCAACTATCCTAAGTAGGGGTGTTCATGGTTCAGTTTTGATTAATTTTCCCTATATAAAAAAAGTAAATTTTTAAATATTAGAACCAAACCAACCAATTAAGTCGGTTTTTTATCGATTCAGTTTATATCGGGTTTTGTCGGTTTTTCAGTTTTTTCGGTTATTTATCATTTTTTTCTTAAATACGAGACATACACTACCAAACACATATTCCGTCGACTACATTTTCAACGTAACACTATCAAATCAATTGCCCTTTGAGAAATCTATTATTTAACAAGATATATTGATGATAATTGAATCAAATAGTGATGGATAATTCAAAGACTTATTTGTAACATGAAATGGATTCTTATACTTAACAAAAAAACTACCAATCAAACTAAATGTGAAGCCAAAAAACTGTACTAAAAGTGTTGTACAGAAAAATTTACTAACTTTGTGTGTGTGTATATATATATATATATATATATATATATATATGTATGTAATAATAAATTTGAAATAGCTACTTCTATAGTCTGTTTGGTTCGATTTTTTCCGATTATTTTTTGATTAAAACCAAAATCAAACTAAATTTGATCGGTTTTTAAAATTCAAAATCAAAACCAAACCAAACCAAAAAGTATCAATTTTTTTCGTCTGTTTAATTTAATTTTTGATTTAGTTTGATTTTTTAAATTTTTATGAACACCCCGATCCTGCGTAACAAAGTCAAAGCGTCTCCAAAGTAAGTAAAAATTATTTGAAAGAAGGTAATAGATTCTTGATCTAATAAAACATGAAAAACAAATTCACCGTACAAAGGAAATAAATAAGTTTGGTGACATAATATATGAAATCAGTGGGAATTAGTCATGTTTTACAAGTTCAAGGTGAAATCAAAGTACACTTTCTAAGAAAGAAGTGTCAACAAAAGTTGCTAGAGATTCGCTTCCCCCCTTTTTAAAAAACTCAAGTTGTGTTATTAATTGAATGAATTCCTTCCCTATCTACGTTCCATGCATCTCAATTCTCAACTAAAGTACCAAAAAAGGACCCAAAAAGAGGCTAATTTAGGAGCTCGATCTCCATTCGTCATTTCGTCCATTTAGCTTTAAGATCTGTAGACAATCTCTTTCACGAGTTTTATTAAAAAAGAGAAAAGCATGGACCTCAGTCAATTTTAGGAAGCCACTCGTCAGTCATGACACTAACTACCAACTTGATATTGACAACCTTATCCGTACACTTTCTTTCTCGTGGAACAATATCCTTTTCGTGAAAGTAAAGAGGGGACGAATTGAAGGAATACAATTGACAGTGTAAGAGAGGTTAGACTAAGAACCCGTTTGGACATAAAAAGTATTTCACTTTTTTCGAAAGTATTTTATTTTTTTTCCGAAATCAGTGTTTGGCCATAAAATTTTTAATTTTTACTTTTTTTTTAAGTTTTTTCATAGTTTTATCTTTTAATGTATTATTTCTAGCTTGAACTTATAATTTTCGATGTTCCAATAAGTTTTATAGTCCATAAACATTAGTAACTCGATAAATTCTAAACCAAAATTAAATCAATACTAATACTAATAAAAGACATTCAATTCAATTATATTATGAATGAAAATAATGTTGGATATCTATTTTTTAGTTTTCCATGGTTTAAATAAAATGCAAAACTTATTTTTTTTAGTGTTTAATCATGTAAATACTAGTACTTATTAGTCGTACTTATTCAGAAAATTATTAGTAATTTTAAATTATGTTTGTTTTTATTATGGTTTATTATTAATATTTATTTATGCAATTTTATTATCTTTATTGTTAAATATTTTAGTATAATGCCATGACTCATCTCATATTTATGTTATTTTATTGAAAAATATCTTATATAGTTCTGTCTTACTATGATTAAAAGAAAATATTTGGAGCACAAACTCTATGTTTTGTGCTATGAAGACTTTATGAAAAAAATCCCGAAAATCCGAAAAACTCGAGAAAAATAGAGATTAAAAAAATCCGACTTTTATTGGTTTGGTTTGGTCTTTAGATTTAATAATCCGATACAATTAGTTTGGTTTGGTAATTAAAAAATACGAACCAACCCGATCTATGCACACCCCTAGTTAAGATCATATGGAGTTGCCAACACCTACTTTTTGTTTTTAAGATAAGCATTTTTCAACTTCTCTGAAAAATCTTATACCAATCAACGACTAATTGTTAGTTGTGTGATGTTGGGCATATTTTCATATGTTTCGATATTAATTTACTTGCACTTTTTGTTTAACCAAAAAATAGATTTCTCAGTTAAAATCTATATTTAGGAGAAAACGGGTTACTGATAACCAAGTTTTACTTTACTTCCACAATAACCTTTTAGAAAAATAACAAAAGTAATAGAGAAAATTATCAAAGAGAAATAAGGAATGAATCAACAATCAATCTCTAAAATCAAGGCTGGAAACTTTGATTTAGCAGAGTATAATGAAATGTATTTCAATCGTAATCGTAATCTGACCTTACAAATAAAATTCTTTATCCTTATATAGGAGCGTACAATCATAACGGTTTCCACACTTAATTTGGATTCATTATGGGCATTAATTGCATTGATTGCCCATTATCATGGATAACCATAACTGGCATATTTATGGCTATAAATTCCTTATAACTGCTTCGATTCCCCTTCCTTATTTATTTCTAGTTCGTGTATCTTCCCCTCTTTTTAACCTCTATTCATTTCGCTCACGCCTCTTATTTGACAACTGTCAGGCCCGGTTCTCTTCTCTGTACTGTCTCGTGGGTGTTTCTCCCGTACCTTCCTTATATTCTTAATTCCATTAATTGAGTGTGCCACTTATCGCTATACCATTGTTCCACGCGTCATGTTTCATCAGCTTGCTTATATTCCACGTGTAATGCCTTTTTTTCTACCAATACAGATAGTCCCCCCATTTTCTGAATATTCTCAACTGAATATTCGGGAAGTTGTAAGTTTTTATGGCGGGAATTCTTTGCCGCTATTTTTCGAGTATCATCATGTTTCCTTTAGAATCGACACAGCGTATGTCACATCCATTTAATGCCCACGCCACGTGGCTTCCGACGATTGGATCTACAGTTTTTCAGTGCTTTTTAGGATTTTTTTCTGTGGTTGCGCCAGTCACGAAGTGATGGTTCCATTATGACGCTTCATAATGATCAATTTTAACGACAATTGTGTCTTCTTATAAATACTTCATTCTTTTTTGATTTCTTGGACTCTTCCTTCTTCAGTATCCATTACATTACTCCTTTGTATTTCTACACCCTTCCTTCTGTAATGACACGGCCGGTCATTTTGACCATTACAATCCCGTTCCCCCATTTACTGCTCAAATTGTGATTTACGGTTGTTATTTGATTTTCGGGTCCGGTGAGGTTTTATAATGATTTGGAATACTTAGTTCCAAGGTTTAGAATTTAAGTTGAAAAGGTTGACCGGATGTTGACATATGTGTAACGACCCCGGAGAAATTTTGCTAAGAAAATTAAGGTTTTGTAGTGCCGAGGTAGATCAATTAGTACAAAAATTATAGAAATTTCTCGTGACGAGCTTGCGAGCCGTGGCTCGAACTTTTTGGGTTGAACAATGCACCGATGTATAAAGAAAATTTTTTTGCCAGAATAAGGGTCATTTCTGCGACCACTATGCGGTCGCAGAATCACTCTGCGGACCGCATAATGGTCGTAAAGTGGATCAGGAGAGGGGAAAGATTTGAGGAAAATCTGCGGTACATTATGCGACCGCAGACCTGTTCTGCGGTGCATTATGCGACCGCAGAATAGGTATGCGGGCCACATAATGACCGTAGACCGGGTCAGTCACGCCCAGTTTTGGAGGCCAAATTATGCGACCGATATGCAGACCGCATACGTGTTATGTGATCGCATATGCGATCGCATAACTGCGTCATGGCTTCCATTCTTTCTAATTTTTTATCCGACCTAACTTCGATTTATAGCCCTTGAAGCTCATTTTTTAGCCAAAATCTGACATTTTAGAGAGAGGTGAGAGCATTTTAGAGAGAGAAAGTGAAGACTTAGTCATTTATCCATCAATTCTTGTTCAAAGTTTGAAGATTTCACAAGGATCTTGCTATGACTTCAAAGAGGTAAGAATTTCTTTCCCCAATTCTTCAATTTCGGGTTTGGAGTAAATATGGATAATTAAAAGTATAATTCTTGGGTGTTAGAGTATTATTTATACATACACATACCAATAAGGTTTATGGAAAGATTATTGAGTTCAAATGGGTAAAGATTGGGTTGAAAATGGTAGAAATCTTCAAAGATTTTAATTGAAGATTTGAGGGTCGAGCTGATGTCGAAATTTGGTGAAATTTGTATGGTTGGACTCGTGGTTGGATGGACGTTCATATTTTTTTTACTGTTGTCAGGTTCCGAGACGTGGGTCCCACGGGCAAATTTTGAGTGAATTTTGGATTTTTATTAAAAAATTAGTATTTCCTTATGGAATTAATTACAATAATTGGTATTGACTGAATCAAATTAATTGTGGCTAGATACGAGGCTTTCAGAGACCAATTCTCGTGGCAAGGGCATAGCAAAATAAGAATTACAAGGTTTGAGGTAAGTAACGGTTGTAAATTTGGTCTTGAGGGTATAAAACCCCAGATTATATGTTATGTAATTGGTTTTGAGGTGACGCACATGCTAGGTGATGGGTGTGTGGGCGTGCACCGTAGAAATTATGACTTGGTCAAATGCCATGGGACTATATAGTTGAATAATCTGTTGATATCCGTACATTCTCTACGTGTTAGAGAAAATTAAGCTGAGACTCGTATTAAAAATCATGCTTATGCATATGTTGTTATTGTTGGTAGCCACTGGGTCATTTATGTGGTTGAATTATATGTTCAAATTGAAATTTCACACTCAATCATGTTCATTCATTTCATATCATATCTTAGTCTCTGTTGCTATTTATTGATGCATCATATTATCATTTTGGGCTGATTTTCAAGACATCTTGAGCCCGAGAGACTGGAGAGGTTCATGACTGAGTGAGGCCGAGGGCCTAATTGTGAGAATATATATGGGATCGGGCTGCACGTCGCAGCATGTTTCATTGTTATATGCCATAATTGGCTTGTTATAGCGCTTGGGCTGAAGGTGCCCCTCCGGAGTCTGTACACACCTCCAGTGAGTGCAGGTACCTACTGAGTGCGAGTGCCGAGTGCGAGTGCTGAGTGATGAGTGACTGTGAGGTTGGAGTGAATGGGAGGACTGAGTGATTGTTACTCTGAGATGATGCATTGATTTCATTATTTGCTGCATTTCAGCTGTCATACATCATTATTTTAAAATTTTCGGAAAAATATTATTTTCTGTTTCGGTCAAACTTGTTATGAAATTTCAGTGAAATCTTAAATGTTGAACTTGAGAGCATGCCTACTCTTTTATATTGGAAAGTATTGTATTTGGATTTAGCTAAGAAGCTCGTTGCTACTTTCAGTTCTTTATTTATTATTGTTACTTACTGAGTTGGTTGTACTCATACTACACCCTGCACTTCGTGTGCAGATCCAGGTGATCCCGAATACAATGGGTGTTGATTCTTTCGCACGGTCGATTTTTCAGAGATTCCGAGGTAGCTTCCATGTTTCGCAGACCTTGTCTCTCCTTCCCTATCCTTTTGTTATTGTATTTGGTCTCAGATTATTATTAAAGACCAGATTTTTTCCAGACTTGTAATGTATAGATGCTCATGTACTCAGTGACACAAGGTTTTGGGAGTGTATTTATATCAGTATGTGTGGAGTTTTCTCTTAAATTAATTATTATATTTTCTGCATATAAAAGAAATTGTGGTTTATGGAGGTTGTCGGCTTGCCTAGTACTAAGATAGGCGCCACCACGACAGGTGTGATTTTGGATCGTGACACCTTCTATTTTTCTTTGGATAGTCATGTCTTCGACAATACCAAACCCCCGCAAAGTTGTGAATGTTGATGAACTTGCTCCTTCTACTGCCCCTACTAGAAGTAAAAGAGGTGGTATATTGCGTAGCCTTGGTTCATTATCTAATCGTGGTTCTTCTTCCCTGAGTAGTTATGTTAAGCCATCCTCTTCTAGACCTAGGGCTCCTCTAACCCCTAGATATTCTTCTAGCAATATATATTTAAATGAACCTGTGCGTGAACCCACAGTTGCAGAGATTGTGCCCCAAGAATTTTCTTTTGTAACTGATCGTGAAACCATGAGAAATCAGGTTTCTTCTATAGTCTCCCTCAATCCCGCTGATCTTTACCCGAGTTTAATCACTACTAGTCTTCTTTCCCTGGTTCGACGAGAGTGTTATTGGAAACCAGATTTCCCACTTTTAGTCCTTGGTGCCAATCAGAGAATCATCTCTTATAATGTCAGTTTCTCCTTTGTTCATACCTACCCTTTTACTTTAGGGTTCAAGCCACCTATTGATCTAGTCATTGAGTTCTGTCGTTACTTCAACGTATGTCTTGGCTAGATTGGCCCAATAGTATGGAGGGTTGTTGCACGCCTTCATTATTTGTCGGATCTGGTTTCCGTGCCTTTTATCTTTCAGCACTTTCTTCATCTCTATTCCCCCAAATTATTTCGTGAATCTATTTTTTCTCTTGTGGCTAGACGTAAGAGAGTATTGGTTAGCCCCGAAGACGATCTTGACCGTGGCTGGTACGCCCTTTTTTTTGCCCCTACTAGTGGATTAGTGGGTGAAGAGAACATGCTCTTTCCGGAGAAATAGAACTTTGCACGTAAGTTTTTCTTATATATATCTTAAAGAACTTCATGTAATCATATACCCAATTTTTAGCAACCATAAAAGTTTTTGATGATATTCCCAACTTTCGTGCTTGGGTATAAAAAATGTTAACTGCTGCTCCTATGGAAAAAAGATCTTGAAAATATCTTTCTCAAAAATTTTGTTGGAAATTGAAGACGTACGGTACTTTTTACTTTCATTGTTCTTCTTTTTCTCTTTCTTGCTTATACAAGAATTTTTCATTCTTCTCTTTTCTTTTTATTAGGATTTGCTATTCGCGGCATTAGTCTCGCGTCTGTTCTGTCAACCAAGATTTTCATGAGTCTTGCCAAGGAGCGGATTTTAAGTGCTTTTTCTTAAAAAAGGAAAACTAATGGAGCTCGTGGCTCTGATGATGAAGAAACAGAGGAAGGTTCTTTTGGTGCGAAGGCCACGCGTTAGGAGATGTGTGATTTGTGATGATGAAACTCCTTCCTCTCATGACCTTCCATTGAGTTCAATTCCTTTTAGACTCACGGATGAGCCAGAGAACGCTCCTTTGGTGATTTCTGATGAAGATATTGTTGATCATCCTCCAAGTTCTATTGATAGCTTATTTATTTGTTCGTTCAAGGCTTCAAGGGTGAAGTAGCTTTCAGGCCTATTTCCGAAGAACTGCTCTTTGCCTCCCTTCCAGCTTCAGTTTCCATTAAACCTTGTGTCTTTACCTAACGCTACTCCTGTTGTTACTCCAGTGACTGCTTCTACTCCGTCTGCTATTTTCGTGGCTGCTTCTCATGCAGAGGCCGAACCTTTTGGCAGCAGAAGAGAGATGAAAAGAGTTGTTATCGAAGACCTTGAAGGCGGGAATTTATTGAGAAAATCTGGTCAAACTGACGTGTGGTTGAAGCCGCTGCTAGGCCCCATGGAGAAGGAAAAGTTAGAAAGCCATAGCTCACTGATTTTAATGAATGACATTGTTCATTATTCTTTGAAGGTACAAACTTACTTATATTTCCTTTTTTTTCATTTATAACTCCTCCCCTTTGCCTCTTTTCTTTGCAGATTAATTTAATTGGCACTGAGCTTATGAAAAGAGTTTCTCATATGGACCAGCTAATTATGGAATTGCACACTGAGGCCGACAACTAGAAGGAACAGTTCGAGGGTCTTCAATTGGAAAAATAAGTTCTTGCAGAAGAAAAGAATGCTTTAAAGCAACAAATGAGGGTGATTTCCGCTGAATTAATGATTGAAAAAGCTTCTTCTAGCCAGGTTAGAAAGGACAAAGATATACTGGAATCCTCTTTTGCTGAACAACTTTCCAAGACAACTGAATAGATAAGGAGTTTGAATGAACTCCTTAATCAAAAAGAGGTTTATGCGGGAGAATTTGTTCAGACACTTACTCAAGTTCAGGAAGATCTCTGCACCTCTACAGGTATGATTCAGTACTTAGAAAGTTCTCTCGCTCATTTGAAGACAACTTATGATGCCTCGGAAGCAGAAAAAAAGAGTTGAGAGCTGAGATTGATTATTGGGATAAGGATTATGAGACTCTCGAGGATAAATTACTGTTAGATGTGAGTTGGGCTTTCTTAAACACTCGCCTCGAGACTCTAATTGAAGTCAACCAAGAGGGTTTTGACCTTAATGCTGAGATTGCTAGGGCTAAAGAAGCAATTTATAAAACTCAACAATATCAAAGCGTTTTCTCACCTGAAGATGAAGGTCCCAAGGGTGATGGAGATAGACTTATTCCTGGCGGGGCTGATGTTCAAGCCTCTTCTTCTCAAGTTAATCCTTTTTCGCCTGTTGATGATGCTCCCATGGATAAAGCTTACATTGATGATGCTCTTTAGTTTTCTCCTGCTTTTTTATTAGCCTTTATTTAGATATTCCTTGTGCTGTTTTTCTCTTAGCTTAACAACTTTTTGGAGGATTTGTTTTTGGCTACCCCTGTCTTCTTTTGGGGTTTAATGACAAACTTAACAGCTCTGTTTTCCCAGTGCTATATATATATATATATATATATATATATATATATATATATATATATATATATCAGTTGCTTTTGCCGCTTATTCTGCTCTTTGATATTTGAGCTTTTTCCTTGCATTTAAAAATGTCTTAACAATCTGTGGCTTTGTAATACGGATTTTTATAAAAGAGGGCCCTTTTATGTCAATGACACTGATGAAGATGACGTATCATCTTCATATTGGTGTAAATATATGAAAGATGAAGTAGACATGAAACAAGAAATAATTTGTGGAAGTTTTATGCTTTGAACTTTCAAATAAATTTCGTACATCATTTTCAAAATTATTCGTACAATACTTTCATAACTGCTTTCTTTGTAGCAGATTTTAGAATACAAAATTAGGTCTATTATCCCGTGACTAAATTTTGGCTTTAACCTAAAATTCGTAGGAATATGGAATATCTTGCATCCTTTTTGCGAGTTCACACCCCTTTGAAAAATTCAAGGTTTCCTCAAGGTTTTTGATTCAAGCTGAACTGAACTATGCCTTTTTAGTTCTCTTCTTTCTATATGCGTAGTACCCCTAGTGTTGGAGCTTTGAAGTATGAAATCTCGAATACTGGATTACTCCATCCTTTTGGTCCATTCCCTGAAAAGGAAAATACGAACGGGACTCGGAGGTATTTATTTAGATGATAACTGCATAACCCTTTTCCATCAGAAAGGTTGCAAACTAGGCTGCGAATAATTCAGTATTCCACGTGTCTTTCGGTTTTAATATCATCATTTGGTACGAGCTAGCTTTTTGCCTATCATCTAAAATTGTTAAAATTCAAAAGAATAAAATAAAATTGAATCTGGGTGATACCTGACCATGGGTACTTTCTTTGTCTATAAGTAATACTTCTTCAAATGAACTGTGTTCCAGTTTGATGGCAGTACTTTGCCATCCATGGTTTCCAACTCATATGCTCCCTTTCCAGCGATGCCTCGAATCCTATAAGGGCCTTCCCAATTTGGACTCAACTTACCTGCATTGGCCGTTGTTGTAGATCGGAATACCTTTTTTAGGACGAAGTCCCCAATCTTAAAGTATCTCAAATTAGCTTTCCTGTTGTAATATCGCTCAATCATCTGTTTTTGAGCCGCCATTTTAATTAACGCTGCTTCTCTCCTTTCTTCTAATAGATCTAAATTTACTCGCATCTCCTCCTCATTTGACTCTCTAGTAACATGTGTGTATCTCGTACTTGGTTCACCTATTTCTACCAAAATTAAGGCTTCAGCACCATATACAAGTGAAAATAGAGTCTCACCCGTACTTGTTTTTGTTGTCGTTCAATAAGCCCACAATACCCCTAGTAACACTTTCGGCCAATTGCCTTTTGACTCCTCTAATCTTTTCTTCAAGTTATTAATAATAACTTTATTTGTTGACCCAGCTTGCCCATTAGCTGGAGGGTGGTAAGGTGCGGATGTAATCCGTTTAATCTGCCAATTTTGAAAGAATTCTATGATTTTTGTGCCTATGAACTGCGGGCCATTGTCACACATGATTTCCTTTGGAACTCCAAATCGGCAGATAATGTTTCACCAAATAAAGTCCCTGACTTCTTTTTCTCGCACATGTTTGAATGCACCTGTTTCTAACCATTTTGAAAAAATAATCTGTTAAAACTAATAGGAACTGTACCTTTCCCTTAGTTTGAGGCAACATGCCTACAATATCCATGCCCACTTCATGAAAGGCCATGGTGAAATAACTAAATGTAACCGTTATGCTGGGCGGTGCATGTTATTGGCATATCGTTGACATTTATCGCACTTGGCTACAAAGCTTTCCGCTTCTTCTTCCATTTTTGGCCAATAATACCCTGCTCTTATTAGTGTCTTTACCAATGATCTTCCCTCAGTGTGATTGCCATAGTGCCTCTCATGTACTTCCCTCATCACATACTCCATTTGCCATGGGCCGAGGCACCGTGCTAAAGGTCCGCCAAACATCTTTCGATATAAATTTCCACGAATTAAGAAATACCAGCGGCTTTTTGGCAAAGAAATCGTGACTTCTTCTTGTCTTCGAGTAAGATTCTATACTGCAAAAAGTTAACAAATTCGTTCCTCCAATCCCAAGTTAGGTTATTAAAATTGATCTCGCTCTTGTCTTGATTAAGTGCCAAATGAAACAAATGTATCACGATAGCATTTTCTGCATTTGTTACTTCAGCGATAAACGCGATATTTGCCAACGCATCTGCTTCTACATTCTCTTCCCTAGGTATTTGCACGACCTTCCATGACTGAAATTGTCTAAGTAATTCTCGTACCTTTTTCAGGTATTGTTGCATTCGTGCTTCTCTTGCTATGTAAGTCCCTTGCATCTGGTTAACCACTAGTTGCGAGTCACTTTTGATCACAATCTGCTCTATACCAAGTTCTCGTGCCAGTTCCAAACCTGCAATCACGGCTTCATACTCTACCTCATTGTTAGTGATTGGATAACATTTTATTGCTTGTCTTATGACTTTCCCTGAAGGTGGAGTTGGAACAATTCCTAAGCTCGCACCATTAACATTTAAAAAACCATCAGTAAATAAAATCCAAGTCCCCGGATTAGATCCGGTAAATAGCTGTAGTTCCTTTTCCGCTTCGGGAACTAAATTCGTGTTGCAATCTGCTACGAAGTCTGCTAAAACCTGCGATTTTATTGCAGTTCTGGACTGATATATGATATCGTACTCACTGAGTTCTATTGCCCATTTAGCTAATCTACCGGATAGTTCTTGTTTATGCAGTATATTCCTCAGAGGAAAAGCAGTTATTATAGAAATATGATGACATTGGAAATAAGGTCTTAACTTTCTAGATACCATGATTAATGCTAAAGCAAGTTTTTCCAAATGGGGGATACCGTGTCTCAACATCTAATAAAGATTTATTAACATAATAAATTAGAGATTGTTTACCTTTATCCTCTCGTACCAATACCGCGCTTACCGCAACTTCCGACACAACAAGGTAAAAGAGTAGCCTTTCTCCGTCTTTTGGTTTGGCTAGCAAAGAAAGTTTTGACAAATACGATTTTAGGTCCTTGAGGGCTTGTTGGAATTCATCAGTCCATTCAAACTGATTATGCTTTTTCAATACTGAAAAGAATTTAAAACTCTTTTCTGATGATTTTGATATAAACCTCCCTAGGGCTGCTATTCTTCCTGTTAATCTGTGCACTTCTTTTTTTCTTGTGAGTACATATGGTATTTCCTTGATACCTTTGATTTGTGCAAGATTCACTTCAATACCCCTGTTAGAAATAAGAAAGCCTAAAACTTACCTAAAGCCACGCCAAAAGCGCACTTTTCTGGATTTAGCGTCATATTGTATTCGCGGAGAATCTTGAAAGTGTGTGGAAAGTGTTGAAATTGATCTCCCTCTTTTTGCAGACTTGACCAACATATCGTCAATGTAGACTTCCATAGTTTTTTTCAGATGTTGTTGAAATATTTTAGTCACCAATCTTTGGTACGTGGCTCCAGCATTTTTAAACCAAACGGCATGACTTTATAATAGTAAGTCCCCCTTTCAGTAATAAATGATATTTTTTCTTCATCTAGAGGGTCCATATTTATTTGGTTATATCCTGAATATGCATCTAAAAAATTTAAAAGCTCATGTCCTATGGTAGAGTCAATTAGTTGATCTATATGCGGCAAAAGAAACGAATCTTTAGGATAAGACATATTTAAATTAGTATAATCTATACAAACTCGCCATTTTTCATTATTTTTGGGAACTACTACAGTATTAGCTAACCAGTTAGGGTACTTTACCTCTCGTATCGACCCAATTTTCAAAAGCTTTTGTACTTCATCTTGGATTACTTTATTTTTGAAGGATCTTTGCTTCCTCTTCTTTTGCTTGACAGGTGGATATGATGGGTCCTCATTCAGTTTGTGGGTCATCACTTCTGGAGGTATACATGTCATATCTAAATGAGACCAAGCAAAGCAATCTGCGTTAGCTTGTAAAAATTTAATTAACTTACCTTTCATTTCTGGGCATAAATTTGCTCTGACGTGAACTTTTCTATCTGGCCAATGTGTAAACAACACTATAGCTTCGAGTGTTTCAGTAGTTGTCTTAATATTTTCATTTTCTTCTAGCTCTTGAATGACGTCAGGTCTAGAATCAACGTCGGTATGTCCTGGCATACCTTCAGTTGAGGTCTTTGCATTAACATCCTCAATCGAGTGCTGTAGTTGTATTTCGTGTCCGCATCATTAGTTACCGTGCTCGAAACTACCATCGAGTTGACATTCCTTGAAGCTTGTTGATCTCCACGAATTTGATGGATCCCCCACGGTGAAGGAAATTTGATAACTTGATGTAAAGTAGATGGGACGACATCCATATCGTGTATCCATAGTCTTCCCAGAATTATATTATATGCCATGTCCGCGTCTATTACCTGGAACTTTATATCCTTCACAACTCCTTCTACAAACGTAGTGAGCAAAACTTCCCATTTTGTGATAACGCTTGAATTATCAAACCCAGACAAAGACCATGCCTTTGGAATCACTTTGTCATCATCTTGCATTTCGTTCACCATTCTTAGCAAAATGATGTTCACTGAATTACCTGGATCAATCAAAACTCGTTTTACGTTAGTATCGTGTACAAGTAAAGATATTACTAGTGCATCATTATGAGGAATCATCAAGTCGTCCGTGCCTTCAACATCAAATGTTATACTGCCTCCATCCAAGACTTGGCGAACACGCTTCCCATGAGTGACCGTGACTTTTGACGTCTTTTTTGCAGCTGTATATGTTACACCATTGACCTCATCTCCCCCGGTTATTACATTGACTGTTCTTTTTGGTGATGGATGTTTTGGAGGTTTATGCATGTTCTTCATGTATGATTGTGTTCTTTTCTCGCTGAATAGGTCAGTTAGATAACCTTGCTTCAACAAATGCTCGACTTCTCCCTGTAGTAATCTACAATATGTTGTTCTATGGCCATGATCATTGTGAATTTCACACCATAAATCTGGATTCCTTTTGCTCGGACCCGATCTCATCTCTTTAGGCAACCACACCTTATCTCACATACCTCTTAAAACTGCTACTAACTCAGAGGTGCTGCCATTAAAGCTATAATATCCAATCTTCGCATGTGTATTGGAATCGTTACCTCGTGTATCCCGTTCCTTTCTGAATCTGGATGAAGAACTCGTATCGTTTTGCCTCGATCTAGAGTCAAATCATACGTTCTCTTGTTTAGATCAAGAGTCTCGCCCTGTAGGTCATATGTAAGGCTCGTACCTATTCTTTTCGATCCTTTTTTCTGATTCTGAATGTCTCGATCCTGCTCTTTCATCAGCCTTTGGCTGTGCAACCGTATCTTCTTCTATCCGTAGCTTCGTATTATACCTATTGTACACATCATTCGAAGTTGTTCCTGGAAATTCTCACAAACTTTCCTTCAGCCTCCTCGTGGCTTCTGAACTTTTCTCGTTTAAATTGCTCGCAAACGCCATAGCTGCCCAGTTATCAGGTACTCGAGGTAACATCATCCTCTCCCGTTGGAACCTATCTGCGAATTCCCTGAGTAACTCCATATTCCCTTGTTTTACCTTAAAGATGTCTTCCATCCCTTTTTCAACTTTCTGAGCTCCCGAATGTGCTTTTATAAATAAATCTGCAAGCTCAAGAAAGGATCAATAGAATTTTCAGGTAAAAGAGAATACGACGTTAATGCTCCTTTCGTGAGTGTTTTACCAAACTTTTTAACCAAAACTGATTCAATTTCTTGCTTAGTTAAATCGTTTCCCTTCACGCCAGTTTTGAACGAAGTTACGTGATCTCAAGGGTCAGTTGTTCCATCATATTTTGGAATATCAGGCATTTTAAACTTTTTCGGAATCGGCAAAGGTGTTGCACTTGGCTTCCAGGGTTATTGTGAATACTTATCAATATCTACTCCTTTGATCACGGGCGGCACGCCAGGTATTTGCTCTATGCGATCATTTTGCTCCTTCAATTATTTCTACAAAGTTAGTACCAAACTTTGTAAGTCAGAATTATTAGGCGTACCTGACCTTCCATCACGAGATTCATTGGGAGTTTCTCTACTTCCAGAATTGTCGAGCCCCGAGTATGGGTTTTCTAAGTTCGCTGTATGGACTAGTGAAAGAGTTTGTGGCGCATTAGGCAATCCCCTAACAAAGGCTTAAAGAGCATTATTCACATGTTTTGAAATCAATTGCTTTAGAGTGTCTTGTTCGACAGCTTGTTCGTCCCCTTGTTGGTCATTAGCATGTGATGTAGATCTTTCAGGTGAACCGTCACAGGATTGTCAAGGGGATCCCATTGGGAAAAGCAGTGGTGGAGTGCCATCCTGTGGGTTCAATTGATTATTGTCGTTAACAGTTGACATAGTTGGTTGTCAGAAAGCAGAATTTAGAAAGTGAAAAGATTATCAGAATTTCCAGCAACATAACCAATTCGTTTAATCAAAAAATAGATTTCTCAGTTAAAATCTATATTTAGGAAAAAATGGGTTACTGATAACCAAGTTTTACTTCACTTCCACAATAACCTTTTAGAAAAATAACAAAAATAATAGAAAAAATTATCAAAGAGAAATAAGGAATGAAGCAACAATCAATCTCTAAAATCAAGGCTGGAAACTTTGATTTAGCAGAGTATAATGAAATATATTTCAGTCATAATCATAATCTATCCTTACAAATGAAATTCTTTATCCTTATATAGGAGCGTACAATCATAACGGTTTTCACACTTAATTTGGATTCATTATGGGCATTAATTGCATTGATTGCCCATTATCATGGATAAGTGAAACCGACATATTTATGGCTTTAGATTCCTTATAACTGCTCTGATTCCCCTTCCTTATTTACTTTTGGTTCGTGTATCTTTCCCTATTTTTAACCTTTATTCATTTCGCTCACGCCTCTTATTTGACAACTTGCAGGCCCGGTTCTCTTCTCTGTACTGTCTCGTGGGTGTTTCTCCCATACCTTCCTTGTATTCTTAATTCCATCAATTCAGTGTGCAATTTGTCGCTATACCATTGTTCCACGCGTCATGTTTTATCAGCTTGCTAATATTCCAAGTGTAATGCCTTTTTTTCCACCAATACACTTTTACTGTCTTTTGGTTATATTTGATATTAAATATGCCCAACTTAATTAAATTATGAAATTTTATACTTATTTGGGTGTTAATAAATAATTTAGGTACATTGACGAAGAAATAGTCATCGAAGCAGTGAAAGAAGTCGTTGTGATATGGAAAGATAATGGGTGATTATGATGTAATGATAGGAGAGAATTAAAGGCCGGCATGAGACAACAAAAAAAAAAAATAGCTTGTTGGGTCAAACTTATTTTTGGGTCAAAAGTTCTTTTTTTTTTTTTTGCCAAAAGTACTTTTGGCCAAAAATTGAGGTGTTTGGCCAAGTTTTTGGAAGGAAAAAAAGTATTTTTAAGGAGAGTCAAAAATAGTTTTTGAGAAGCAGAAAAAAGTAGTTTCTCTCCAAAAGCACTTTTCTGAGAAGTACTTTTGAGAAAAATACACTTAGAAGCAGTTTTCAAAAGCTTGACCAAACACTAATTACTGCCCAAAGTACTTTTCAAATTAATTAGTCAAACACAAACTGTTTCTCACCAAAAATATTTTAAAAAAAATACTTTTAAGAAAAATAGTTCTCAAAATAAGATGATTTTAGAAGTTTGGCCAAACAGGCCATAAGTCAAGAATAGCAAAGTAATGTTGAAGCAGCAAACAAAATCAGACGATTGGAAAAGAGAAGTTAGGCAATAAGCCAAAATTGAAAACGAAGCAAGTGGGGAGCAGCAGGCGGCGCGAGACTTTTACCTGGCGTTAAGCCTCGCGACGAGAGGTCGAGCGTCGGGTTCGTCCCGCGTTTCGCGTGGCGACACCCAAGCTACTTTATCTTCTTTTTTGATTTTTGATTTGGTTATTTCATCTGGGTTTTTATCCTACACCTATAAATAGTTCTAAAACATAATTTTTACACAACTTTTGATCAAGGGAGAGCTCAAAGCCACCGTGGGGGATTTCATCTTTCTTCGACCAAACTTAGTAATTTTTATGTTTATTTGTATGATTTGTTGTTTGGCTTCCATGTATGTGCTTCAAGTTCTAGGATTGTGGTTCTTTCATGACTATCGTTATTCAAATATTGATTTTGATTTCTTGATTTATCGTATTGGTTTATTTATTCGATCCTTCGCTTAATTATTTGATTGCTTGATCACTAATTGAATATTATCTAAATTGAATTCGAAAGTGAAAATTCTAGATTGCATATATGATTGAGTAGAGCAAGTTCTTGAAATCGGACATCGGAGAATAGATTCGCAGTTAGGATAAACATATGCTAATTTTCTTGCTTGGTTAATATACGGGAGTTGTAAATGCATTCGTGTTGATTCTAACTCTATAGACATATTGACATTACGTTAGCTTGAATAGGCGAGTAAGAACTCGATAGATTTCTAGGAGCAATATTAACCTTATCAACCAATAAACCAGATAAAGTAACTAGTCAATTCATTTGAAGAATACAATAGGATTATTGGATAGTCCATGACCCTAGATCATTTTCGTTCCATTGATAACATAAAAAATCTGTTTTTCCTTTATTCAGAGTTCACTATTTGTTTTTCTTTATTTCAATTAGTCTAGAGTCACATACTTTTGGGATTAATTCTTATTTAGATAATTAGGATAGTCTAATTTAGTTAATAGTTGATAACAAGTTCTCGTGGATTCGACACTGTATCTTATCAATTTATTACTTGACGACCGTATATACTTGCGTGTGCGTTTGGCCGCAACATTGTGCCTCAATCCCAATTTAACTAGGTAGATATTTAACAGGCGTTTGGACATAAAAATTAAATTTTTTGAAAAAAGTAGTATTTGGAGTTAAGTTGAAAATTGTATTTGGAATTTGAAATTATGTTTGGACATGTCTGCGTCAAGCGGACGGAAACGGGATTGGACGTGAGGCTTGAATCACAGGTCATCCCCAAGAGGGGCAGTTTCAAGTACCTTGGGTCGGTTATTCAGAGGGATGGGGAGATCGACGATGATGTCACACACCGTATAGGGGTGGGGTGGAGGAAGTAAAGATTAACGTCTGGAGTCTTGTGTGACAAGAATGTGCCACCAATACTCAAAGGTAAGTATTATAGAGCGGTGGTTAGACCAGTCATGTTGTATGAGGCTGAGTGTTGGCCAGTTAAGAACTCACATATCCAGAAGATGAAAGTAGCAGAAATGAGGATGTTGCAGTGGATGTGCAGACACACTAAGATGGATAAGATTAGGAATGAAGATATTCGAGAGAAGGTGGGCGTGACTCCCATGGATGACAAGCTGCGGGAAGCAAGGCTCAGATGGTTAGGGCACGTTCAGAGGAGAAGCCCAGATGCCCCGGTGAGAAGGTGTGAGCGACTGATTTTGGTGGGTACGATGAGAGGTAGATGGCGACCTAAGAAGTATTGGGGAGAGGTGATCAGGCAGAACATGGCGTGCCTTCAAATTACCGAGGACATGATCCTAGACATGAATTTGTGGAGGTCGAGCATTAAGGTTGTAGGTTAGGAGGTAGTTGTGCATATTTTTACGACGCTCCAGAGTGAGGCTAGTCTGTTAGGACTTAGTCTTAGACTTCTAGTGGTTAATATTGAGTTTACACTACTCTTTTGTTCCTCTTAGTGCCAGGCTTTATTTACTGGTTATTGTTTTGCTTTTCATCTATTTTCGATTTTTGTGATGCTGCTATTTTTTTCTATGGTTTTTATTAATAGTACGAATATATTGCCTCTTTTTATTTTCTTGAGCCGATGATATATCAGAAACAACCTCTCTACCCCCTCGAGGTAGGGGTAAGGTCTGTATACACACTACTATCCCCAAACCTCACTAGTGGGATTTCACTAGGTCGTGTTGTTGTTTGGACATGCATTTCACTTGAAAAATGTTGCAGTTTTGTGAGTGGGGAAACAAAAAAAGTGATTTTTTGAAAAATTTATTTTCAAAATATTTACAAAAACTTGTAAAATTTCATGAACAAACACGTTTTTTTAAAAATATTCGAAAAATAAATAAATATATATAGACAAACGGGTCCTTAATTTTCTTTGTATAATCCAAAGGTTTCGTATCTTGAACATTTTTGCACTGGTGTCGTTTTAACGATGTACCATAATCTTTAACATCAGTTTACATCTAAAGCCAATTATACTTTGTGAAGACACTGTAATAACAAGAATAAGTCAATTCCATTATATTTAAATAACTATACGAATAAAGTGCAACAGGATCCGTGGCGCAATGGTAGCGCGTCTGACTCCAGATCAGAAGGTTGCGTGTTCGATTCACGTCGGGTTCAATTCCCCCGATCCAAGATCGGATCCATCTTTTTTTCCGTTTTTGCCCATTAAAGGGTAATATCGTTATTTACTGCACATCATCCCTTCTCTCCGAACTCAAAGTTCCGAAAACTTCCACTACTTCTCTGCAATATCTGCTCACTTGCTCTCTCCATTTTTCACCATTATCTCCCTAACCCCCTACCCACATAAAACTACCCCCAATCCAATGCACAGTCAATTTTCATTTCAATTACAGCAATAGAAAATACCAACAATGACCCTCCCATTTTCTTATTCCGGGTCGGTTCAATTTCCCTCCTCAACTACTACTACACCAACATTTCAACAACCCAGATTGACTCACAATCCATGGCTAAATTTCACTTACAAGAGACCCGTTTTCTACCTTATCCGTTGTGTGTCGACCCGACCCGGGAGGAAGTCGGGTACCACGAGTACCAGGGGGTCATCCGAGGAACAGGAGCTGGTGACTTTGCTTATGAGGAATTTCAGTGATAAGAAGCCATTAGTGAGCACTCTGAACAAGTATGTTAAGTTTGTGAGGACTGAACACTGTTTCTTGCTCTTTGAAGAACTTGGCAAAACTGATAATTGGCTTCAATGCCTTGAGGTTAGCGCCTTCATTTACGTTAGACTTTGCATTTCCATTTTTTAAGTGTTAACCTTGTATATCTATATAGGGATAAGTGTGAGATTGAAAAAACCCCTAGTCTCTTATTTTTTTAATAAATGATGGTGGTGTCTGAGCTAGTTTGCCTGCGCCTCGACTATTACACCGGGTACCTGCTACCTATCACCTGCACAAGTATTAGTTAACTTTGCCCTCCAAGGCTTAGGCATGGTAAGAGATCACCTAGTGTATTTTGTATTTTTGCTTCCCTTGAGATTTGAGATTTAAACCTGAGACATCCAATTTCATTGACCATTAAACCACACTGTTGGATGCTAGAACCCCTTGTCTTAAGGGACCCGTAACAAATTATTCAATATTGGAATGAGATAGGCTGAATAGAACAGAATGAATTCAGAGGGTTTTTATGACCTACCTGAATTAGTTTGCGGTTGAGATGTAGTTGATTGATTGGTATTTTGGAATTGACTAATGAATGTGTCTTGATCAAGCTATTTGGATTTCTCTACCATTGGCAATATGGAGAGATAGGTTAGTGTGTTGCATACGATCTCTGAGCTTGGTGCAAAGGTTTATGTGTTTTGAAGACATCAATGGACTAGAACATCTAATATCATGTGCAAATTCAAAAGGTTCATGACATTAAAACTGTTGTGTAGAGGTTGAGGAAATGCTATCACCGAGTGGTTTAGGTTCGAATTTCCATTTATGGGTTTGTGTTCAACTTTTATGTTGGAGTTTTCTTGGGTGTGTAGAAGGTGCTGGTTTCTGTCATATGTTTTTACGGCTTATACTGGAAAAAGAATATAGGTAACTAGAGAATTTTGTCTGAATGCCTATCCTTTTCTTTAATTATCAACGCAGAATGCCTTTTTTGACTGACTTATCTGAAGTAGAATTAGTTCACAGAGGCAGTTGTTTCACTTATAGATCTAATATATATAGGTTTTCAGATGGATGCAAAAACAACGGTGGTATATAGCGGATAATGGGGTTTACTCAAAGTTGATATCAGTAATGGGGAAGAAAGGGCAGATCAGAATGGCAATGTGGCTGTTCTCCGAGATGCGTAATAGTGGGTGTCGGCCAGATACCTCAGTGTACAACGCAGTCATTTCAGCCCATCTCCACTCCCGAGACAAATCCAAGGCCTTGGCAAAGGCTATGGGTTACTTTGAGAAGATGAAGGGAATGGAGCGTTGTAATCCAAGTATTGTTACCTACAACATTCTTTTGAGAGCTTTTGCTCAGGCAAAAAATGTTGAACAGGTAGATGCTCTGATGAAAGATCTTGAGGAGAGCATAGTCACTCCTGATATATTCACATTTAATGGTCTGATGGATGCCTATGGGAAAAATGGGATGATCAAGGAAATGGAGCATGTTCTCTCTCGAATGAAGAGTAATGAGCTGAAACCAGATATTATTACTTTTAACATATTGATTGATTCATATGGGAAGAAGCAGGAATTTCAGAAGATGGAACAAGTTTTTAAAAGCTTGCTTCGATCCAAGGAAAAACCTACTATTCCCACATTTAACTCAATGATAACAAACTATGGAAAAGCACGACTCAGAGAGAAAGCAGAGTTAGTTCTTGAGAAGTTGATTGACTTAGGTTATAGGCCAAGTTACATCACATATGAGTGCCTCATTATGATGTATGGGCATTGCGACTGTGTTGCGAAAGCAAGAGAACTATTTGATAGGGTGGTAGAATCTGAAAAGGAGAAGAAGGTTTCAACACTGAATTCAATGCTTGATACTTATTGCATGAATGGTTTACCTGTTGAAGCCCACGCGCTCTTTGAGAGTATTCATTCAGCCAAAACTTTCCCTATAGACTCCTCAACCTATAAACTTCTATATAAGGCGTACACTAAAGCCGATATGAAGGAGCTAGTACAAAAATTGCTGACTTGTATGGACAAAGATGGGATCATCCCCAACAAAAAGTTCTTTCTTGATGCTTTGGGGGCCTTTGGGACTGGACCTTTAAGCCAAAAGGCAGCTGGTGATAATAAAGGATTGAACAGGCAGAGGGGTCGTAAGTGAAAAGAAAGAGTGGGTTGGAGTTAGAAAGCTGGTTGAAGCACTCGTCTCTCAGACAATGATGAGGTTTCTTCGCAAGACACATTGAGTGGCTCAGTAATCATCTATGGAACGGCAAGGACTGTTTTTGTCTCCCTGGTATCTTTCTTGCTATTTCTTGGACTATAGATATTATTATGTCTTTTGCATATCTTAATAATTTCTTTTGATGTGTTTCGTCAAATATTTTATTATCATATATGGATCACTTTGTAAGAACTAAAAGGTGCATATGCATTTGAATGTCAACGAGCATTTTCAAGCTAAGTTGCTCCGACATGGCAGTTTATGTGCCGCACTCGTGTTGACACGACACTAGTATGAGTGTGGGTATGGGATCCGTACCGGATCTTGTCAAATAATTTGGGTACTTTGACCACGACAGACGGAAAATTCGAGATGAGATACAATTTGATTCATGAAAATCAGAACCAAAACTAGGGTAAATTTGAAGAAAATAGCATACTTTATCTAGGAAATCAATCCTTCACTTATCTACAACTTGAGAATAAAAAAGAAATCCACAATTTACAAACTATACGTAAGTATAACACAAAAGTTATCATAATTTAGAGATGTTCTTATATTTTTTTTAAAATTATTTTCAGCCGGATCCCCGCACCTGTATCCGTATCCCCGAATCTTAGAATTTACATCTCGAAGGATCCGACCTCTAGATCCGCACCCGTATCGGACACCCGTGTCCGAGCAACTTAGTTTTCAAGTAGTGCAGTTAAGCTTGCATGATCTGTTCTCTTCAGAAAGTCACAAAAGGAAAAGAAAAAAAAAGAAGTAAAAATCATCGCGAACCAAATTGTTAATCCTGATCCAGGCTGCTTATGCACTTTAAGAACAATTTCGAGAATTTGTGATCTTGGACTTTCAAGGAATCAATACATTGATTTGACTCCACCAACAGCTAAATAAATTGTTTGTAAGTAGCAGTGAGGCATTGTGAAAACGAGAGGTGCTAGTGAGTTTCCATTTCCGAACAATCTCATTTTGCCCTTATATAGGCGGTGTGAGGGTCAGCTTGCGGGCACCTTGACTGTTCCAGGTACCTGCTATCTCCGCCAACACAAGTACCGGGTTACTTTGCCCACCAAAGCATAGGTCAATGGGAAGGAACTACCTACCATTCTTGTCTCTGCTAGGATTTGAACCTTGGTCTCGAAAGCTTCACCCACTTTATTGACTACTAGGCCACGCCCTTGGATGCATTATCTGTTTTCCTAGTTATCAAGTTAGAATTTTATAGAATATGTTGCTTAAAGTATTCCTGGAGGAGACTAGATCACCTACATTTGCATATGAATGCTATTCTTGAATTCCGGAAAGAGGTTCTAGATATTATTAGCATATTTTGAGGTAGTATACTTAATTCCTCCCTAACCAGCCTTCTTTCCTTTGAAGTGAAAACTAACAAGAACATTAACCTGTAAGTCTAAAAATTTGCTGTGCTGTGATCGTCCATTGTCTACATTTTTTTTAACAGCAAAAGATGAGATAGATTTGATTAACAATCCAAACAAAAAAAAAAAGAAAGATGAGATAAATTTGATGTGAATTATTTCCCTTCCATTGTAAAATCCCTTTTCCTTTCTCTTATTTTCTATTGGTTAAAGCAAACACAAAGTTTATTACTCCTATAAATAGTCTAGTAGTTTGCTTGGTATTCATAGATATCCCGTATTGAAGAAACTAGTGATGTCAGAGTGCTTATTTTATGATACTTAATCCTTTTCATTTCCTTTCACAGGTTCAAGATAAAACATGAAACATTCAAATCGTGAACCTCATTACCTATTCCTTCAGAGAAAGTGATGGTTGATGCTGTACCAAGAGGGTGTCTCTTGCAAATAGTTGTAGTCATTGCACTAGCCTTGAAGTTTTCCTGTTTGCATCTGTAGATTCTCTTTCTCTTTCTCTTTTTCAGCAATGTTATTCTGTTGCAAACAATTAGAAATAGAGATATGACATCTCCAGTTGAATTCTTTTACCATTTGTTTGTCTCATCAATTGTACAAATTTCCTTTGTCCCTGCTCTTGAAACTTTTGAAGGGTCGTTTGTTTGCAAATGGCGAAGGGGGATAATAATAATAAAGAAAATGAAGAACTGAAAGAAGACACAAGCCCACATTGAAAATGTGTCCATTAGAGATTAAAGTTGTTTGATGGAAAATGTGCTGCAGAAATTTTAGAAATATCGTTCTATAAATTTCTGAACAAGGAGAGTACTCGTTGACTTTCTTCATCGAACGTGGGTAATTAGAAAAAGAACTCACATGCACCAACGCACAAAGGCTAGAATTTTAACTTTATGTGTTTTAAATTTTAATTGGATTTTAAATTCAATATTTATATATATAATTTTAAAAAAAAAATTACAAATACAATGTTTAAGCAAAAATAAGTGGATTCGATTGAACCCATACTTACTTCTAGCTCCGCCCCTGCACCAACTTAATTTTTTTTTGCTTATCACCAACTCGCGGACTTGGTCGATTAAAAATGAGATATTTTAACCTCTTTCTTGACCAATTGTCTTTGAATTGGAAATAATCTAAGAAAATTGAAACATGTTATAAAATCTTGAATTATGGTGGATGTCCATAACCACCAAAGGAGTAATGCTCACTATTCTTCTCCATTATCTCCACAACTTTCACTACTATAATACTCATGCAGTTATGATTGTAACTCCATGATCTTCCTCCATGATCTCAAATGCTTAATGACATATTCAATGACATATTTCTTCATTTTTCATGCCTATATAAAGACCTTGTAATAGATGAAAAGATCACACAATTGAAGAAGAAATAAGAATCTCTCCTCTCTTTCTCTCTATATCTCTTAGCTTGTTTTTTCCTTGTTATATATTGTTACTTTGAGCTATATTTCATAACACGTTATCAACGCGAATGACTCATTTCATAATCTTCTATCAAGATTATGTGGTAGGTGTTCTTTAACTTCCATGGCGTTGGCCAATACCAATTTGGCGGCAAAGTAACTTTATTCTAATTTTTCTTCATAATGGTAAGCGTTTATACATTCATACCACTGCACAAATATCTACTTTTATGTATCTAATATGAAGTTTCTCTTCGTAAAATTTTAGTCCTAAGTATTAGTAAGGAACATAAATATTGCCTAAACCAAACCCAAAGTGAAAATTTAAGAAGCTGAGATGTACGAGATCTCTGTTGTCTAGGGAGTAAATTTCACCATTCATTCTAATATTAAATTACTTTGTGATTAAAGGTTAATATAATATATATTACACTATAATATAATTATAGTTTTGCAGAGAAATGAATTTGTTATATAATCAAGTACGACCATACGTGAGATTTTTTTGCCTTCATTCATCATTGTGGTGTTTTTATGAGTTTGTGCATGTTATACAGAAATATATGACATCTTTGAGAATGTTTATTAATAGTACATAAAGCTAATGATTAAAAAAAAAGATGGCTTAGCACCGAACTATAGCAGTATCTTTGATCTCTTCCTACATATTTTGAATCTTGAAGCATGAGATTTATTTTTGTTTGTTTGATGTGGAGTTAGACTTGCATTTATAAGGATGATCATGGTATTAAAATAATTAACAAATTAGAGAGGTACTATGACTATCAAAATTACTACTATAATTGAAGGTGTATTACGACTCTATGTTTACATGATTTTAAAATTATAAATACGATTTATCCCCAGAATCTATTTTCAATTAAAACTGTATCGAAAGAACATCACCTCGATACATACATTTGGAAAATATTCTTTATATTTTCTGTCTTAAATTAACCCCTGCAGTAGCAATATCCTAAAATTGATTCAAGAGATATTATGACATTCAGTTATGGTCCATTTGAACTCCAATAGAATTTACAACAAATATTCTGACCATAAGAGTTATTATATTCTATATGTATTGTTGAAACTTAATTCACTTATGCATATAATCATGAATGGTAATATTTTATGGTCCCAGTTTACTTTGACAGATTATGACATTTATTGAGGATAAGACATCATATTCAAGTCCTGATGCTCCATGATGATAAGAGTTGTGTTTGAGTCCCAATTCATTATGGCCTAACATGCCTTTATATTGGTAATGCATTGGGTTTGAGTCCCAATGTACCATATTGATGGTATAATGATGACTAAAGAAAAATAATATATTTTTCATGAAAAGGCATGAAGTGCGTCCCACTTGATTTGCTCCATTATATTCTTAAAGTGAATGTGGTAGCGGTGCATAATAAGTCTAAATAAAGACAAGTGGTTGACCAATGAACGTGGGCGTTCTAAAGAACAAAATAATAATAGTCATCACTATGATTATAAAAGAAGAACAATAAGGGTTCTCAAAATAGTCCTTCAAAAGGTGAAGACAATGTTTACCATCAAATTGGTATGAAAAAAATAATAAAGCACGTCGCTATGACTATACTCTATTCTTTGAAGAGAATGTGACTTGTGATGAACATTGGGAATGCAGACACATTCATGAAGGTGAATGTGGCAAGATGTGATAAAAGTAATGAATAAAGGCATGCAATGCATGATTAGATGAATATCATACAACTCACAACTCACCTCTAAGGGAGGTTTGAGTGAAATAAAGAGAATAAATATTATTGTGTGATTACATGAATATGTCATTGGTTGCGTACATGTGATACGCCAAAAATATTTTGGCATGCCTTATAAAAGTTATTAAAGGCAAAATTAAAGCAAGAAATGATTTTGCTTATGATGATTTGACCATGACAATTATTATTATATGATTTTCTCCGTAAAGGAGATATTCACCATATGGATGGTGTCACAAAAGATCTTATAGTACAAAATCAATTAAGAGCTCCAGAAAAGCTAATTTGTACTACCCGGATGGGTAAAATTGTTCATGACATTAATATTGTAGTAAGTCTCAAAAGAAACTTTTTGAGTTTCAAATGTAGAAGCCAAAGTGGTTGGCATATTGAGACTATAAATGAAAGGAAGATTGAATATCTTCAAATTACTATAATCATACTAGGTAAATATAAAAGGTTACCCTACTTTTCTTCTATTTGTACTACACAAGTATAAGCATGATGATGAAATCACATGCCACAAGTAAACTAGAGGTTAACTGAAATAAATATTAGTTGGCATGACCGGTTGGCCATCCCGGTTCAATTATGATGCAAAAATTAATTGAGAATTCACATTGGTATATATTGAAGAAATAGAAGATTCTTCAAAAATTCTCTTGTGCTGCGTATTCTCATGATATACCAGTTAAGGTTGGGATTGAATCCTTTGATTTCTGTAACGAACAAAAGGGTGATAAATATATGGGCCCAATCACCTACCATGTGGACCATTTACTATTATATGATTTTAATAGATGCATCTATTGTATGGTCACATGTGCATTTGTTATCAATTTGCAGTTTGACTTTTGCAAGGTTGCTTATTCAAATTATTAGAGCACAATTCTAGAATATAAATTATGGTGATTTATCTTGATAATGCTGGTTTAAATCTAAGTTGGTTTAGCAGAAATTGTATGCCTCCAATTATAGCTAAACCATTAGTTATGAAAACAAAACTTCCAAAACGAAATTTGGTATGAGATGTATTATTTAATATACAACAACACTTGTACGCATCTAGCCAAGTTATGAAAATTTCTCCCTATCACAATTGGTTCAGGGTTAGGAACCAAATAATTTTTATCTAGAAATATGGATGTGCTATATGATTTAATAATGCCACCACAATGCACAAAGATGGGTTCCCAAAGAAGGTTGGTAAATGTATTGGTGATCTCAACATTAGGGGAGAAAATGGGTAGCTGAGAAAGTGATACGTGGAATGGGTTATTATTAATACATATAGATCCTCGTACAAGAAAATATGAACTTTAAGTTCAAGTGATAATTCATTTACAAATTATTGGCAGCCGCATTTGCTGACCCAAAGCTAAATGTCATATTTCAGTTGCTAATACTCCAAATAGAATAAAGTCCATGAGGGACAGAGTCTATGGCACGCAAGAAGCGTAACAGACAAATCGGTTCCAAAGATAAAACTCATTGAAGAAGGAGAAACAAATGATAAAGATGGTCATACTAAAGGAGGCAAATGTTGTAAAGCCCCGTGAATTTTCTTAATTAATTCGAGTTAATTTGTTAAATATGAGATATATGGTTATTCGAATAGAATAAGGTTATTGGAATGCTTAGGGATAATTTCAATAGTTAATCATTTATTTAGTGGATGTTACAAGGTCAACAAATGTATTTGGAGCATATCAAGTTTCTATGTCAGAAGGGCCGAAATTATAAGAACTCAATGGTATGTAGCCGAAATTATAAGAACTCAATGGTATGTAGCTAAGACAAGAGTGGGTTGCTCTAGTGGTGAGCACCCTCCACTTCCAACCAAGATGTTGTGAGTTCGAGTCACCCCAATAGTAAGGTGGGGAGTTCTTGGAGGGAGAGAGTCGAGGGTCTATCAAAACCAGTCTCTCTACCCCAGGGTAGGGGTAAGGTCTGCGTACACACTACCCTCCCCAGACCCTACTAGTGGGATTATACTGGGTTGTTATTATTGTTGTTCAATGGTATGTAGCTAACTTTGAAGAATTTGAATTTAATTAGAAAACAAGGATTTTAAAATCCTAGCCTCTTGATGGAAACGGAAAAAAAGGATTTAGAAAAAAGTAAAAAGGTTGTTGTCTAACAAAGGGACAAAGGGAAAAAAGAGATTAATTATTAAAGACAAAAGCAACATGTAAAGTAGGGGAATGGAATAAACAAAGTTGAAAACCAAAATATTATTTTAGTGATGGACGCTGCACTTGATGCGTCGCATCTCCATCGCGTCCGAAATAAGTTGGAACCCAATGTGAGGCAGTGAACTTGTCCCATAGCGCCAAAGTTGGCGTCCGCTCAGGTTGAAGGAGCTAGGACGTACGCGATGAAGCACGCGACGTGTCCCATGCGGCATCCGAATTTTGAAGCCTTTTAAAGGCAATTACGGGAGGAGATTAGTCTTTTATTTTGGGGCTTTGTCTTTGAAGACATAGAGAGAGAAAATATCTACCTACCATTAATACACCTTTAAGGTAAGAATTTAATTCTTTCTTGGTAGATTTAGTTCATTAATTACATCTCTTAACTCTTCAACTACATGAAAATTATAGATTTCTGAAGAAAATCTCAAAAACACTTTAAGAACTCAAATCATGGAAATTCTAGGGTTTAACAAAGAGGTAATACCTTCATTCAAAACTTGGGTATTATACTCCATGGACGTAATAGAGTATATTTATGAAGTTAGATTTGTATTTAAACATCTATTCATAAATCCCTAGAAGCTATTCTTGAAATTGAAGAGTTGGTTGGTAGGGATGATGAATAGTGTTGAGTCTTGTTTGAATGATATTATTTTGAGTTTCTAGTAGAACGACTAGATCCCATAACAAGTGTAACGAATGAGTTGGAGTTAAAATTTAATAATTTATCTTCATATGATGAAATGATGATTTTTTCTATACTTATGAAATTTGGACTTAAGTGTTAAACCTTTAGTTGGCTCGGCTGGTATTGTTGTAACGCGTTATTAAACTATGTGAGTCTGTATATGTAGATTGTGACTCATGGGTATTATTGGATCATTTGGGGTAAGGTTGGAAGCAATTTGAGGTACGTTGAAACTTATTACCCTCAGAGCTTTTCTTCAAACTCATATCGAAACACGATTTAATTAGGTTTCTAAATGTGAGTCCTAGCTTGTGGGGACGAGCGAGCTGGGATTGTACCATTTCTTGTATCATACAAGATTTAAGTGCTATGAATATTATTTTCTTGAAATATTATTCAAATTGTTAAAACAAAAATGAGGAATAACACTTGTAGTATTTTTTAAATGGAAAAACATGAGTTGTGAAATATCTTAAATTTAACTATTCTCAAATAGTTGATTTGACTATGAACGTTGTCATTGATAAATGCAAAGGTTTTGGGAGTTACTTAAGTTCACCGAGATTGACCTTGGATACCTTTCCTCATTAGGTCATGAAACTACACGTGCCAGTGTAAGCGTAGAACCTACCTTACGGTTGGGAACTACGACAGAGTACTTCCCATTAAGGGGTACTATTGTGCTACTTTATTAGCACGACTGAGTCGATTCGTGCGGCACAACGATGAGACGACATGAGCAAGTAGGGTATATGATACTTGCCGCTAGGTACATAACCTAGTTGACCTTTTTTCGTGTCGGCGATAGTATAATGCTCCCGGTAAATGAAAAATCTAATATGAATTGCAAAGATTAGTGGTAAAGGAAGACTTTGAAATATTTTTTACCATATTATTATTATTTTTTTCAAAATCGTTAATTGATATGAAGGCTTATTTATTGATATCAATTGTTAATGCATATCTTGTATCTTCTTAAATCTTGTCCTATTTTCTTTTGGGAAACAGTTCATGGTTTGTACTAGGCATGTAGAGTTTAGGCCTTTCAGCCACATTTCTATTTCTATTTTCAGGGACTAGACCTGAACAGCTTGGGCCGCATGGATAGGGCAGCTCTACATCTCCCGTTGACGTTATTTGGTGAGACTCCGCGCTAGTATTCATGGAGAACTTTATTATATTACTATTCTTTTTAACCACTAGGTTATACCTTGGTTGACTATTCCATTCCGTGTCATAGAGATTCCATAGACAATAGTAGTATTCATTTTGGGTTGTAATCCTATGGTTACTTATATGGCATGCATGAATCAAACTCTCTTTTATCTTTATGAAGCTTTTACTTCAAAGGAAAAATATTTACCTAAAGACATTATTCATGTTTTGTCATATATCTTAAAATGATTGTAATTGAAGAGGCTTTCACATCCTCCTATTAGGCATGTGTATAAATCTATAGGATGGTTCACGAGTCTGGTAGAGTATCGGGTGCCGGTCACGTAGTTTTAGGGTGTGCCAAACTTGGTATTAAAGCCCTAGGTTTCTAATTCGAGTCGTAGAAAGTCTATAGAATCGTGTCTGGTAGAGTTCTCCTTATTGGTGTGTTGTGCACCACACTTATAGCGAGATGGCTGTATGGACATTATAAGAATACTTCACTCTTTCTTCTTATTCTAGAATCGTGCAATAGAGCTAAGAAATATTTCCTAACTCGTACGCTATATGAATTGGCAGAAGATGGTGAACACGTGTGGCAGTAATATGAACTGGGAAGCTGCTCCTATACCCGATGCGGATTTGGGAGTGGTACCCGCTAGACCTAGGGTCCGACATCCGAAGGCTGCAAGATCACAGACTGTTCCAGTTCCAATGGCTCCAAGGGTGGTCCAGGAGCTCGAGGAATAAGTTGATGAGGCACCTGCTCCACCTCCAGAACCAAATCACTTGGAGAAGACCCTCACTGATATTAGGAAGGCTATGGATACTTTTGCTGACCTCATGGCTATGCAGACCCAACATAACCTTCAAGTGGGTATTCAAGCACTCCAACAAAGAGGGATGAGAGCACAAATGGTTGAGGACATGGCGCAATTGGCCATGAAATTCGTGAAACTTGAGCCACCAATTTTCACCGGTATAGATCCTACTGCAGACCCGTAGGACTTCTTGGAGGAAGTTGAGAAAGCTATTACTTTGCTGGAAGTCAAAGACTATCGGGTGGTTCGATTGGAAGCCTACCATTTGAAAGACATTGCTGACCTCTAGTTCAAGGGGGTAGAGAAAAGTCAATCGGAGGATGCACCTCCTATGGTTTGAGCGGAGTTTAAGAAGATCTTCATTAGGAAGTGGTTACCACCGGGAGTGAGAGCCGCCCTTGCAATATTGTTTGAGACCTTAAAGCAAGATACTATGACCGTTCTAGAGTATAGCATCAAATTTGAGAAGTTATCCCGTTATGCTCCCCACCTCATCCCCACCGAGGATGAGAAAATTGATCGCTTTGCTCGTGGCTTGATTTCGAGCATCAGAAAAGATACGGCTAGTGGGAGAAGAAACGTCACATTTACTGAATTTGTGGATTTAGCAATGGATCTTGAGAGGATTCATCAAGAGGAGAGGGAAAATAGGGAGCAGAACAAAAAGGCCAGGACTTTTGGCACGTTTAGTGTAGGGCCTAATTCGGGCAAGGGGTAGAGCAGCAAAGGGCCATCTGGCCCACCGTAGTCTAGGATGCAGACAACTTCTAGTAGCCCTCCATTGGCATACAATACCGGACAGGGACGCCAGTCTAGGACCGTTCAAAGTGACCATCGTACTGCACAACATGCTCAAAGTAGTGTGGGTTCTGTAACGACCAGGCCAGTCATTTTGAAAGTAATAGCCCCGATCCCTATTTACTGTTTCCCTCGTACCTTTTTCTGCTTATGTGACTTGCTGGGAGGTTTTAATTTTGGTTTCAGAGTGTTTTGGGACACTTAGTCCCTAAAACGGAAGCTTAAGTCTTAAGATTTTGACAGTAGTCGGAACTATGTGAAGATGACTCCGGAATGGAGTTTTGTCGGTTCTGTTAGTTCCGTTGGGTGATTTTGGACTTAGGAGTGTGTCCGGATTGTGTTTTGGAAATCCGTAGCTCATTTAAGCTTGAAATGGCGAAAGTCGATTTTTTGGAGTTTTGGACCGGTAGTGAAAAATTTGATATTGGGGTGAATTCTGATTCCGGAAGTTGTAGCAGGTTCGTAATGTTTAATATGACTTGTGTGCAAAATTTGGGGTCAATCGGACGTTGTTTGATAGGTTTCGGCATTGGTTGTAGAATTTTGAAGTTCTTTAAGTTTGAATTGGAGGGTAATTCGTGATTTTAGCGTTTTTCGATGTGATTTGAGAGTTTGAGACTAGGGATTTGGAAAGATTGAATTGTGGATTTGAAGGACCATTTGGTATCGGATTTTAGTAAATTTGATATGGTTAGACTCGTGAGTGAATGAGCTTTCGTATTTTGTGATATTTACCTGATTCCGAGACGTGGTCCCGGGTCGACTTTTTAGGGCGAATTTCGGAATATTTGTTAAAATATTGATTTGATTAATTAGATGAGTCTATTATGGTCGTATTTATGATATGTAATTGCTTTTGGCTACATTTGGGCCATTCAGAGCCGGATATTCACGGGAAAGACATTCTTACCGATTGATTGAGCTTGGTTCGAGGTAAGTGGCTTGCCTACCTTGTATGGGGGAAACTCCCCGTAAGAATTTTACTATTTTTGATATATGAGCGCCGTGTACGCGAGGTGACGAGTACGTACACAGGCTAATTGTGCAAAAACCCGATTTTCTACTAAGTAATAACCTTATTTCTTTCTTATTTGAGTTTCATCAGCATGTGTAGTATCATACTAGATTAGAATAGCATGCCTACTTGCCTTAACTGTTTACTTGAACTGTGTGTAGTATGTTTAGTGAATTTACCTGTCTTTCCTTAACTGATACTTAGGTTGAACTGTAGAATTTCGTGTCGTAAGTATTAAATTCTATTATTTTTGCTGCATATTTACTTTGGGACTACGGAACGGTATTTCGGGAGATCCCCCTGTACTGCATATTTACTTGGGGACTACGGAATGGTATTCCGGGAGATCCTCATGTACTGTATATTTACTTTGGGACTACAAAACGGTATTCCAGGAGATCCCCATGTACTGCACATTTACGTTTGGGACTACGATACGGTATCTCAGGAGATCCCCTGTTGTGTTTCTGTGTACTGATCTGTTATTTCTATGATTTTATTATTGTAAAATTTCAGCCTTTATTTTATTGCGGTATTACACATTATCTTTTATTATATATTTACCAGTAGGGCCCTAACCTGACCTCGTCACTACTCGACCGAGGTTAGGCTTGGCACTTACTGGGTACTGATTATGGTGTACTCATGCTACTCTCTGCATATGTTTTTTGTGTGCAGATCTAGGTACTCCTTATCAGCCGCACTATCAGTGAGCCGGGACAACTTTGGAGACTTCAAGGTATATCTGCCACGTCTGCAGACCTCAGAGTCCCCTTCTACTCTTTTTCATGTGCATTATCTTCTGTATTTTTCCTTATTAGACTCTAATGAATAGAGACACTAGATTTTCCTTCTGTAGTTTGTGATTCACGATGTTCCGGGTTTTGGGATTTGTTGTGTATTTTTGAATAGTTGGTTAAATTTATGTTTTTAATTTATTATTCCTCAAATGTTAGGCTTACCTAATTGTAGATACTAGGTGTCGTCATGACATCACACGTAGGAGAAATTGGGTCGTGATAAGTTGGTATCAAAGCTCTAGGTTCGTAGGTGTCATGAGTCACAAGCCGATTTATTAGAGTCTCGCGGATTAGTACAGAGACGTATGTACTTATCTTCGGGAGGCTATAGAACTGCTAGGAAAATTTCACTACTTTGATTCCTTGTCGTGCGAAAATTGTTGACTTCAGAAACTCTAAAATTTTGTATTCTATTCTCTTACAGATGGTGAGGACACGTACAAGCGAATCTGATGACCAGGCACCCGCGCCCGCTACTAGAGCCGCGAGAGGCCGGGGCCGGGGCCAAGGCTGGGGTAGAGGTCGAGGACGTCCACGTGGTACAGCCATAGCACCTACACGAGCTGCTACAGAGGATCCCCTAGTAGCTTCAGCTGGAGGGCAGACACATGAGGTACCTGTTTCTGCACCAGCCCTCTAGGAGACTCTAGCCCTATTTCTGAGCATGTTCAGCACCTTAGCTCAGGCTGGATTGATTCCACTTGCTCCTGCCATATCTCAGGTCGGGGGAGGAGCACAGACTCCCGTCGCCGGTACTCTAGAGTAGCGGGTTCAGGTCGACCAGGTTCCAGAGATTGTACCAATACTGTCGGTAGCTCCAGCTCTACCCGAGGTTAGGGAAGCAGCTTCTAAGGCGGAGCAGCTCAGACTTGAGAGGTACAAAAAGTACCACCCACCTACCTTCAGCAGATTGGCTATAGATGATGCTCAGGGTTTTCTGGAGGAGTGTCATCGTATTCTCCGTACCATGGGTGTAGCGGAGACAAATGGGGTTTAATTTACTACATTCTAGCTTAGAGGAGTAGCCTATCAGTGGTGGCGTGCTTATGAGTTGAGTAGTCCGGCTGAGGAAGCTTCACTTACATGGACTCAGTTATAGGACATGTTTTTGACAGAGTTTGTCCCTCAAAGCCTCAGGGACTCATGGCGTGCAGAGTTTGAGCAGCTGCGCTAGGGTGTTATGACAATATCAGAGTATGCAGTCCGTTTCAGTGATTTGTCCCGACATACACCGGCCTTGGTTGCCACAGTTCGAGAAAAGGTTTGACAGTTTATTGAGGGACTCCATCCCAACATCTGGATTAGTATGGCCAGAGGGTTGGAGATGGATATTTCCTATCAGTAGGTTATGAGTATTGCCAAAAGAGGGAGGCCAAGAGGTCTCGAGAGACTGGTAATTATTCTGGAGCTCGTGTCCCAGCAGCTCGCCATGGTAGGGGTTATGCGAGTCTCCCCGTTCATTCAGCTCTTCCAGGCGCCGGTGGTGTTCCATCTCCTTCTAGACCCCATGAGCCTTATTATGCACTGCCAGTATCTAGTGTGCCTCCTGCACGGGGTGTTCGTAGCTGCCAGTCCAGTAGACCTGGCACGAGCCAGTCATAGTAGCCACGCCCTCCTAGAGCTTGTTTTGAGTATGGCGACACTCACCATATGGTGAGGGATTGCCCCAGATTTAGGAGGGTTGCACCTCCACATACTTCTCAACCATAGAGTGCTCCACCGAGTCCTCAGGCTATGATTATAGCACCAGCTTCCACCCCACCTATTCAGCCAGTCGGAGGTAGAGGCCGGTGAGGTAGAGGTCGCCCTAGAGGGGGAGGCCAGGCCAGATATTATGCCCTTCCTGCTCGTACAGAGGTAGTCGCTTCTGATTCTGTCATTACAGGTATTGTCCCAATCTGTCATAGAGATGCGTCAGTATTATTTGACCCACGCTCTACATATTCTTATGTTTCCTCTTATTTTACCCCGTATTTAGGCGTATCTCGGGATTCTTTGAGTTTCCCTATTTATGTGTCTACAGCTGTGGGAGATTCTGTTATTGTGGACCGCGTGTATCAGTTGTGTTTGATTGCTCTTAGCGGTTTTGAGACCAGAGCCACTTTATTATTGCTCAGCATGGTGGACTTAGATATTATTTTGGGCATGGACTGGTTGGTGCCCCATTATGCTATTCTTGATTGTCATGCTAAAACCATGACACTGGCTATGCCAGGTTTACCACGATTAGAGTGGAGAGTTACCTTAGAGTATACTCCCAGTAGAGTTATTTCTTTTCTTAAAGCTCAACGAATAGTTGAGAAGGGGTGTGACGCGTATCTAGCTTATGTGAGAGATGTCAGTATTGATACCCCTACAGTTGAGTCAATTCCCGTAGTGAGGGATGTCAGTATTGATTGAGCTTGGCTCGAGGTAAGTGGCTTGCCTAACCTTGTATGGGGGAAACTCCCTGTAAGAATTTTACTGTTTTTGATATATGTCTACTACTTCGGTTGCACCGCCCCCACCTATTTCACGACCCAAACTAACCCTGTCGTGATGACACTTATCGTGGAACTAGGAAAGCCGACTCATTTCCAAAACAAACCAATATTTTCATTTCAAAGATAATTTCAAGGCTATCTAACATAAAAACCTTCGTAAAGGAGTTCAACTCAAAACAAAAGTGCGGAAAGAAAAGTCCGACATCGGGGTGTCACTAGTCATGAACATCTACTACAATTTATCTGACAATATCGAGACTAACATAGTCTCGAAAATAGCTAAATGCAACTAAAGGAAGATAAGAGGGAGAAGATCAGGGCTGCGATCGCCAGGCAACTACCTTGCTATCCCCGAGAAAATCTGTAACCGAAATAGTCAACAACCTCTACCGTGTCCAGCTACACCTGGATCTGTACACAAGGTGCAGGGAGTAACGTGAGTACGCCAACTCAGTATGTAACAACAATAAATAAAGACTGAGCAGTAGTGACGAGCAATAAGTATATAAAGTTCATATCATGAAATCTCAGTAAAATACCACTTGCTTTTAAAATCAGGGTTTGAATCAAAACATCTCGTTTAAACCCAGTTCCAGTAAAATCATTTAAAGATATTTTTCAATAATTTTCAAACAAAGGCTCAATGCAAGGTAAGCAAAAATGATGAAATCATAAGCAACCCCTCGGGTAAAACGTCACTCATATGTAGCCCCTCGGGCAAACCTCACAGTCACTCGTATACAGCCCCTCGGGCATACCTCACAATCACTCGTAAACAGCCCCTCAGGCATACCTCACCATCACACATGCCTCCCAGTCACTCAGCACTCGGTACTCGGCACTCGCACTCAGTAGGTACATCCGCTCACTGGGGGTGTGTACAGACTCCAGAGGGACTCCTTCAGCCCAAGCGCTATATCAAGCCAAATCATGGCATAAATCACTCAGGCCCTCAGCCTATATCAAATATGTTGCGGCGTGCAGCCCGATCCCAAAAATATCCTCAAAAATTAGGTCCTCGGCTTCACTCAGTCATAAACCTCTCAAGCCACTCGGTCTCTTAGTAAAACAGGGTATTCAACCCAAAACAACATTTATATGCATTAAAACAGAGTAATAAAAATTGAATTATGCAGTAAACAAGTATAACTATGACTGAGTATAGATTTTCAATCGAAAATAGTGAGAGAATAGTAAGAAAAAGCCCTTAAGGGTCCAAACAGCACTGGCACAAGGCCCCAAACATGGCATTCAGTCTAATTTACAGAAACTCTTTCTAAAACTCATAAGTATCATATAGTTTCAACAAAATATGCAACTTTACAGTTGTTACGGGATGGACCAAGTCACAATCCCCAATGGTGCATGCCCACACGCCCGTCACCTAGCATGTGCATCACCTCTAAATAGTAAAATGATACGAAATCCGGGGTTTCATACCCTTAGGACTAGATTTACAATCGTTACTTACCACAAACCGGTCAAATCTCTACCCCGCGATGCTCTTGCCTCTTAACTTGGCCTCTAAATACTCCGAATCTATTCAAAATTAAGTACAATACTATCAATATACGCTAATGGAATGAATTCCATAAGAAAACGAAAGTTCGGCATGATTCAAAAACGAAAGTTGTAGCCCTTCGTGTCTAGTTTCCATAAAGGTAAAGAAGTCATCATGCGGACATCTGTAGAGAAAGTTATGGCCAAAATACTAAAGTCTGGCAGTGCAGTCACCAAAAAGTGCGGCCGCACCATTTTTTTGCTGACCGCATAGTGGGAGTTCAGAGGGTGCACTATATAAACGGGGTTTAGGGCATTATTTCATATTTTGGACCTAGGGAGCTCGGCTTCTGGCGGTGGGTTTTTCAAGAAATTCATCGGGGTAAGTGATTCTAACTCGAATTTGGTTAATATACATGAATATATCAATGATTGCATCATCTGATTAGTACTTGGAGGTGGAAATTTGGGGAAAATTGTACAAACTTCATAAAATGAAGTTTTGGGATTTGAATGTCAATTTGAAGTTGGATTTGAATGAAACTAATATGGTTGGACTCGTGAGTGAATGAGTGTTCATAATTTGTGACTTTTACCCGATTCCGAGTCGTGGGTCCGGGGGCCGGGTTTGAAAAAATTTCGGGTTTTTGGTCTAAATTGGTAGTTTTTCTTATGGAATTCATTCCATTAGCGTATATTGATGGTATTGTACTGATTGTGAATAGATTCGAAGCATTTGGAGGCCGAGTCGAGAGGCAAGAGCATTGCGGGGTATAGATTTGACCGATTTGAGGTAAGTATCGATTGTAAATATAGTCCCGAGGGTATGAAACCCCACATTTCGTATCATTTTACTATTTGGAGGTGACGCACTTGCTAGGTGACGGGCGTGCACTATTGGGGATTATGACTTGGTCCGTCCCATAGCAACTGTAAAGTTGCATATTTTGTTGAAACTATATGATACTTATGAGTTTTAGAAAGAGTTTTTGTAAATTGGACTGAATGCCATGTTTTGGGCCTTGTGCAAGTGATGTTTGGACCCTTAGGGGCCTTTTCTTACTATTCTCTCACTATTTTCAATTGAAAATCTATACTCAGTCATGGTTATACTTATTTACTGCATAATTCAGTTTTTATTACTCTATTTTAATGCATATAAATGTTGTTTTGGGTTGAATACCCTGTTTTACTGAGAGCCTGAGTGGCTTGAGAGGTTTATGACTGAGTGAGGCCGAGGGGTCTGATTTGTGAGGATAGTTTTGGGATCGGGCTGCACGCCGCATCATGTTTGATATAGGACAAGGGCCTGCGTGATTTATGCCATGATTTGGCTTGATATAGCGCTTGAGCTGAAGGAGCCCCTCCGAAGTCTGTACACACCCCAGTGAGCGCAAGTACCTACTGAGTGCGAGTGCCGAGTGCTGAGTGACTGGGAGGCATGAGTGATGGTGAGGTATGCCCGGGGGCTGTTTACGAGTGATTGTGAGGTATGCCCGAGGGGATGTATACAAGTGACTGTGAGGTTTGCCCGAGGGGCTGTATATAAGTGATGTTTTGCCCGAGGGCTGTTTATGATTTCATCATTTTTGCTTAGCTTGCATTGAGCCTTTATTTGAAAACTGTTGAAAAATATCTTTAAATGATTTTACTGGAAGTGGGTTTAAACGAGATGTTTTGATTCAAACCGTGATTTTAAAAGCATATGGTATTTTACTGAGATTTCATGATATGAACTTTATATGCTTATTGCTCATCACTACTGCTCAGTCTTTATTTATTGTTCTTACTTACTGATTTGGCATACTCACATTACTTCCTGCACCTTGTGTGCAGATCTAGGTGTAGCTAGACACGGTAGCGGTTGTTGACTATTCCGGTTGCAGATTTTCTCGGGGATAGCACGGTAGCTGCCTGGCGATCGTAACCCTGCTCTTCTCCCTCTTATTTTCCTTTAGTTGTATTTAGCTATTTTCCAGACTATGTTAGTCTCGATATTTTCAGATAAATTGTAGTAGATGCTTATGACTAGTGACACCCCGATGCCGAGCTTTTCTTTCCGCACTTTTGTTTTGATTTGAACTCCTTTACAAAGGTTTTTATGTTAGATAGCCCTGAAATTATCTTTGAAATGAAAATATCGGTTTGTTTTGGAAATGAGTCGGCTTGCCTAGTTCCACGATAGGCTCCATCACGACAGGGTTAGTTTGGGTCGGGACAAGTTGGTATCAGATCATAGGTTATATAGGTCTCACGAGTAATGAGCGGGTTTAGTAGAGTCTTGCGGATCGGTTTGGAGACGTCTGTACTTATCTTTGAGAGACTGCAGAACCTTTAGGAAACTCCACATTCTTGAATTCTTGTCGTGCGAATCTGTTGATTCTAGTAACTAAACATCTGATGTTTCATTCTCCCACAGATGGTAAGGACTCGTGCTACCAGACAGAAGGGCCAGCCACCAGTACCACCATCCAGGGCCGCGAGAGGCCGAGGCCACGGTAGAGGTCATGGTAGGGGTAGAGTTATAGCCCGTAGGCACCACCTGTGCCTATTGTGATTCCAGGCCTTCAGGAGGCCCTAGCTCAAATTCTGACAGCGTGTACCGGCCTTACTCATGCGGTCTCTATCTTGACGACCGCAACCACTTCTCAAGCCGGGAGAGGCACTCAGACTCCCGTTGCTCGCACACCTGAGAAGGTTGTTCAGGGACTCCAGACACCGGAGGCACCACCAACCCAGCCGGTTGCAGCTATACAGGATTATGTAGTTCTTGCTATGCCTGAGGATGATCAACGTAGGTTGGAGAGGTTTGGGAAACTCCATCCACCACCTTTCAGTGGCACAAAGAGAGAGAATGCTCAGGGCTTCTTGGACACATGTCAGAGGATACTCCGTACAACTGGTATTCTAGAGACTTGTGGGGGTCTCATTCACTACTTTTCAGTTTTCTGGGGCTGCACTCAGATGGTGGGAGACTTAGAGAGGCGTAGGCCTGTTTAGAGCAACACCCCTTACTTGGCAGCAGTTCTCCGTGGTCTTTTTGGAGAAGTTCGTGCCTTAGTTCCGCAGAGAGGAGCCGCGCATACAGTTTGAGCAGCTTCGTCAGGGTGATATGTCTGTGACACAGTATGAGATGCGGTTCTCTTAGTTGGCCCGTCATACGATCTGGTTGGTTCCCACAGACCGAGAGAGGATCAGGAGTTTTATAGATGGCCTCGGTTTTCAGCTTCGGTTGCTTATGACCAGAGAGAGTGTCTGGTGCTACTTTTGATGAGGTTGTCGACATTGCTCGGCAGATTGAGATGGTTCGCGGTCAGGAGAAGGTTGAGAGGGAGGCCAAGAGGCCTCGTGGTCAGGGTGGATTCAGCGGTGCTCTTCTTGGGGGTTAGTTCCAGCACGGTAGAGGTCGTCTTTTCAGACAAGCTCAGTCAGCTCGGCCATTTGACCGTGGTGCATCATTTGGCCATAGTTCTTACAGTTCTCATCAGGGCCACTCATTACTCAGTGCCCTTCCAACCCAGAGTTCATCCCGTGCTCCATCAGTTCAGGGCTCCTCCCTGCTAGGTTCTTCTGCTAGTTATCTCGGTGCTAGGGGTTCCCTTCAGTTCCCGCCACCACCATTAGGGAGTTATTTTGAGTGTGGGGAGTTTGGGCGTATGTGGAGGCAGTGTCCTCGTGGTCATAGAGGTCTATCTCAACAGAGGAGTCAGCCTTCGACTTCAGCACCAGTTACTTTACCACCCGCCCAGTCAGCTCGGGGTAGAGATTAGTCAGCTAGGGGTCACCCTAGAGAGGGAGGCAGATCAGGGGGTGGCCAGGCCCGTTTCTATGCACTCCCAGCCAGACCAGAAGTTATTGCTTCAGATACCGTGATTACAAGTATCGTCTCAGTTTGTCACCGAGATGCCTCAGTATTATTTGACCCTGGTTCCACGTATTCATATGTTTCCTCATACTTTGTTCATTGTCTGAATATGCCCAGTGAGTCTTTAGTTTCACCTGTTCATGTATCTACTCCTGTGGGCGATACTATTATTGTGGACCGCGTATATCGGTCATGTGTGGTGACTATTGGGGGTCTGGAGACCCAAGTGGACCTTTGCTGCTCAATATGGTTGACTTTGATGTGATATTGGGTATGGATTGGTTATCTCCATGTCATGCTGTTCTAGATTGTCATGCAAAGACTGTGACGTTGGCGATGCCGAGATTTTCGAGGGTTGAATGGAGTGGTTCTATTGATTATGTACCCAGTAGGGTGATTTCATATTTGAAGGCTCAACGCATGGTTGAGAAGGGTTGTCTATCCTATTTGGAATTTGTGAGGGATGTTAGTGCAGAGACTCCTGCCATTGATTCTGTTCCGGTGGTACGTGAATTTTCGGATGTGTTTGCTGCACACCTTCCGGACATGCCGCCTGACAGGGATATTGACTTCGGTATTGATTTGGTGCTGGGCACTCAGCCCATTTCTATTCCACCGTATCGTATGGCACTGTTGGAGTTGAAGGAATTGAAAGAACAACTTCAGGAACTACTTGATAAGGGGTTTATTCGGCCTAGTGTCACCTTGGGTTGCACCGATTCTATTTGTGAAGAAGAAGGATGGTTCCATGAGAATGTGCATTGATTACAGGCAGTTGAACAAGGTCATAGTCAAGAACAAGTATCCTTTGCCTTGTATTAATGATTTATTTGACCAACTTCAAGGAGCGAGGGTGTTCTCCAAGATTGATTTGAGGTCCGATTATCACCAGCTAAAGATTCGGGATTCAGATATTCTTAAGACAACTTTCAGGACCCGATATGGCCATTATGAGTTCTTAGTGATGTCTTTTGGGCTGACCAATGCCCCAGCATCGTTCATGCATTTGATGAACAGTGTGTTCCAGCCATATTTGGACTCCTTTGTCATTGTGTTCATTGATGACATCCTGGTGTACTCTCGTAGCCAGGAGGAGCATGCTCATCATTTGAGGATTGTATTACAGAGATTGAGGGAGGAGAAGCTTTATGCAAAGTTCTCCAAGTGTGAGTTTTGGCTCAGTTCAGTAGCATTCTCGGGACACGTGGTGTCCAGTGAGGGTATTCAGGTGGATCCAAAGAAGATAGAGGCGGTGCAGAGTTGGCCTAGACCGTCCTCAGCCACGAAGATTAGGAGCTTTCTTGGTTTGGCGGGTTATTACCGTCGCTTTGTGGAGGGATTCTCATCTATTTCTTCGCCCTTGACCAAATTGACCTAGAAGGGTGCTCCATTCAGGTAGTCGGATGAGTGTGAGGAGAGCTTTCAGAAGCTCAAGACTTCTTTGACCACAGCTTTAGTGTTAGTTCTGCCATCAACTTCAAGTTCTTATACTGTGTATTGTGATGCCTTGAAGGTAGGCATTGGTTTTGTTTTGATGCAGGAGGGTAGGGTGATTGCCTATGCCTCGCGTCAGTTGAAAACCTATGAGAAGAATTATCTGGTGCATGATCTTGAGTTAGAAACCATTGTTCACGCCTTAAAGATTTGGCGTCACTATTTGTATAGGGTTCATTGTGAGATTTATACTGATCACCGGAGTCTGCAACATCTGTTTAAGCAGAAGGATCTTAATTTGCGTCAGCAGAGATGGTTGGGGCTTCTTAAGGACTATGATATCACTATTTTGTACCATCCGGGGAAGGCCAATGTGGTGGCCGATGCCTTGAGTCACCGGGCGGAAAGTTTGGGGAGTTTAGCATATCTTCTAGTAGCAGAGAGACCTTTGGCATTTGATGTTTAGGCCTTAGCGAGCCATCTTGTGAGATTGGATATTTCGGAGCCTAGTCGGGTATTGGCTTGCATGGTATCCAGGTCTTCTCTTTATGACCGTATTAGGGAGCGTCAGTATGATGACCCCCACTTACTCGTTATTCAGGACAGGGTTCAGAGAGGTAATGCTAGGGATGTGACTATTGGTGATGACGACGTGTTGAGGATGCAGGGCCGGATATGTGTGCCTAATGTAGATGGGCTTCGGGAGTTGATTCTTAAGGAGGCCCACAGCTTGCGGTATTCCATCCATTCGGGTGCCGCGAAGATGTACCAGGATTTGAGGCAACACTATTGGTGGAGGCGGATGAAAAAGGATATAGTTGGGTTTATAGCTCAGTCTCTCAACTGTTAGCAGGTTAAGTATGAACATGAGAGACCAGGTGGCTTGCTTCAGATATTAGACATCCCAGAGTGGAAGTGGGAGCGGATCACCATGGACTTCGTAGTTAGGCTCCCACAGACTTTGAGGAAGTTCGATGCTATTTGGGTGATTATGGATCGGCTGACTAAGTCCACGCACTTCATTCCAGTTGGTACTACTTACACTTCAGAGCAGTTGACTAAGATTTACATCCGAGAGATTGTTCGCCTGCATGGTGTCCCAGTTTCTATCATTTCAGATAGGGGCACTCAGTTTACATCGCAGTTTTGGAGGGCCGTGCAGCGAGAGTTGGGTACTCAGGTTATGTTGAGCATAACTTTTCACCCTCAGACGTACGGGAATTCAGAGCGCACTATTCAGATATTGGAGGATATGTTGCGTGCTTGTATCATTAACTTTGGGGGTTTCATGGGACCAGTTTCTGCCACTCGCGGAGTTTGCATATAACAACAGTTATCAGTCGAGTATACAAATGGCCCCGTATGAGGCTTTATATGGGAGGAGGTGTAGATCTTCGGTTGGGTGGTTTGAGCCGGGTGAGGCTAGGCTCTTGGGCACAAATTTGGTCCAGGATGCATTAGATAAGGAGAGATTGATTTAGGAGCGGCTTCGCACGACGCAGTCTAGGTAGAAGAGCTATACGGACAGGAAGGTCCGTGATGTATCTTTCATGGTTGGGGAGAAGGTTTTTCTGAAGGTATCACCCATGAAGGGTGTTATGAGGTTTGGAAAGAGGGGCAAGTAGAGCCCCCGATTCATTGGGACTTTTGAGTTGCTTCAGAGGATAGGGGGTGGCTTATAAGCTTGCCTTGCCACCCAGCTTGTCAAGTGTGCACCCAATGTTTCATGTTTCCATGCTCCGAAAGTATATTGGAGATCCGTCCCATGTTTTGGATTTCAGTACGGTTCAGTTAGAGGGTGATATGACTTATGATGTGGAGCCGGTGGCTATTTTGGATCGGCAGGTCCGAAAGTTGAGGTCAAAGGACATAGCTTCAGTGAAGGTGCAGTGAAGAGGCCATCCCGTGGAGGAGGCTACCTGGGAGACCGAGCGGGAGAAGCAGAGAAGATATCCAAACCCATTTGAGACTCTAGGTATGTTTCTAGACTCGTTCGAGGACGAACGTTTGTTTAAGAGGGGGAGAATGTAATGACCCGGCCGGTCGTTCCAAGAATCATAGCCCTGTTTCACCCATTTTTGCTTCTTTATGTGTTGTTCAACTGTGTTGTGTTGTATCGGGTTGGTAGGTTTGGGCCCGGAGTAGTTTCGGAGTGGAATGAGACACTCAGTCTCTTATTTAGAAGGTTAAGTTAGAAAAGTCAACTGAATGTTGACTTATGAGTAAACGATCTCGGATTGGGATTTTTATGGTTCAGATAGCTCAGTTAGGTAATTTTGGACTTAAGAGCGTGTCCGGAATATAATTTGGAGGCCCGTGGCAGAATTAGGGTTGAATTGGCGAAATTGAAAATTTGGTGATTTCCGATCGGCAGTGGAAAGTTTGACATCGGAGTCGGAATGGAATTCCGGGAGTTGGATTAGATTCGTCGTGTCATTTGTTACGTGTGTACAAAATTTGAGGTTATTCAGACGAGGTTTGATAGGTTTTGGCATCGGTTGTGCAAGTTTGAGGTTTCAAGTCCATTAAGATTGAATTGGTGTGCGATTCATGTTTTTGTTATTGTTTGATGTGATTCGAGAGCTCGATTGAGTTTGTATGGTATTTTAGGACTTGATGGTACCTTTGGTTGAGGTTCCGGAGGCCTCAGGTGTGTTTCAGGGTGAGTTTTGAGAGAGTCCGGGCATTTCCGGAACTCAGGTATGGTTCTGGTGCTTTGAATTTTGCGGACCTTAGCAGTATTTCGCGGACCACATTATTCTGCCGCGGCCGCACTCCGGGGAAAAGTTCTGCAGATCCGCTGGTTTGACTTTGGAAGCCTATATCGTTTTATCTACAAGGAATTTGGAAATGATTCAAAAACAAAAGTTGTAGCCCTTCGTGTGTAGTTTCCAGCAAGGTAAAGAAGTCACCCTTTGGACATCTATAGAGAAAGGTATGAACAAAATACTAAAGCCTGGCAGTGAAACCACCAAAAAGTGCGGCCACACCATGTTTTCGCGACCGCAGGACCTGGGAGGCGCGGCCGTGCTGGTCCGAGTTTAGAGGGTGCACTATATAAACAGGGTTTAGGGCATTATTTCATATTTTGGACCTAGGGAGTTCGGTTTGTGGCGATTGTTCGTGGGTTTTTCAAGAAATTCATCGGGGTAAGTGATTCTAAATCGAATTTGGTTAATATACATGAATATATCAATGATTTCATCATCTGATTAGTACTTTGAGGTGAAAATTTGGGAAAAATTGTAGAAACTTCATAAAATAAATTTTTGGGATTTGAATGTTAATTCGAAGTCGGATTTGAGTGAAACTAGTATGTTTGGACTCGTAAGTGAATGAGTGTTCGTAATTTGTGACTTTTACCCGATTTCGAGTCGTGGTCCCGGGGGTAGGGTTTGAGTAAATTTCGGGTTTTTGGTCTTAATTGGTAGTTTCCCTAGGTTTAAAATGTGAAATAATGCACTAAACCCTGTTTATATAGGCTTCCGAAGTCGGACCAACGGATCTGCAGAACGTTTCCCCGGAGTGCGGCCGCGGCAGAATTATGTGGTCGGCAAAATTCTGCTGAGGTCTGCGGAATTATGCTGAGGTCCTCGAAATTCTGCTGAGGTCTGCGAAATTCAAAGCACCAGAACCATACCTGAGTTTCAGAAATGCCCGGACTAGCTCAAAACTCACCCCGAAACACACCCGAGGCTCTGAAACCTCAACCAAAGGTACCATCAAGTCCTAAAATAGCATACAAACTCAATCGAGCTCTCGAATCACATCAAACAATAACAAAAATGTGAATCGCACACCAATTCAAGCTTAATAGACTTGAAACCTCAAACTTCCACAACCGATGCCGAAACCTATCAAACCTTGTCCGAATAACCTTAAACTTTGTACAAACATCACAAATGACACTACGAATCTAATCCAACTCCCGAAATTCCATTCCGACTCCGATGTCAAATTTTCCATTGCCGACCGGAAATCACCAAATTTTTAATTTCGCCAATTCAAACCTAATTCTGCCACTGACCTCCAAATTACATTCCAGACACGCTCCTAATTCTAAAATCACCTAACGGAATTATCCGAACCATAAAAATCCCAATCCGAGATCGTTTACTCATAAGTCAATATCCGGTTGACTTTTCCAACTTAACCTTCTAAATAAGAGCTTGAGTGTCTCATTCCACTCCGAAACTACTCCGGACCCGAACCAACCAACCCGATACAACACAACACAGCTGAATAATATATAAAGAAGCAGCAATTGAGGAAACAAGGCTATAACTCTCGGAACGACCAGCCGGGTCATTACAACCTAGGGCCCACAGTGGGCAAAATGCAGGAAAGGTGTCGTAGACAACTACTACTTCCCAAGGGACTCATCTTCGTTTCTATGCCATGCCTACTCGCCCAACTGCGGAGGCTTCAAATGTTGTCTTCACAGGTATACTTATTGTTTGTACTCTAGATGCTTATGCACTTATGGACCCCATATCTACTTTTTCCTATGTTACTCCGTACTTTGCTTTAGATTTTGGGATAGAGCTAGAACAACTACTTGAACCATTTTCTGTGTCGACTCCAGTGGGAGATTATGTTATAGCCTCTCGCGTCTATAGGGGTTGTGTGATTATAATTCAAGATCGAGAGACTACGACATACCTCATTGAGCTAGAAATGGTTGACTTTGATATGATCATGGGGATTGATTGGTTATATAAGTGTTACACCATTCTTGATTGTCGTGCTAAGGTGGTCAAGTTTGAGTTTCCTAATAAGTCAGTTCGTGAGTGGAATGGCAATATTACTGAGCCTCGAGGTAAGTTTATTTCATACGTTAAGGCAAAGAACATTATTACGAAATGATGTCTTTATCATTTAGTCAGAGTCACTGACACAACTGTGGAGGTAACAAGCATTTAGTATGTGCCAGTTGTTAAAGAGTTTCCTGATGTTTTTCCTGACGAGCTTCCAGGTATTCCACCAGATCAGGCCATCGACTTTGGGATAGATTTGGTGCTAGATACTCAGCCGATATCTATTCCCCCACACCGAATGACTCCAGTTGAGTTGAGATAATTGAAGGAGCAGTTGAAAGATTTATTGGACAAAGGGTTTATTAGACCTAGTGTATCACCTTGGGGTGCGCCACTGTTATTTGTAAAAAAGAAAGATGGTTCTTTGAGGATGTATATTGACTACATGCAACTTAACAAGGTAACCGTCAAGAATAGGTATCCGTTGCCTCAAATAAATGATTTATTTGACCAGTTGCAAGGGGAAAAGTACTTCTCGAATATTGATTTAAGGTCGGGGTATCATTAATTAAAAATTTGAGAGAAGGATATTCCCAAAACGACTTTTCGAACCCGCTACGGGCATTATGAATTTTTGGTGATGTCATTTGGGCTAACAAATGCACCCACAACCTTTATGGATCTAATGAATCGAGTTTTCAAATCATTTCTTGACAAATTCTTGATTGTTTTCATTGATGACATATTAGTCAATTCACGAAGTCAAGAGGAGCATGCCAATCATTTGAGAATAGTGTTGCGGACGCTTTTGAAGAATGAGTTATATGCCAAATTCTCTAATGTGAATTTTGGCTTGAATCCGTAGCATTCTTGAGTCATGTGAGTGAAGGTATTAAGGTTGATCCTCAAAAGATTGAAGCGGCTAAGAGTTGGCCTAGACCAACTACACCGACAGAGATCCACAGTTTCTTGGGATTAGCAGGCTACTATTGGCGGTTTGTTGAAGGATTTTCTACTCTTGTGTTTCCGTTAACCAAATTGACGCAGAAAGCAGCGAAATTTCAGTGGTCGGATACTTGTGAAAGAAGCTTTAATGAGTTGAAAGCTAGATTGACTACATCACCAGTGTTGACCTTGCCAACACGTTCAGATAGATTTGCGGTGTATTATGACGCCTCTAGGGTTGGGTTGGGTTGTGTCTCGATGCAGAAAGGTAAGGTTATTGCTTATGCTTCTAGACAATTGAAGATCCATGAGAAGAACTATCCAACCCATGACTTGGAACTAGCCACAGTTGTATTTGATTTGAAAATTTGGCGGCATTACTTGTACGGTGAGCACTGTGAAGTATACACCGATCATAAAAGTTTACAATATATATTCAAGCAGAGGGAATTAAACCTGAGGCAAAGGAGATGATTAGAACTATTGAAGGATTATGATTTAAGCATTTATTACCATCCGAGAAAGGCGAATGTGGTAGCCGATGCGCTAAGCCGAAAGTTAGGAGGTACTTTGGCATATTTACCAATAGCTAAAGACATTGCCGCTTGTGCCATGACACGTTCCTCTTTTATTGAGCTTGTCAAAGCTAAGCAATTTGAATATCCAAATCTGGTGAATATTCAAAATAGTGTACAATCTAAAGATATCCCTGCATTTTCTCTTGACGGGGAAGGGGTGTTGAAGATGAATGGACGCTTGTACGTGCCAGATATTGATGGACTTCGTAATGAAATGGCTGAGGCACACAGTTCGAGATATTCTATACATCCAGGGTCCACAACAATGTACAAGGGCTTACGAGAGATCTATTGGTGGAATAAGATGAAGGAAAATATTTCGGACTTCGTGGCTAGATGTTTAAATTGCTAACATATAAAAGCTGAGCATCAAAGACCTGGTGGGTTGGCTCAAAATCTTGAGATTCCACTTTGGAAGTGGGAGATGATTAATATGGACTTTGTTGTGGGTTTGCCTCACACTCGCTTGAAGCATGACTCTATTTGGGTGATTGTAGACCGACTTACAAAGTCGGCGCATTTCTTACCGGTAAAGATGACATACATGGCACCACAGTATTCTAAGTTGTACTTGAAAGAAATTGTCAGACTTCATGGTATTCTAGTTTCCATTATATCCGATAGAGGGCCTCAGTTTATTGCTCATTTTTGGCAGTCCTTTCAAGAAGGATTGGGTACAAGTGTCAATTTGAGTACCGCTTTTCATCCACAGACTGATGGACAAGCTGAAAGGACTATTCAGATGCTTGAGGATATGTTGCGGGTTTGTGTCCTTGATTTTGGTGGAAGTTGGGATGAACACTTACCTTTGATTGAATTTGCCTACAATAATAGCTATCATGCTAGTATCCAAATGGCTCCCTATGAGGCTTTGTACGGATGACGTTGTAGATCACCTATTGGATGGTTTGAGCCGACTGATGTAGGACTACTTGGTCCCGATCTTGTACATGATGCCTTAGAGAAGGTGACTTTGATTCAACAACGACTTAAGACTTATCAGAGTCGACAAAAATGCTATACAAATGTACATCGACGTAAGTTAGAGTTTAAAGAGGGTGATCAAGTATTCTTGAAGGTATCGCCAATGAATGGAGTTATGAGATTTGGGAAGAAGGGCAAGCTAAGTCCTAGATTCATTGGTCCATATCGAATCTTGAAAAGGATTGGTGAAGTAGCCTACAAGCTGGAGTTACCTGCATCAATGACTTTGGTTCATCCTGTTTTTCATGTATCGATGCTACGGGGGTATGTGCCCGACCCTGCTCACATCATCTCACCGGAGGTAGTAGAAATAAATGACGGTTTAACTTATAACGAAGAACCGGTTGAGATTCTTGATAGGAAAGTCCGTAGGTTGAGGACTAAGGACATAGCTTCAGTTAAAGTGTTATGGCGTAATCATGATGTTGAGGAGGCTACTTGAGAGGACGAGGAAGATATGAAAATCTGATATCCCCACTTATTCACGACTTCAGGTATGGCTATTTTTTTGTTTTTTGAAATTTTAAGTTTAGAGTTTATCATAATTGACTTCCATGAGATAGGTGATTGATTGGTTCATCTATTGTACATGGTTGTTAGACTTGTCTTATGGTAATAAATATTATTGTTGTGATACCGATAGTGGCTATAGTGGTGTTTTGAGGTATATGAGGTTGTGGATATATTTATGGAGGTAGTTGTGATGAGTAGAGGCGTGTGGGGACTTTCATATTGTATTCTCGTGGTTCACTGGCAGGTTGAAAATTTTGGATAAGGCCTATAAACAAAGAAAACTCTGTCAAAATTCTTGAAAATTTAGAGAGTTAGTGAAATTTAGAATCCTTAAAAGTTGAGGAGTTAGGAAAGACATGGAGATTACACTATTGGACTTTAATACGACCAAAAATTTACATTCGAGGACGAATATTTCTAAGTGTGGGAGAGTGTAATGCCCAGTGAATTTTCTTAATTAATTCGAGTTAATTTATTAAATAAGAGATATATGGTTATTCGAGTGGAACAAGGTTATTGGAATACTTAGGGATAATTTCAATAGTTAATCATTGAATTAGTTGAGGTTACAAGGTCAACAAATATATTTGGAGCATATCAAGTTTTTATGTCAGAAGGGCCGAAATTATGGGAACTCAATGGTATGTAGCTAACTTTGAAGAATTGGAATTTAATTAGAAAACAAGGATTTTAAAATCCTAGCCTCTTGCTGGCAACGGAAAAAAAGGATTTAGACAAGTAAGGATTTAGAAAAAAGTAAAAAGGTTGTTGGCTAACAAAGGGACAAAAGGGACAAAGGGATTAATTATTAAAGACAAAAGCAACATGTAAAGTTGGGGAATGGAATAAACAAAGTTGAAGACCAAAATGTTATTTCAATGATGGATGCTGCACTTGATGCTTCGCATCTCCATCGCGTACGAAATAAGTTGGAACCCAGTGTGAGGCAGTGAACTTGTCCCATAGTGCCAAAGTTGGCGTCCGCTCAGGTTGAAAGAGCTGGTACGCACACGATGAAGCATGCGACGCGTCCCATGCGGCATCCGAATTTTGAAGCCTTTTAAAGGCAATTACGGGAGGAGATTGGTCTTTTATTTTGGGGCTTTGTCTCTGAAGACATAGAGAGAGAAAATATCTCTCTACCATTAATACACCTTTAAGGTAAGAATTTAATTCTTTCTCGGTAGATTTAGTTCATTAATTACATCTCTTAACTTTTCAACTACATGGAAATTATAGATTTCTGAAGAAAATCTCAAGAACACTTCAAGAACTCAAATCTTGGAAATTCTAGGGTTTAACAAAGAGGTAATCCCTTCACTCCAAACTTGGGTATTATACTCCATGGACATAATAGAGTATATTTATGAAGTTAAATTTGTATTTAAACATCTATTCATAAAATCCCTAGAAGCTAGTCTTGAAATTGAAGAGTTGATTGGTAGGGATGATGAATAGTATTGAGTCTTGTTTGAATGATATTATTTTGAGTTTCTAGTGGAACGACTAGATCCCATAACAAGTGTAACGAATAAGTTGGAGTTAGAATTCAAGGATTTATCTTCAAATGATGAAATGAGGATTTTTGCTATACTTATGAAATTTGAGCCGCGTGGATAGGGCAGCTCTACATTTCCCATTGATGTTATTTGGTGAGACTCCACACTAGTATTCGTGGAGAACTTTATTATATTACTATCCTTTTTAACCACTAGGTTATACCTTGGTTGACTATTCCATTTTGTGTCATAGAGATTCCATAGACAATAGTAGTATTCATTTTGGGTTGTAATCCTATGGTTACTTACATGGCGTGCATGAATCAAACTCTCTTTTATCTTTATGAATCTTTGACTTCAAGGGAAAAATATTTACCTAAAGACATTATTCATGTTTTGTCGTATATTTTAAAATGATTGTAATTGAAGAGGCTTTCACATCCTCCTATTAGGCATATGGATGTGTATTAATCTATGAGATGGTTCACTCGAGTATGGTAGAGTACCGGGTACCGGTCACGTAGTTTTAGGGTGTGACAAGTGCTCTATAAGAGCACCACGACATAACACTTTATAAGACCTCATGGGAGAGGCTCAGGTACCTGAAACTATTTAGATCTCGGTAAGTTATGTCTTTAATGAGTGATGATGGAACCGATGCAAAATGATCGTCGACGATAATTTTAATATAATATAGTGCTCAATATTATTAATATTGACGAGGATCTTGAGCTCAAATCTGTCATGAAATTTAGACAGATAAATGATTGGCCAAATGAAAAATACGCAATGAAAATTGACTTCACCTGAAAAATATGAAGTTGGACGAATAGTCCCAACACTTGAAAGTATAAAGCCAGTGGAGGTATATATTGTGTTTTTGTGCGAAAAAAAATCAAGTCGATAGACATAAAGACGACTTGTGTCACAAGAAGATTTGTAAATATCCTGGCATTGGTTATATATAGACATGTTCTCCTGTGGTGGATGTAGTCATTTCAGGTTTTAATCTGGCATATGACAAAATTGATATGCGTATAATGGAAATCATTGAAGGATTTAAATTGTTCTGAAGCATATTAAGTTTCCCAAAAAAATTATTAAATAAAGCTTCAGCAAATTCTTATGTGAATTAGAACGATCATGGCGTGCATGATATTTTTTTGTGTCTAGTGCAATTGGTGCACTAATGTATCTTGCTAGAACTATGAGCACAACAATATGCAAGCAATATATAGTTTTATTCCTATATGAAGATATTGTAATACTATTTGGATTATAGCAAAAGGAATCCTTGATATAGATCTGTTTATTCTAACAAATATTGCCAAAGTTTTGTTGGTTATGCAAATGCAGGCATTTTCTGAAGTTCGTTCTTCAAACAATCTATTTGTATATGAGGGTACTGCCATATTATTATTTCACAAGGCAATCAATTGTTGATACTTATTTAACAATGTCAATATACTAGCAACTGATATATCAAGTCACTCAACACACAACCGATGTGTGACTTTACTTTGAAGAGAAGACTCCAATAATAGTGAAAACGATGATGTTTGCTTATCTCAATTGAAAGAAGTATATATTGAAGGAGACAAAATAAATCATATATTTCATCAAAGTTCTTTATTAGATATAATCTTCACCGAACGGTGAAATAGATGTTCAATGAATTTGTTCGCTTGATAATTTGGTGATTCTATTCAACGAAGCATGATCAACCTCAACATTTGAGAAGTTGGTATACATGATTGGAACACATCATGTAGGTGAAATAAATTGATGTTTTCATCAGGGGGAGGCAAATACACGTTGTACTCTTTTTCCCTTAGCTACGGTTTTATCCCACTGGGTTTTCCTGGCAAGGTTTTTAATGAGGCAACAAGCCATGCGTATTATATGATATGTGTACTCTTTTTCCTTCACTATGATTTTTTTTCTATGGGGTTTTTTCTTAGCAAGGTTTTAACGATGCACAATAACTATGGACATCGAAGGGGGAGTGTTATAAAATCTTGAATTATGGTGGATGTCCATAACCACCAAAGGAGTAACGCTCACTACTATTCTCCATTATCTCCATAACTTTCACTACTATAATACTTATAGAGTTATGATTGTAACTCCATGATCTTCCTTAATGATTTCAAATGCTTAATGACATATTCAATGACATATTTCTTTATTTTTCATGCCTATATAAAGGTCTTGTAATAGATTGAAAGATCACACAATTGAAGAAAAAATAAGAATCTCTCCTCTCTTTCTCTCTATATCTCTTAGCTTGTTCTATATTGTTACTTTGAGCTATATTTCATCACAAAATATTATTTTTTCCTGATTAAAAGAAATTTCGTAACAAATAAAAGGTTTGGGGATAATCCTAGCAGCCAAACAGATTATAAGGCCACTTGTCTCGTCCCGCCAGTTCATATACATTTAGAACTTCAAAATTAAATTAAGAAAAACTAAAAAGTGATGAAACTAGCGGAAAACAAAATTTAAATTGCATAATCGTTCCTTATTATTCTTCAAATGAATCATCAAACCTCACAATCCTTTGGTTCTCAGTCACATTTCTACGTATCACTTCTCCAAGACAGCCTGAAAACAAAAAAACCATTTGCCATAAAGTTAATCCATGGCAGTATAATCAAATCCGGCCTCCATTTAGGCGTTTTCCTTATGAATAATCTCATCAATGGTTATGCAAAAACTGGGTTTTTATCATATGCTCGTAAAGTGTTTGATGAAATGCCTGTGAGAGATACTTCTTCTTGGAATACACTTTTATCTGGGTATTCGAAACAAGGTTCGGTTAACGAAGCATATTCGATATTTAAGGAAATGCCATATCGCGATTCTGTTTCGTGGACCACTATGATTGTTGGGTACAATTTGGTTGGTCGTTTTCAGGTTGCAATTCAGATGTTTCTTGAGATGGTTTCTTCTGATGTTTTGCCGTCCCAGTACACGTTTACAAGTGTTCTTGCTTCTTGTTCTGCAATTAGAGCATTATACGAGGGCCAAAAAGTTCACTCCTTTGTTGTTAAATTTGGGTTGAGTAGTCATGTTTCCGTGGCAAATTCTCTGTTGAATATGTATGCCAAGTCAGGTGATGCAAATGCAGCTCGAAATGTTTTTGACAGGATAGTTGTGAAGAACACCTCAAGCTGGAACGCGTTGATCTCGTTGCATATGCAGGCTGGTCGGGTGGATTTAGCACTGGCACAATTTGAGCAAATGGATGAGCATGACATAGTTTCGTGGAATTCAATGGTTACAGGCTATAATCAGCACGGCTTTGACGTTCTAGCTCTTAATATGTTTTCTAGAATGCTTAAAGAATCTTCACTGGGACCTGATAGATATACTTTAGCTAGTGCTTTATCAGCTTGTGCTAATCTTGGGGAGTTAAATCTAGGAAAACAAATCCATGCTTATCTTATCAGAACTGAATTTGACACGTCAGGAGCTGTTGGGAATTCTTTGATTTGTATGTATTCCCGATGCGGTGGGGTAGACATTGCTCGAAAAATTTTGGAGAAAAATAGAGAGTCTAGTCTAAACGTCATTGCATTTACTGCACTACTAGATGGGTACATAAAGCTTGGTAATATAAGTCCAGCAAGGAAGATCTTTGACTCATTGAAGGACCGTGATGTGGTTGTCTGGACAGCCATGATTGTTGGTTACGTTCAAAATGGCCTCTATGATGATGCAATGGAACTCTTCAGGTCAATGGTTAAAGACGGGCCAGACCCCAATAATTATACTCTAGCAGCAATGTTGAGTGTCTGTTCAAGTGTGGCATCCTTAAATCATGGTAAGCAAATCCATTCAGCAGCCATTAAGTCAGGGGAAGCATTATCAGTTTCTGTTAGCAATGCCCTGATAACTATGTATGCCAAGGCTGGAAATATCAGCTGTGCAAGGAGAGTATTTGATTTGATACGCCTGAACAGAGACACGGTCTCTTGGACTTCCATGATCTTGGCTTTAGCTCAGCATGGACTTGGAGCTGAAGCCATACAATTGTTTGAGGATATGCTTGCACTTGAAATGAAGCCTGATCATATCACGTATGTTGGTGTTCTTACTGCTTGTACACACGTAGGATTGGTCGCTCAAGGTCGTAATTATTACAAGATGATGAAACAGATGCACAGTATCGAACCCACCTCCAGCCACTGTGCTTGCATGATTGATCTCTTTGGTCGTGCTGGGTTGCTAGAAGAAGCACAAGACTTCATAGAGAAGATGCCAATTGAACCAGATGTGATTGCATGGGGTTCACTTTTAGCATCTTGTAGGGTTCACAAAAAAGTGGAGCTAGCAAAAGTTGCAGCCGACAGATTGCTTTCAATTGATCCTGAAAATAGTGGGGCCTACTCAGCACTTGCTAATGTGTATTCTGCTTGTGGAATATGGGAGGAAGCTGCCAAGATCAGAAAATCAATGAAGGATAGACAGGTCAAGAAAGAACAAGGATTTAGCTGGATTCAATTAAAAAACATAGTCCATGTCTTTGGGGTAGATGATGGGCTTCATCCGCAGCGAGATGCTATTTACAAGACAATGGAAAAAATCTGGGAAGATATAAAAAAGATGGGATTCATTCCAGACACCAAGTCAGTGCTGCATGATCTTGATTATGAGGCGAAAGAGCAGATTCTTAGACATCACAGTGAGAAGCTTGCAATTGCATTTGGGTTAATAAATACCCCGGAGAACACTACTTTAAGGATCATGAAGAACCTTCGAGTTTGTAATGACTGTCACTCAGCAATCAAATTTATCTCCAAGCTTGTAGGGCGAGAAATTATTGTTAGGGATGCCACTCGTTTTCACCACTTTAAAGGAGGTTTCTGCTCTTGTCGTGACTACTGGTAGGGCTCAAACCAAATTTTATCTAGAATTCCACATCAGAGCTGCTGAAGAAAAGTAAAAGAAAAAATCTACAATGCTGGATGCTACAAAAATAAATAAGGAATCTGAGTTTGAGCAACTCATACATAAAGGTAAACATTACTCTGAAGTATGCCTTCACTGATGGTATTCTTGTACAGCTTTGCCATCTTGTAAGTTGCTCCATAGAATGGGCTTTTAGCTATACTGTTCAATGATTCATGAGGTCTGACCTCTAATGGTCAAAAGACCTTCTCATGGTCAAAGTAATGTATCGAAGATAGACCCTGATGGCTTGATGGTTTTTACTAAAACACACTGGTCAGGTAAAGTGGCTATCCAGTTATAGCATTTGAACAAAAGACTGTATTTTGAGCAGTATTTTGTTAATTTTCTGAAACTGTAACAGACATGTATGTCGTCCGCGCTACATATATAAAGTATTTGATAAATTCTAAAATAAATTAAAAAAACAGATATTTTTGTTTGTTCATCATTGACAGACTCAAATGGTATTGATGGAGCATTGGTTCTGTAGGATTCTACAAAGCTAATCTATTGGATGAACTTCTCTCCCTCTCCCTCATCTCTCAGTACACCGAGTCAGGAACGTATGCAAACTGAATGCATCTACAGTTTATGCTGTTTCATAATTTTTATCATTTTATATAAATCACCTCATTTGGAGCCAAACCTGCAACTTTGCCTCATTTAGGAAACATTCTTTTGGCTTCCTCACAGATTTTGAAATGCTTTTAGTTGGTTATTTTTCCTTTCTCTTTTGCCATTAATAACACCAGATATGTCTGCACTATTATCACTTGTAGTGGCATCTTCTCCCTTGCAAAGCTTATAATTGGTTCTTTACTAACAAGTCTCAAGCTGGATTAGCAAGGCCCTCAAAAGATGAAATAAGACGGAAGCTATTTTCCATGAGAAGTCTATATTTACTGACTTTTTAAATACGACCAAAGTCCCATTTCTTCTAGTAAACAATTTAAACAACCATGTCAAAGTGTTGCATACAATCAAGATCATTAGCTTATGTTGTCATTGCAGATGCAGAATACATGATTCCACTTTGCTGTTGCTCTAGTTTGTGGCTACATGCAGTGGTGGAGCAGGTCACATTTCTAGATGGATTTTCCGACATTTGTCTCATAGTGAGGTAAATTCATCTCTAAATAATGTAGCATTTAATAGCTGATGGATTTTCTCATGCATCGACCGAAGTGATTCAAATTATGGAAAGTGATGTAAGAAACATTTTGTATATATTAGTCTTTGCAATCATAGTGAAATAGATGGTGAATCAATAGTGTCGACCAGGTTTGAAGAAGCTCGATTCACACTTATAAGTACTTTGCCTATAGGATTATGGCGCGGTTGCATGCCTTGCCTGTTAGCAAAAGGTCAAGATATCAACATTTGTACTTTTGCTTGTTTCAATACTAGCGTTCGATCCTGATTCTCACAGAAGCCTTGAGATGTTCAAAGACCATATTGTAATATATCTTTTTCCACATTCATTGAACCATGTCAACTGTCTACATATGCTCAGTCTATGTTTATGTTTGTTTCTCTATATGATGCTCTCCTATTCTTCCCTTGTGAATATGTGTGTGCTTTCTGTCCTTGCTCCATCCTTGTCTTTTGTATCTTTCCATTGTAAATGTTACAATTTATATACTGTTGTGTTCCTTCTCTCGATGTTGCTCTTGCTTATCTAGATGGACTTTTCATAGGTTCTTGGTATGTTGGTGGTGGTGGAGGATCTCAAAAGTTGACTTTTTTCTAGTTGTTGTCTCATTGAAAATGTCATTTTCGCCTAAGTTGCTCCGACATGGCAGTTTAGGTGCCGCACCCGTGTCGACACGACACTAGTATGGGTGTGGGTATGGGATCCGTACCGGATCTAGGGAAACAATTTTGGGTACTTTGACCACGACGGACAGAAAAATTCGAGACGAGATACAATTTGATTACCGAAATCAAAACTAAAACTAGGGTAAATTTGAAGAAAATAGCATAGCTTATCTAGGAAATCAATCTTTTACTATCTACAACTTGAGAATAAAAAGGAAATCCACACTTTACAAGCTATACGTAAGTATTCCACAAAATTTCTCATAAATTAGAGAGATTTATATTATTTAAAAATATTTTTAGCCGGATCCCCGCACCCGTATCCGTACTAGGATCCGTATCCCCGAATCTTAAAATTTACATCTTGAAAGATCCGACCTCTAGATCCGCACCCGTGTCGGACACCCGCACCCGTGTCCGAGCAACTTAGATTTTCGCTATACTGCATCCAAAACTGCTGTCTTCTTCACCTTACTAGCTGATCATTGTTGGTCTTGAAACTCTCCGAAGCAAACAGTGTGGTCCCAGCAAAACTTTCAACAAGTTTAACGGACTTCTGTCAGATAAGACTGACATGGTAGATCTGCTCATTTTGGAGGGATACAAAGTGGTGCTCTTGCACCAAAAAGATTCTTGTTTTTTCTTTCTTAAAGGTTCAGATTTCTTGTAGTTTAGAGGAAAATTGTAGACGATAACCGTGATGTAAATAGGCTATTGGAAACATGGCATGAAACTGGGTGAGGAATGACTCCTTTATTGGTAAGAAATTGAGATGTTTCCTTATTCGTTCCATTTATCAAGCAAAACCCCTTTTTGTTATCTCGTTGTCGGTCTTCGCATTCATTTATCGTGCTATATTGCTCTTTAGTTTTTGTGTTCAGTTACTCTATTGTTTTTGACATATATAATGGTCTTTGTGGTTCAGATCTTTGACTGAGACAGAGTTTGACTATTTCACCGTTAAAGTGTACCATTGTGGGGCCTTAGTTCAAAGACCCTAGAGGAATTATATTCTCTGACTTTGTAGATGGTGAAGGTCTTAAATGCTGCAGTTTGGAAAAAAAAATGGTCAGAACAACTTGGCCGAGAAATGGGAGTTGATTATTCTTTGGCAAAATCATATTGAAGACTTGTACATTTCCAATCTTATTAAAGACTTGTTTGAGGCAATAGGCTAATACTTTGCAACATTGAGGCTGGGTTGCGGAGATGCAGAATTACAGATTGTTTTTGAGCCCTCGAACATTTTCAATGGTGTTGGCAGTTTAATCTCTTTGGATTTTCAACATGACAAATCTCAATCTGAGAATTTGATCGGGAATGAGGAAATGATATTTGATTGTAAAGAGATCCAGGGATTCACACTATGGCGGGTCAGAAGATCAAGTATAGGCAACAAAGATATCAATCCTGAAGGCAGACTTCAAACATCATGGTGGGTGATTGATGGTTGGAGGTCCGACTGAAGGTAGGTATACTCATCAGCTGCATTTTTTTTTTTTTTTTTTTTTTTGTGGGGAGAAATAAAGTAGAATTTAAATAGGTATAAGTATCAGCTGCAGTGTCTTTCTAGGCAATTTTATTTTATGTGATTTTAGGTCCATCTCGTCCATTAAAACACCTCCGGTCACCATATGTCACACCTACAATCCAATGCATCTAGAGGTTGTTGAATGACCCCTCTAAATCATCAAAAACAGTCTTCTCTTATTTTATACTCCATGGGTGCTACTTACATGTTTTGACGAATGTGATCATTTTTAATGTTGTGTAACTTGTATGACTGCATATCCATCCTAAAATCAGCATTTATGCTCTACCCATCTTGTGTATATGTTGGACCCGCAACATTCACTCCCGTATAATATTGCCGTTACTATTGTTCTATGGAACTAGCCTTTCACTGGTAGGTAAATCCTCCTATTAAATAATACTCCTGCCGCATTTTCCATTTCAACCATCCTATTTTGATTTTATGGGTACTATCTTCATCAATCATACCGTTCTCTTAGAACATCGAGCCTAGATCTCTGAATTGTTTACATTTAGGCACCACAATCCCCTCTAGTCTCATCTCAGCATCACTTTTTATTTTTTGGCTAAAATGTACATTCAGTTGGACTTCTACTTATTCTAAAACCTTTTCTCTCTAAAGCGCTTCTCCATAGTTCAAGCTTTTAGTTGATACCCTTGCAATTTTTGCCGGTTAACAAATTTGTCTGAAAAAGATTGTTAGTTAGCTCATCCATAAGTAGGGTAAAGAAGTACGGGCTCAATATCGATATGTAGTATGAAACAGTTATGAGAAATTCCTTTCTATATCGTACTACTGTCAATGGTTCTTTTCAGCCAATTATTTTAATTTTGTCCTCGTAGAATTAACTTATTTGCATTTTTAATTTTCCTTTCTCGATAGCTAAATATAATTGATTAAGAAAGACTTTTAGCTTATGTGTATTGATGTGTATATTTTTCTACACTATCATATTAAACTAATTTACAACAACCTATTCAGAGTGAGTGTAATATATTAACATGAAATATGGAGTAAATAATTTATTATAATAAGTTAAAATATTGAGATACAGTAAAACTTCAAATCAAGAGCATTTAACTTTGGTTAAACTTCAGGAATTGAAATCACTTTTGAGTTAATTGAACGTTAAAATTATTTAACAGGTACCAAAAATTGGAATAATGCAATAACTCAAGTATTAAAATTTTATTTTTTCTAACTTTAAGTTTAAGTGATCTATCATAAAAAGCATCAAATATTGTGGTGGAGTTGTAACTATTCTTCTATCCTTAATCAGAGGTCTCGAGTTCGAGCCATGGGTGTGTGTAGTTGCCTTTGGTAGGGAGTAGCGGTGAAGCCACACTTTGGTTAGGGCGATTAATTGACCACCCTTTGTTGAAAAATTTATACGCAAAAATTAAACTGCGTATATAGGTAAAATATCAAGTTTTAGAGGTATATAACATATATTGAACACCCTTTGCCAGGAATTGTTTATACTTCTTTCAAGTTTGAACACTCATGGAGCCCTTTATCCCACCAAAATAGGACTTTCTAGTGCGAATCCCGATTTGCCTGATCCTAAAGCGAGTACCAAACACTGGGTGGGAAACCAAAAAAAATTTATCATACAAAATTGATTACAATATCAGCGCATAAAAATTAAACCCAAAGGAGTAAAACAATCTCTTAAAATTGTAAAGTAGTATTCTCTCTATATTAAAGTTTAAGGGGTAAGTTTGAAACTTCTCAAATTTCTCCTCATATAATTGAATTATTTTCCTTTTCTGTTTTGCTTTCCTGATCGCTAAATCTACTTGATTAAGAAAGTCGTTTAACATTTGTGTATTTACGTATATATTTGCCTAGACTACCATATTGACCTGACTTATAAGAACCAGTTTAAAGTAAGTGTAATATGCTAACATGAAATATAGTCTGAATAATTTTCTATAACAGGTTAAGTTACACAGATACGGTAAATTTCCAAAATAAGAGGAATGCTTGCAAGTATAGAGTCAGCTAATACAATATGTTACCAAAGAACCGACTTGCTTTATAACTGCTACATCTATAAATTCAGTTGTTTTATGAGAGAACCAACAAGCTCTGCAGCTTTGGGAATGAGAACCAGAAAAGTGACAAAGTGGTCAAAGAAGATGGGTGGTGTGAAGAAATGGTGGGGAAAATGGGTAGAAAACTTGAAGAGGAAGAAGACAATTAGAATAAGAAGAAGAGCAGTGACGAAACAGTTGGGAAAGAAGGTGGTGAACAGGAGGGTGAAAGGAATAAGAATGAGAAGAAAACTGACAAAAAGAGTAAGAAGGGTAGTGGTTATGTTACCATGGAGAAGAAGAATTGAGCAAAGGAGAAGAGAATTGCAGGCCATAATTAGAAGGTAAATACAAAGTATGTGGCCCTGGGATTGGGGAAGACCTCGGTTGGTACCTTGTCAATACGTATATTTTAGTTAAGTCATTTAATCGATATTCCTTGGAACTTTGTGATTGGTAATTGACATGTCTGTTCTTCCTTTTTTATATGCAGGGGCAGAGCTGAATGTTCAACAACATGGAGAGAACTAGTATATGAAGACAATAATGCTGATATTCAGAGATAGCTTCCTTCTGCATTCTTCCTCACCAAAGCAAGTGTCTTTATTAGTATTTGATAGTGTATCAGTACTAAGCAATTCTTGAATTTATCATATAGCGCGCAAATGGTGGTGTATTGTTTTTTCTTTATCTTTAGTTTAACTGTTCTATTGACCATTTGCGATAAAGTTTGCATAGACTAATTAGTTTTATAACGTACATTCATATTGCCAGAATCCACTGTAATTTGAGATAGACCCTCAGTTTTATAACGATCAACTATGGGAGAATTTCGAAGACTTCCCTTCATTAGGTTCTGGCTTAGTTGACATATGGACCAAGATCTTATTTTCTTTTTTCATTGGATAATTCAGAGGAAAATTAAGGACTCTAGTTCTTTTCAGAACTGGATTGCTAGAGTATTAGATATTCCATTCTGAATCTGCAGATATGTAATTAAATTGAGCTTTGCTCAAAGGTACATTGTCCTGTTTTTTTCTCAAGAAAAGAACCTATTGCTATTCTAGGTGGAGATCTTTTTTTTATGCCTAGATATGTACATCTTAATTTTGGATGCATAAGCAAATTAAGGGAGACTGCTTGCACCTTTCTTCCTTTAGTACCATGAAGCTCTTTCAATACAAATGTACTTGTATCACAATAGTATAAACAATCAAGAAATGTATATAACAAAGTTTTACGAATATGATCGATAGTTGAAATCAACAGAAGATAGATCCCAAAAATCAAGTAAAATATTTGAGCATATACATATGATCGGTAGTTCTTTTTGGTTTCTCATCCGGTGTTTGTTTCATATGATCGATAATTGCTATACTGTGAGTCTGTTTTCCGTAGCTAAAGCTAAATGATTAAGAAAGTCGGTCAACTTCGATGTATTGACCTATATAATTTTCGACATTCTCATATTAAGTTGATCTACAACAACCTATTTAGAGCAAGTATAATATGCTAACGTAAGGTATAGAGAATATAATCTACTACTGCTAAAAGATTAAATTACAGTAATATCACAGATTTACAACAAGCTGCCCGGATTTAGTCTACTATGTTACTAACATACTAAAATATAGTTCTTAAATAATCTACAATAATATTTTAAGTTACATTAGAGTGACTGATGGAGTATATTAATATAGTAACTAGAGAAACAGTCTGTAGTACATGTGTAACAATTTTTGAATATTATCGGGTAAATTTCACAAATGGTCATGTAATTTGATTTTTTTTCACGAAAGTCATATAACTTTGTTTTCCCACACAAAAATCATAAAACTTTTACTAAGTCACACAAAATCAAAGTGACCGGAAAATACAATTTTTCAGTAGTATTTTCTTATCCCACAATTTTTTGTTTTTTATTTTTAGTCTAATAAGTAATAATCCAATTAAAATAGGAATGACCCAACCCGACCCGATCACCCGACCCAAAACCCATATATATAAACTAAAATGATAATAAAAGTGAATCCTTCAAAACACGATACGTCTATCTTTTATTTTCTTTCAAAAATCTCATTCAAATTGATAGTATTTTTGTTTCAAGTGCTCACTAATTATACTTTTATTTCTTTCTTTCTTTTGTCAGAATCTCATGCATTCAAATTAATTTTTTTTGGAGGGAAGGATTCACTTTTAGTATTTTAATTTATGTATATAGTTATTGGCTAAGTTGGATTGGGTCATTCCTATTTTAAGGAAAAAATATAAAAATAACTAGTACCGAAACTAATTGCATTCGCTAGCAAAAAAAATAGAATATGTATATTATATGCATATAATACACACACACACACACACACACACACACACACACACACACACACACACATATATATATATATATATATATATATATATATATATATATATATATATATATATATATATATATATATATATATATATATATATATATATATATATATATATATATATATATATATATATATATATCGGATATTATTTTTGGAAGCGATTAAAAATATGTATTTCTCCTATTTTAATTGGATTATTATTTACTAGACTAAAAATAAAAAAATGTGGAATAAGAAAATACTACCGAAAAATTATGTTTTTCGGTCACTATGATTTGTGTGTTAGTTAGTGAAAGTTTTATGATTTTTATGTGAGAAATTACAATTATATGACTTTGGTGAAAAAAATCATAGCTATATGACTATTTGTGAAATTTACCCAATATTATCTCGTGCTAATAATAGATACTACTATGTCATTCTTGAATTCAAGAAATTAAATTAATGTGCCGTAAACGGTGGTGTATTGTATTATTTCTGGTCCTCTTCAGTTTAGCAATTTGAATACATCAAATAGATTTGTAACGTACATCATTTTGTTAGTGCCAGAATCCCTTCAAATTTGAGATGGACCCTCATGTTTTAATTCAAAAGGTCACAAAATTAAGGAATGTAATTCTTCTAAATTCCGAGGGTTATAAATGGTTTCAGACAGAGGCGGGTTCAAAATTTGAAATTTATGAATTTCTACAACAATCTCAAATTATATATACAATAATAACTAGATTCACAGTCAAATATTTATATATATTTAGTGAATTTCTCAATAAGGCTTGAACAAAAATTACCGGTTACGGGGGCCCATAAGCTTAAGGTTAGATCCGCCCCTGGTTTTAGGCAAAAATCGACTTGGAAGAAGCCTTGAAGGCTTGATTGCTGGATCAAATTCGTCGTTAGGTATTCCCTCGATACCGTGTTGCTTTTCTGTAATAGCTTTCATTAATGCAATCAAGCTTTCTTTCATTCTCAATTCTCTTTTTTGTTCTCTCAATTGCTCTTGACATTTGTTTTCCCGTACGGCACTGATAATCTCGTTCAGCGTACGGAGGGGACCTCAGTTGACGGATAGTAACTCCACAGACAGTGATTCCTTAGCCTTACGCCGCACTTTCAAGGAATCTCAGGAAGGCGCCGCGTAACATGATGCCTCTTTCTCTTTCTTTTCCTTTTGTTTTATCTCTTTAATTATATCATTATTAACCATGAAAGCCAATCATTATGTAATCATTACTCCCATCATTATGCTCCCGCTTTGGATTCTTTTCTTTTTCCTTTCTTTTTTTCTTTCGTATTTATTTAATTTTGCTCCAAATCTTTTTATTTTTATACCGTTTTATTCCTACATAGTTAAAATATAATATTAACATAAAGTAATATAATTAATACTCAAAAGCCAATTAAAAATACTAGAATGTGAGGCAACAATGGGTATCTTCTGGCCGAACATCAACAAGAATTAGTCAAACTTGAAGAAACAGAAAAACATTTCATTAAAGGATTATTGCATATTCATGTGCTTGTTATAATTTAATCAGACACATGTAATGGACTAATCCTTTAATTACAGCTAGATCTGGCTCTACTAGCTAGTTCCATATCCTAAAGGATTATGTTTGTTTTGTGTTTTATTTCCCACCTGCAGCCGTACTGAGACCCAACTAAAAGACTATGAATGTTTGTGCTTTGGAAGATGACCTTCTCCAGGGGATGGAGCTGATTTGAAACTCTGATAAATTCTATCAACTTCAACAATATTGTTACCCTCAAGAACACTATGATCTGTTTCTGTAATAGCCATCTTCCTTGCATCTAGGGGTATTAAATTTGCACAACTCAACAATGTAAGAAAAATGAGCAAAAGGCAAAGGTTTCTCATACTTAACTTTTTTTACAATTTCAAGAATTGGAAAAGCTTTGACTACAAGTATTGAGAATAGGATGATTGTTTTGGGATCCATGCCTTTTATAACAGGGGAATGCATAGATTCTAAAATGAATCAACTCTCACAATTCTACCAAAATATACACAAAATCTTTTGGAGATTTACGGAGGGTAGCTAATCTTATAATTGTCTATGCATATGGTAAACACTTAAAGTGTTTATAGGCTAAAATCAACTAACAACCATAAAATGGTCATTTCCAACTTATAATCTTTCGTTAATAAGCATCTTTAGTTTGACCAATTTTTTAACTATATTATCCTTAATAATTATTTAATTCTAAATGTCACGACTTCAATATTCCACCGTAGGATGTAGTGATGACACATAGTCTCTAAGACTAGGTAGTCTAACATGCATGGAGAAATAGCGAAAATAACAATAGAACTTCAATTTTAAACCATCTAGCTTTTATAATAGAACTCAACAATACCGTTGACCAGTGGCGGAGCCACCTTACAGGAAGGGGTGTCAAATGACACTCCTTCGCGGGAAAAATATAGGTAGGTAAAAAAAAATTATATGTATATATACTATGTATTGACTCCCCATATTTTTTCGGTATGTTTACTTTTATATATTTTGACACTTCTTAATAAAAATTCTGGCTCCGCCACTGCCATTGACAATAACTCCCAAAATCTGGTGAGACTGAATCACAAGCTCTACACGAATATACTGTAAAATCCCTAATGCATCATCGTCTAAATAAAGAGTAAGCAGTAGAAAAATAAGGACAGAGGGTGACTCCGAGGTATGCGAACGGCGGGCAGGTATACTTTGAAGTCTCCAAACTGAATTCTCTACTCACTGGTGCCTAGCCTAGGTCGAGGTATCTGGATCTGCACACTAGGTGTCATCACGACATCCTATGGTAAGAGATTGGGGACGTGACACTAAAAGTACCTTTCGATGATAAAACCCTTAACTTTCTCTCCACTTCATAGCTACCGTTCTTCCTTTTTCTTATAAATATAACTCTAAATTTATAGAAAAAAGAGTAATTTAGTTATTTTAATCAAAGAACAGTTTATCAGTACTTTTTAACCAAACGCATCAACCGTTTATTAGTACTTGTTTTAGCACTTTAATCTAAAAATGTAACTACTTATATAAAAATTGTTTCAACCCTTAAAGTTTATCAGCTATTTACCATAAGTTAAGCTAACCCATACTGGCTCAATATCTTATTAGACTTTCGTAAGTATGTTGAACGTATAATTTAGTTGTTGCAGCAAATAAAGTGACAATTGCATTATTTCCATAATTTGGATGACCGTTTAAATAATTAACTTCTGGAGTTTACAACGTCCAAGTTATCAATTCTGCTAGAATAGTATTTTACACTTTGTGAAAATTCTCTAAATCAAAACCTTTTTAGTTCATAACAAAATTGGATACACAAAAGCACATAATTAGGATTACCCATACAAAAAGGTATACAAGCCAGTATTTCATTAATTTTGACTACAGGTTAAATGGACTCTTTTTGTTAGTACGTATTTGCAAATCTCTAGAAAAGGAAGTGTATACGGTCGAAATAGATTTCGGCCTTCGTACGATTGATCGAGGTCGAAATATAATGGATCGAAAAAAGACTTCGTAATATCGAAATGGGTTCCGAAGATGGTACAAACAAGCTTCAGATTTCAGGTATAGGTCAAACACCGAGTTCGAAGTCATTATTGAGCTCAGGTCCGAATCGAATTATGATGAGATGATTTCGAGCTTAAGGGGCAGAGGCCAACCGGGACCGAGTCCGAATCATCACCTGATCCCGAGTCCATATCGAGCTCTAGAAGCAATACCGACCAGCACCGAGGCTGATCGAGCTCGAGCTCACAGACAAGAGCCGTTGCAAACATACTAAGGGAGAGAATCTGGGCGGAAATTAGGGAAAAGCTGATTTATCATGGGTTCTTCACTATATATTTTTAATTATATCTAAAGTAGGATCCTCCACTATAAAGAGGATGTCTACATTTCTGTAGAGGGCAGGTTTTTGCTTACATTGTAATTCAAGCACCATATTCTCATATATTCAAGGATTATTCTTTTAGGCTTCATGAAATGATTCATTTCGTTTAGTCCTAAAAATCATCTTCTTTCCAACCTTGTTTATTTCACATTCTTTGCAATCCATATTCGATATTTCTATTTGTCCTTATGGTTTGTATTATTCTATATAACATATCCTTAGAACTACGTACAAATTCAACTCTATCCGTTTTTCGGGTAAACAGTTTGGCGCCTACCGTGGGGCTAAGGATAACATTGGTTATTTGATATGAATCTGCAAAAATACACCGTTTTACGCTTGTTTCCGAAATTATCTTGGATTTCGGATTAGCAACGACTAACTACCAATCAAATGGCCTCACCTATCGATAATGAAACTGGTCTTCAAGATGAGAACAATAACTTGACACCCTGTACCGAGAGACCACTTGTCAACACCGTTGGAGCTTGAATCGAAGTGCCGATAGATATCAATTCGCATGTGGCCAATGAGGCAAACCTACATTCTGAACCTAAAAATAACATTCATGGTAGCACTCGGTTTGCAGCTCGAGATATCCATAACGTCGAGGAAAATGACGTCAGCTTGCGTATGATTTTAGAAATGTTGCAAGCTCAACATGCATCAATAGCTCAGTTACAGAGCCAAACCCAGCTACCGAGCAGGCCGGAGCCGAGTCCACCTCGAGAAATTTCCAACAGAACGGAGCCAGCCATAGTGAGGTCAAATGAGCAAGAATCGGGGACTACTCTCGAAATTGCTAAAATACTCGAGGAGCTCACAAAGCGAGTTGAAGCCAACGATAAAAAAGTAGAAACATATAACTACAGAGTCGATCAGATCCCGGGAGCTCCACCAATGATAAAAGGGTTAGATTCCAAAAAATTCGTGCAAAAGCCTTTTCTCTCGAGCGTATCCCCAAAACCAATCTCCAAAAAAATCCGTATGCCCGAAATTCCCAAATATAACGGAACGACCGACCCCAATGAACACGTCACCTCTTACACGTGTGCCATCAAGGGTAATGATTTAGAAGACGATGAAATCAAATCTGTGTTGTTAAAAAACTTCAGAGAGACGCTCTCGAAGGGAGCAATAATTTGGTATCACAACCTACCACCAAATTCCATCGACTCGTTTGCCATGTTAGCAGATTCTTTTGTAAAAGTACACGCTGGTGCCATAAAAGTCGCAACAAGGAAATCAGACCTTTTCAAGGTAAGACAAAAGGATAACGAGATGCTGAGGGAGTTTGTATCTCATTTTTAAATGGAACGAATAGATCTGCAACCAGTTACAGACGATTGGGCAGTTCAGGAATTCACTCAAGGTTTGAACGAATGAAGTTCGGTGGCTTCATGGCGGTTGAAGCATAACCTGATCGAATACCCAGTCATCACGTGGGCCGACGTGCACAATCGGTACCAATAAAAAATTAGGGTCGAAGATGATCAGTTGGGGTCTGAACCCGCTGCTCGAAGGGATATTAATCGAGAACAAGGCCCGATCAGGGATCGATACCGACTGTATAACGGAAATCATAGAATCGGTGAATCGAGACATAACCCCGAACAAAATAACAAAAGAAGTGATCGGGGTCAAGGGTCTCGGGGGCTGATGAACTGGAGTAGGTTCGACAGGCCTGCCGAATCTAAGGAGGCGCATTGGTTATCAGAGTATAACTTCAATATTGATGCATCCGCCATCGTGTCGGCTATTGGACGCATCAAAGACACTAAATGGCCTCGACCCATGATGAATGATCTTGCCCAAAGGAATCCCAATCAAATGTGCGAATATCATGGTACCCATAGCCACAGAACGGAAGATTGCAGGCAACTAAGAGAGGAGGTAGCCCGATTATTAAACAAAGGGCACCTTCGAGAATATTTAAGCGATAGGGCGAAGAACCATTTTAAAAATAGGGATTTTGGCAAGCAAAACGAATAAGAAGAACCACAACACGTCATTCACATGATCATCGGCGGCGCCGATGCCCCTCAAGTACCGGTGCTTAAACGCACTAGGACATCGATTATGAGAGAAAAGCGATCTCGAACTCAGGATTGCGCACCCATAGGAACTTTGTCCTTCAATGGTGAAGATGCAGAAGGAGTCATACAACCTCATAACGATGCACTGGTGATATCCGTGCTTATGAATAAAACTAAAGTTAAGCATGTGTTAATTGATCTAGGTAGCTCGGCCAACATAATTAGATTGAAGGTCGTAGAACAGCTCGGTCTACAGGACCAGGTCGTACCCGCAACCCTGGTTCTAAACGGATTCAATATGGCATGTGAAACCACCAAAGGCGAGATAATTATAACAATAAACGTGGCCGGGACCATCCAGGAAATGAAGTTCCACGTAATCGAAGACGACATGAGATACAACGCCCTTTTTGGAAGGCCATGGATCCACAACATGAGAGTTTTACCTTCAACCCTACACTAGGTCCTTAAATTCCCAACATCAAGGGGAGTCAAAACATTGTACGGAGAACAACCGACCGCAAGAGAAATTTTTGCCGTCGAGGAAGCAAATCCAATATCCTCGCCTTCACCAATAAAGGGATCAGGTTCAAAAGGGGAATGAGATGCCAAATAACAATCACAGACATCAGGTTTAACCCGACCAGAAAATTAGAAGATCGATGAAGATGATGATCAAAGGATCAATCGATCCTTCGTGGTTCCCGATAATTCTGACGCTACCAAATCAACAATTGAGGAATTAAAGCAAGTCACACTAATCAAGCACTGGCCCGAACAAAAGGTATACCTGGGAATGGGGTTGACCCCCGAACTCAGGAAAACACTTATTCAATTTCTTATCGATAATGTAGATTGTTTTGCATGGTCCCATTTAGATATAACAGGGATCCCACCAGGTATAACGACGCATCGGCTAAGCTTGAACCCCAGGTTCGGATCGGTGAAGCAAAAGAGAAGACCCCAGTCCGAGGTAAAGCACACATTCATAAAGGACGAGGTAACCAAACTTCTCAAAATAGGGTCCATTATGGAGGTAAAATATCCTGAATGGTTAGCCAATGTAGTTGTAGTGCCTAAAAAGGGCAACAAACATAGAATGTGTGTAGATTATAAGGATTTGAACAAAGCATACCCCAAAGATTCCTTTCCGCTGCCCAACATCAATCGCATGATCGATGCCACGGCCGGCCACGAGATCCTTACTTTTCTCGATGCCTATTCCGGGTATAATCAAATCTAAATGAACCCGGAAGACCAGGAAAAGACTTCATTTGTCACCAAGTATGGAACATATTATTATAATGTGATGCCATTCGGGCTAAAAAATGCAGGAGCTACTTACCAACGCCTAGTAAATAAAATGTTCGAGGAATAAATAGGTAAATCAATGGAAGTTTATATTAATGACATGCTAGTTAAGTCCCTACGCACAGAGGAGCATTTGATCCATTTGCAGGAAACATTCGAGATTTTAAGGAAATACAACATGAAGCTCAACCCCGAGAAATGTGCTTTCGGGGTCGGTTCGGGCAAGTTTCTCGGCTTCATGGTGTCTAATCAGGGGATCGAGATTAACCCTGATAAAATCAAGGCTATCAAAGACATCGCCATCGTGGACAGTGTAAAAGCCGTACAAAGGCTAACATGATGGATTACAGCCTTAGGCCGATTCATTTCAAGGTCGTCAGATCGAAGTCACAAATTTTTCTCTCTACTCAAAAAGAAGAACGATTTCGCTTGGACCTCGGAATGCCAACATGAATTAGAGGAATTAAAACGATATCTATCGAGCCCACCACTGCTTCATACTCCAAAAATAGACGAAAAACTTTGCTTGTACTTGGCAGTATCGGAAATCGAGGTAAGTGGTATCCTAGTTCGAGAAGAGCAAGGTACGCAATTTTTCGTTTATTATGTAAGTCGAACCTTAGGAGAAGTAGAAACTAGATATCCGCACCTAGAAAAATTGGCACTTGCACTGATAAACGCCTCTAGAAAGTTAAGACCGTACTTTCAATGTCACCCCATATGCGTATTGACCACTTACCCACTCCGTAATATTTTGCACAAGCCCGAACTATCAGGCCGATTGGCCAAATTGACCGTCGAACTTAGTGGGTACGATATCGAATATCAACCCCGTACGGCCATCAAGTCTCAAAGTTTAGTAGACTTCGTGGCCGATTTCACGCCAACCCTCGTACCTGAAGTTGAAAAAGAACTCTTATTGAAATCGGGTACGTCATCAGGAGTACGGATCCTTTTTACAGACGAGGCTTCGAACGTGAAGGGGTCCGGGCTAGGCATCGTTTTAAAGCCACCCACAGGTAACACTATTAGGCAATCTATCAAAACTACTAGGTTGACTAACAACGAGGCCGAGTATGTGGCCATGATTGCAGGTCTCGAGCTAGTTAAAAGCTTGGGAGCAGAAGTCATTAAAGCCAAGTGTGACTCTTTGCTGGTGGTAAATCAAGTGAACAAAACCTTCGAAGTTCGAGAAGATAGAATGCAAAGGTATTTGGGCAAACTGCAGGTCACTTTGCACCATTTCAAAGAATGGACTTTATATCATGTTCCACGAGAGCAAAATAGTAAGGCCGATGCACTTGCAAATTTGGGATCGTCGGTCGAGGAAGGCAAGATAAGCTCGGGGACTGTCGTTCAACTCTCGAGATCCATGATCGAAGAAGGTCATGCTGAAATAAATTCTACAAGATTAACCTGGGATTGGAGGAATAAGTATATTGAATACTTAAGGACTGGAAAGCTCCCATCAGACCCTAAAAATTCGAGGGCCCTACGAACCAAAGCCGCTCGATTCATATTAACTGCAGACGGAACGTTATACCGAAGGACATTCGATGGACCATTGGCAGTATGCTTAGGTCCAGGAGACATCGACTACGTCCTACATAAGGTACACAAGGGCACTTGTGGAAATCACTCCAGTGCCGATTCATTAGTCCAAAAAATAATCAGGGCAGGGTATTATTGGATCGATATGGACAAAGATGCAAAGGAGTTTGTTCGAAAATGTGACAAATGTCAAAGGTTTGCACCAATGATCCATCAGCCCGGAGAACATCTTCACTCAGTCCTATCCCCATGGCCTTTCATGAAATAGGGAATGGATATCGTCGGTCCCCTACCATCAGCCCCAGGTAAAGCTAAGTTCATTTTATTTATGACTGACTATTTCTCTAAATGGGTTGAAGCATATGCGTTCGTGAAAGTAAGAGAGAAAGAGGTTATAGACTTTATCTGGGATCCTATCGTATGTCAATTCGGGATACCCACCGAAAATAGTGTGTGACAATGGGAAATAGTTTGTCGACAGCAAAGTGATGAAATTCTTCAAAGACCACAAAATAAAAAGGATATTATCAACACTGTATCACCCCAGTGGGAACGGACAAGCCGAATCAACGAACAAAACTATCATTCAAAACATAAAGAAGAGGCTGGACAACTCTAAGGGAAAATGGAGAGAAATCCTACCCGAAGTTCTTTGGGCATATCGAACAACATCAAAATCCAGTACGGGGGCAACCCCGTTCTCCTTAGTATATGGCTCCGAAGCCTTGATTCCAGTCGAAGTCGGGGATCCGAGTGCCAGGTTTTGATATACAACAGAAGAGTCAAATAACGAGGCTATGAACACTAGCCTCGAATTATCCGATGAAAAACGAGAAGCTGCTCTCGTCCAATTGGCCGCCCAAAAGCAGCGAATCGAAAGATACTATAATCGAAGAACCAAGCTTCGCCATTTTAAACTCGGGGACTTAGTGCTAAGGAAATTCACCCTCAGTACACAAAATCCAAACAAAGAAAAACTAGGACCGAACTGAGACGGACCGTATTAGGTTCTCGAAAATGTCGGAATAGGATCTTACAAGCTCGATATTATAAACGACAAACAACTATCAAGCAATTGGAATGTGTCGCACCTAAAATGATACTACTCCTAAGGTACGACCCTCCCATATTCATTTACATTTCGAAACTAACCCCTGCAGGAATCCGATCAGGAGCTACGGTGGATATTTCGATACGAAGCCCTAGGTCTGAAAGCATACGTTGCACTCTTTTTCTCTTAGACCGGTTTTTATCCCAAATGAGGTTTTCGGCAAGGTTTTTAATGAGGAAACCATTGATCGTGCTAAACTTAGAAACAATTCGACAGTATCCGAGGCCTCTTTACAATCGACCTCGAATACTGGGGAGGCATTAGTCCCTCAATTATATCATGTTCTGATGCAAGAAAGTTATTTCGTAACAACAGGGTTCCAATAGGAAAAGTTGCAAGTGCCAAATGGTCAAAACGAACCATGCTCATATAGTTGTCCCAAACCCTGACGCAAAACATGAACACATGTATAATGACTTACAAATAAAGTTTTCTTCTTTACCGATATCTTATATCCAAGAAAAATTCCTCTATTTCAAGATCTATTATGCAAACAGGATTGAGATAAATCTCCGAGTTCGAGCAAACACTCACTCGACCATTACGCTTACGAGCTACATTACTTCGAGTTCGAAACATTCACTCGATTAATAATCCTACGGGCTACTCTTATTCCGAGTTTAAGAAAGCACTCACTCGACCATTATGCCTACGTGCTATATTACTTCGAATTCGAAACATTCACTCGACTAATAAGCCTACGGGCTACTCTTATTCCTAGTTCGAGCAAGCACTCACTCGACTACTAAGCCTACGTGCTATATTACTTCGAGTTCAAAACATTCACTTGACTAATAAGCCTACGGGCTACTTTTATTTCTAGTTCGAGCAAGCACTCACTCGACCATTACGCCTACGGGCTACATTACTTCGAGTTCGAATCATTCACTCGACTACTAAGCCTACGGGCTACTTTTATTTCGAGTTCGAGCAAGCTCTCACTCGACCATTATGCCTACGGGTTATATTACTTCGAGTTCGAAACATTCACTCGACTAATAAGCCTACGGGCTACTCTTATTCCAAGTTCGAGCAAGCACTCACTCGACCATTATGCCTATGAGCTACATTACTTCGAGTTCAAATCATTCACTTGACTACTAAGCCTACGAGCTATATTACTTCGAGTTAGAAACATTCACTCGACTAATAAGCCTACGGGATACTCTTATTCCGAGTTCGAGCAAGCACTCACTAGACCATTACGCCTACGGGCTATATTACTTCGAGTTCGAATTATTCACTCGACTACTAAGCCTACTGGCTATATTACTTCGAGTTCAAAACATTTACTCAACTAATAAGCCTACGTGCTACTTTTATTTCAAGTTCGAGCAAGCACTCACTCGACCATTACGCCTACGGGCTATATACTTCGAGTTCGAAACAGTCACTCGACTATTATGCCTACGAGCTATATTACGTCGAGTTCGAATCACTCCCTCAACTAATAAGCCTAAGGGCTACATCATCTCAAGTTTGAGAAATCACTCAACTTGACTACTAAGCCTGCGAGCTACTTTATTTCAAGTTTGAGTAAGTGCTCACTCGGTTATAAAGGCTACGAAGTCCAAAGTTGATCAAATTGCCTAAATCCTTATGAAAACATTCATAAGGCATGAATAAAATCTTCACAAGGAAGGAAACAAAACAGAAGCAAGTCTGTAAAATAAAAAGATATTTATATATACGAGATTGTTTACATGATTGATTGCAACGTAGAAACTAAGGGCTAAGTTTCTTGGCTATATCCGGGAGCGGTCTCTTCTCTACCAAGCTCCCCCCATTCTCGGACCTGCTCTTACTCCTCCTATCATCATCATTATCATTATCATCATCATCATCGGAAGCCAAGGCTTCAGCATCGGCTTCGAGTTCTTTAGCCCTTTTTATCTCTTCAGCGAGATCGAAACCTCGAGCATGGATCTCCTCGAGGGTCTCCCTCCGAGATAGGAACTTAGCAAGTTCAGCGACCCAATATGCTCGAGTATCGGCAGTCTCGGCTGCCTCTCTTGCTTGGACCTGGGCAGCTTCAGCATCGGCCCGATAGACGACCACGAGTGCATCCGCATCGGCCTTTGCCTTTTTGGCGTCAGATTCGGCCTTGGCAAGTTCAGAGGCCAACCGAGCCTCGAGCTCCTCTATTCTTCTTGCTTGAACCGAGTATTTCTCCTTCATTCTTTGAAGTTGGTTTTCAGCTGATGATAATTGGGCTCGAGCAGCTTCTTTCTCTGCAGCAAAGCGGTCCATACCTTCTTTCCACTTCAAAGACTCCGCATTTATCCCATCGACTTCTTCACGGAGTTTTTCGATCATCTCAATTTTCTGCTGCAGTTATGAGACCGAAAAATTAGCCATCATTCTGGTATCGAGCCCATAGGCTTTTAAAAGTATTATTACCTGCTCAGACAGATCGATCTGATCTTGGTGAGCCTTGGCCAACTCAGCTCGGAGGTCTTTTATTTCCTCTCCATTTTTCCCTAAGAGGAGTTTTAGGGAGTTCCTCTCCTCCGTAACCTGTTGAAAGTTGGCCTCGTGTTGACGCAGCTCGGTTCAGGACCGAGAACATGCTTCTCGATGAACTATCGCGGCCTACAAAGAAAGAAGAAACAAAGTTAGAAAAGAAAAGCAAACGTAAAGGTAATACCAACAAAATAATTTAAGGCTTACCTGATTCAAAGCATGTTGCACCCCGTGAAAAAGATCCGATGCATCACTAATACCGGCAACGTCCTCGACACCGGTAAACAGGTCACGAAAAGGATCCTCTCCATCATGAGGCCTGTCTAGTTCGAGGGCCCCCAAAGCTTGGGCTTCCCGAATCGCCTCTGCGGAAAAAGCAGGGAAGGTGGGCGAGTCTTCGATTGCTACTGCCCCAAGTGAATCACTTGGAGCATTCTCCTCGGTTCGAAGAGACTCGAGGAGAACCCCTTCAGATATATCCCCCATCCGTTGGCTTCGATAGGAAGCATCTTTGATCTCCAACAACCCGGGGACTCCGCCCGAATCTTTCTCCGATATATCCTCAGTTCGAGCCAGAGCCTTATGAACCACCATCGATCCAGCTGCTTGTGGAACGTCGGTTGTTTTCTTTGTTCGGGCCACCAGCGCGGACCCATCATTTTTTTCTTCTTCTTCTTCTTCTTCTTCTTCTTCTTCTTATTATTATTATTATTATTATTATTATTATTATTATTATTATTATTATTATTATTATTATTATTATTATTCTTCATCTTCATCCCTTAGATGCAGAACTGATTCTACGGTCAAAGGAATGGTATTCTTGTTCAGCTTACGAGCCGTCCTTTTCTTTGATTTTGGATTTTCGGGAATGGAGGCTCTTTTCCTCTTATTATATTTCACCGGCTTTGGGACAGAGGCCGAAGCCTCTTCCTTGATGGACGAGGGCCTCAGAACCGCATCTTTGCCCACACCTACATATGGGAAACTTTATTAAAGTATATGGAAAGCATCTCGTTCGAACTACCAAAAAGTACGAGAAATGGGCTTACCATGATTTTTGGCTTCCCATCGGCCCTTTGACAAATCATGCCATGAGCGCTCGGTGTATGTGGAGATCGAAACCAGAGCTCGTACCCAGTTCTTGAGATCAGGAACTGCTCCGGGCATTCAGGGAACCGCTGCATCACAAAAAAAGGAATATCGGTGAGAAAAGAAATGAAAGGGCAAAATAGAACGAAGTAACAGCAGAATTACACTTACGTTTCATATTCCACTCCTCGGGAAAAAGGCATATTTTCAGTCGGAATCAGGTCCAAAGTCCTTACTCGAACGAACCTGCCCATTCAGCCTCGATCCATGTCCTTGTCAATGCTCGAGAACAGAGCCTTGGTAGCACGACGCTAAAGTTTTATTAACCCTCCTCGAAAAAGGCTAGGACGGTACAATCGGATGAGGTGGTCGAGGGTGAACGACATCCCCTTGATTTTGTTCACAAAGTATCGAATCAAAATAATGATCCGCCAAAAAGAAGGATGGACCTGGCCTATTATTATTTGGTATTGACGGCAGAAGTCAATAATAACAGAGTCGAGGGGACCTAACATGAAAGGGTAAGTATACACACTTAAAAACCCTTTCACGTAAGTGGTGATATCTTCGTCGGAAGAAGGGATTATTATTTCTTTGTTCTCCCAATTGCAATCTTTCTTTAGCTGTTTGAGGTGCCTCTCGGTTATCTAACACATGTACCTCGATATTGGCTCACATCGGCCAGGAACCGATGAGCCCTTATCGACCTTAAATTCAGAGGTAAGAACACACGCCCCAGGAGCGCACTCCTCAGGCCGTGGCTCTACCAGTGTTTCGTCGGCGGCAAACTGTGATGATGAAGCTTTCTCTTTCTGAGAAATGGTTTGTGATGTTTTCGCCATTTTCGAATTTAAAGGTCGAGAATAGAATAAAGTGACAAAGATTTGGTAATTTTGAAGAAGGGCTTTTGCAAAGAGGAATCACAGATTTGCGAATAAACTCAGAGGGTATGAAAAAGAACTTGGGAAATTTGGAATATTGAAGATGTAAAAGTGGTAAATGGTAAAAGGAAGGACTATTTATAGGTTAAACGCAATGGCGGTTCAATATCAGCGGTAGCCGACCACCGTCTGACATGCATTAAATTCCTTGAAAAACTAAATCGACGGGACAACTATCACGTGCGTCATGATCGAGCCCAATGAGAACGTTGGCTTATAATCCAATCGAGCCAATAAGAAATCATATCATTTCTCATCACATCCTTCCCGAGAAATGAGGGGACTATCTATATACGATCGAAATAGATTTCAGTCTTCATATGATTGATCGAGGTCGAAATATAATGGATCGAATAAAAACTTCGTAATATCGAGATGGGTTCCCAAGATGGTACAAACAAGCTTCAGATTTCAGGTATAGGTCAAACACCAAGTTCGAAGTCATTATCGAGCTTGGGTCCGAATCGAACTATGATGAGATTATTTCGAGCTTAAGGGGCAGAGGACAACCGGGACCGAGTCCGAATCATCACCTGATCCCGAGTCCATATCGAGCTCTAGAAGCAATACCGACAAGCACCGAGGCCGATCGAGCTCGAGCTCACAGACAAGAGCCATTGCACACACACTAAGTGATCCTCCACTATGTATTTTTAATTATATCTAAAGTAGGATCCTCCACTATAAAGAGGATGACTATATTTTTGTAGAGGGCAGTTTTTTGCTTACATTGTAATTCAAGCACCATATTCTCCTATATTCAAGGATTATTCTTTTAGGCTTCATGAATTGATTCATTTCGTTTAGTCCTAAAAATCATCTTCTTTCTAACCTTGTTTATTTCGCATTCTTTGAAATACATGTTCGATATTTTTATTTGTCCTTACGGTTTGTATTAAGCTATATCACATATCCTTAGAACTACGTACAAATTTGACTCTATCCATTTTTTCGGGTAAATAGGAAGATCTATTTATAGAAAAAATGAAAGACACGAAATAAGCTGAAAAAGAGTCTTCTATGAAACATAAATTCCACATGTCAAAAATTTAAAATTAACTCTGAAAGATAATTATAACATCATTTGTATAGGGTAAAAGATGATATGACACGTGGTCGCCTAAAGGGAGGACACGTGGAACCCAAGACAATGATGGACGAATACCAAACGCAACCATTCCGCTTGCCACCAAAAAGTATAACGTTCATAAAGGTGTATTAAATGCGATGCGCCCGGTAACATTTAATAGGGAATATTCTGCAGCATTAAGAACGATGGTCCATTACAGAGAATTTGACATTTATGTTCACCGTTACGCATTCATCAATGACCCTCATAATTGACATTTAAAGAGAACATGATCCTAGGACCTCCTTTCCAGAGATAGTTATAAATAGTGAGCTCAGTTATCATTGTAAGGGACACGAATTTTCTGGCAAAACTTATACTATATTCTATACGAAGCTTAATACAATCTTATTTTCTTGCTTTTTGATCTCATCATTGCTGTGCCCGAAAACCTTGTTCCCAAAACCGTCATCTCTGTTGTTTCGTCTATATTTCAAGGCTAAGTATTGTACATTTCTTCAATTAATAATGTGTTTTGATTACTTTGTCTTAGAAAAATAAAATCACGAAAAATGGCAGATAACACTGTTAACGACACACGCAACCCAGAAATTCGAGGAGATCAACCGCATTTTGAGGATTCAATCAATGACACCCGTAGTGAAGGGAATGACACCACGCCGGTGCATGACAGGCAGTACCCTAAATAGGTTCGGGAGACAACTCCCGATGATGGTGTTGAGGATCATGTAGCGGATGCGGTGAGGGTCCTGCAAGAGCAACATGCAATCATTCTAGGCCATCTCACGCGGCAGGATCAGGTTATGACTACACTGAAGTAGGCGTTATTAGGTGCTTTGAATAATGAAAATAGAAGATATCCAATTCCTCCCGTTGTTCCCGCAGACCAAACAACACAGAGAGTCGACAACAACACTCCCAGGGGTGAAGTTGGCTCCGATGGGGTTGGGGGAGCAGATCCAATCTCAACAATGATAAAGATACGTTCAAGGATGAACATTTGCCGTTCATGAGGGAAGTAAACTCCCGCATGGATCAAATCCCGGGTGCGCCACTAGTATTGAAAGGCCCGAACTTGAAGAAGTATATTCAATTACCGTATAAGCCGAGTGCGACACCAAAACTAATCCCGAAGCGGTTCAAAATGCCTGAAATTCCAAAGTATGATGGGACTTCAGACCCACAAGAGCATACTACTACATATACAACAACGGTGAAAGGAAATGATTTAGCCCCTCATGAAATTGAATCTGTGTTGCTAAAGAAATTTGGAGAAACTCTCACGAGGGGAAATCTAACGTGGTATTCATTATTACCCGAGCATTTCATAGATTCCTTCAAGATGCTCGCAGATTCTTTGATTAAGGCTCATGCCCGGGCCAGAAAAGTGCAAGCCCGGAAGACGACATATTCAGGATAACACAAGGAGAATCTGAATTATTACGAGAGTTTGTTACTCGATTCCAGAAAGAAAGAATGTTGCTCCTGGCCATCCCGGATAAATAGGCAGCTGAAGCATTCACCAAAGGATTGAATCCAAGAAGTTCAGACGCTTCCCAGAAGCTGAAGGAGAGCCTGCTTGAATTTCAAGCAACAACTTGAGCAGATGTACACAACCGGTACTAGTCAAAGATAAGGATCAGAGATGACCAGGTCGGTTCTTCATCATTGGCCAGAGAATTAGAGAAAAGCAGAGAAAAATCAAAGGATGACTACGACGCGGATAGGCAGACTTTGAGGGGCCGATTTTCGCCCTACGAGCAGACCGAAGGCCGTAGTAGAAACTTTTGGGCAGCAAACAAGTTCATCGCTGACAGAGGGACCGATCGTGGTCGAAACAATAGATCACTCCAGGATAAGGAGATGTCGGGGTCTCGGGATCCTTATTACCCCAAGTTATCGGAATATAACATCAACGTTAGTATAGTGGAGTTGGTGTCATCCATGAGAAACATTAAAGATGCACGATTCCTGAGACCTATGAGATCCAATTCCATCCAGAGAGATCCTAACTTGTGGTGCGAGTACCATGGGATGAACAGTCACCGGACAGGGGACTGCCGACACCTCTGAGAGGAGGTGACAACATTATTGAAGAATGGCCACCTCAGAGAATTCTTGAGTGATCGAGCTAAGAATAATTATGGTCGTAACAGAGACAACGCAGAGCTTCCGAAAGCAGGATAAGAACTCCCATGCCAACGATCAATATGATCTTCGGGGTGAATGAGATTAACGGGGTCATCTTTTCAGCAACAAAGAAGACGAAAGAATCGATAACTCACAGTAAAAGACTCCGGGAAGACGATATCACTTTCACAGAGGATGACGCAGACGGATTGATGTTACAACACAACGACGCATTGGTAATATATTTAAATGTGTTAGATTTCAAGATTAGGCGTGTTCCAGTGGATCCAGGAAGTTCGGCTAATATCATACATTGGAGAGTATTGGAACAAGCTAAACTCACCGGAAGCATTATTCCGGCAACGAAGCTCCTCGCTGGATTCAACCTTGCGAGTGTGACGACCCGAGGAGAGATCTTGCTATTCACGAACGCTGAAGGGGGTAATGAAAACAACTCTTTTCGAAGTAGTAGATGGTGATATGTGATACAACATCATCCTGGAGAGGCCATAATTACACGAGATAAAAGTTGTACCTTCAACATATCATTAATTGCTGAAGTTTCTAACGCCCGAAGGAATCTAGCAGATAAGAGGTGATCAAACAACAGCAAGGGAAATGAATGCAATCTCAGTTTCCAGTAGAAAAAGGAAGGAACACACGGCATAGGAATTACAGGAACCGACGCCTTTTACCGAGTTAGAAGGAGTTAGCCCAGGAGCAGAGTCGTCAGAACAATATAAGGTGCCAAGATATTTCCAAGTTCCGAAAGAGACAGACTTAAAGAAGTCCACGATGGAGGAACTGGAGCAAGTGGCATTCTTCAAAGAATTCCTAGAAAGAAAATTTCATTTGGGGACATGACTGCACCCTGAGCTTAGGTCTGGTTTAATTGAATTCCTTAAACTTAACGCTGATTGTTTTACATTGTCGCACAGGGATATGACAGGTATCCCGATGGAAATAGACATACATAAGCTGAGTTTGGATCCCAACGTACCACCGGTACGACAGAAGAAACTCTATATTGCTGAGGCCATGAATAAATTTGTCAAAGAAGAGGTAACCCGCTTGCTTAAAATCGGTTCGGACAGGGAGGTAAGATATCCAGACTGTCTAGCCAATGTAGTAGTAGTTCCTAATAAGAACAATAAATTTCTCATGTGCGTAGACTATAAAGATCTTAACAAGGTGTGCCTGAAAGACTCGTTCCCACTGCCAAATATCGATCAAATGATTGATGCCACGGCCGGGCACGAGTTGATGAGTTTACTTGATGCTTATTCCGGGTACAACCAAATTAAGATGAACCTAGAATATCAGAAAAAAACTTCGCTTATAACGAATTTCGGTACTTATTGTTACAATGTATTGCCTTTAGGGTTAATAAACGTTAGAGCCACTTATCAACGACTCGTAAATAAGATGTTTGAAAAGCAAATAGGAAAGACCATAGAAATTTACATAGATGATATGCTCATTAAGTCATTGAATGCAGGTGACTACCTTAAGTATTTACAAGAAACATTCGACATCCTGAGAAAGCATAACATGAAACTCAACCCCGAGAAGTGCGCTTTCGGGGTCAGTTTTGGTAAGTTCCTGGGGTTTCCGGTCTCACAAAGGGTAATTGAGGTAAAACCCAAAAAAGTCAAGGCCATAGACAATATCCCGGATCAATTGTCAAACGTAAAGGAAGTCTAAAGGCTCACAAGAAGGTTAGCAGCTTTGAGCAAGTTCATTTCCCGGTCGTCGGAAATATGTCATCGCTTCTTCACATTGCTCAAAAAGAAGAAGAATTTCGAATGTACACCGGAGTGCCAACAGGCTTTGAGGGACCTGAAGAAATACTTATCAAGCCCTCCATTGCTCTCGAAACCAAAAGAAGATGAAACATTGTTAGTCTACCTCACGTTGTCAGAAGTTGCGGCAAGTGCGGTTTCAGTCCGGGAGGACAAAGTTACGTAATTTTCCATTTATTATGTTAGCAAAATTTTAACGGGAGCAGAAACTCGCTACCCACATTTGGATAAACTGACCTTAACTCTCTTAGTCGCTGCTCAGAAGCTGAGGCCCTAGTTCCAATGCCACCCGATAGCTATGATGACTACTTTTCCTTTGCATAATATCCTCCACAAACCCAAGCTCTTGGGTAGATTGGCCAAATGGGCCGTCGAAATGAGTGAATTCGACATAGAATATAAACCAAGGACTGCAATTAAGTCACAAGTCTTGGCTGACTTCATGGGTAATTTTAGTCCAGGATTACTACCTATGGCAACCAAGGAGGCAGTAATGGTGGTGGATTCGACATCGGGGATTTGGACCTTATTTATGGACGGAGCTTTGAATGTAAAAGGGTCCGGGCTCAGAATAGTCTTAATTACGCCTTTGGGGGAACCTTAAGACAGGCCATCGGAACAATCCCTTTAACTAACAATGAAGCAGAGTATGAAGCTTTGATTGCAGGGCTTGAATTGGCCCGGGGACTTGATTCAACGATTATCGAAATCAAATATGACTCATAGTTGGTGGTAAATCAGGTCTACATGATCGATGATACCAAAGAAGAACGTATGCAACAATACGTGGTAAAGGTCTAGGCTCTTTTGGCACGATTCCGGGAGTGGTCAATTACTCATATCCCGAGGGAGGATAACGTAGAAGCGGATGCATTAGCAAACTTAGGATCATTGACAGAAATAAAGGGATCGGAGTCTGGAACAGTGGTGTAACTGATGAGCTCAGTCCTGGATACAGATGGTTACTATGAGGTGAATTCGGTTAGTCTGATCTGGGACTGGAAAAATGAAATAATCAACTACCTCGAGCATGGGAAGTTGCCCAACGACCCAAAGGCATCACGGGCATTGCGCACCAAAGCTGCATGTTATAGCTTCAGGAAAGGCCAATTGTATAGAAAATCTTTCCAAGGCCCATTGGTCCGGTGTTTAGGAGTGTCAGAAGATGACTATGTCATGAGAGAAATCCACGAAGGGATATGCGGCAATCACTCAGGCGTAGGGTCTTTGGTGCTGAAATTGGTACGGGCATGATATTATTGGCCTCACATTGAACAAGACGCCAAAGAATTCATATGAAAATGTGATAAGTGTCAACGCTACGCATCACTAGTACATCAACCAACAGAACCCTTACATTCGGTTCTGTCCCCATGACCATTCATTAAATGAGGGATGGACATCGTCGAATCGCTGCCACCGGCTCTCGGAAAGGTAAGGTTTCTTTTAATTTTGACTGATTATTTTTCTTAATGGGTGGAAGCAGGTTCTTATCAGAAGGTCGAAGAACGTGAAGTGGTCAATTTCCTATGGGAAAATATAATTTGCAGGTTTGGGATACCAAAAGAGATAGCATGTGACAATGGGCCATAATTTATCGGTGCAAAAGTTAAAAAAATTCCTCGAAGACTTGAAAATAAAGAGGATCACATCTTCTCCTTATCATCCGAGCGCAAATGGTCTAGCGGATTCAACGAACAAAGTGATTATTCAAAACCTCAACAAAAGGTTGGAAGCAGCAAAAAGCTAATGGTCCGAAAAATTGTCCGGGGTTCTATAGGCCTATCGAACCACAGCCAAATCGAGCACATGGGAAACTCTTTTTTCTCTTATTTATAGTGCTGAAGCCCTAATCCCGGTAGAAGTAACCCACTTTGAGATACTCTCAGACAAATGGAGAATCGAATGACGAAACAATTCTAATCAATTTGGAACTGCTCGAGGAATGTAGGGACTTAGCGCATATAAGGATGGCAACTCAAAAGCAGAGAATGGAGCGATATTATAATCGAAGGGTCAACTTTCGTTATTTCAAAGTAGTAGACTTGGTTCTAAGGAAAGTAACCCAAAGTACCCGGGAGCTCAACGCGGGGAAGCTAGATCCAACGTGGAAAGGTCCCTATCGGATTTCAGCTATCGCTGAGAAAGGTTCATACGAGTTGGAGAACTAGAATGGAGACAAGTTTCCCAAGAACTGGAACGTGGCACACCTCAAAAGATATTATTGCTGATGAACATTATTCAAGAGGAAAGTATGTGCTGCACTCTTTTTCTCTTCGTTTAGTTTTTGTCTTAATTGGGTTTTTGTGGCAAGGTATTTAATGAGGCAGCAACATAAAGCATACTACGAAGACAACAATAATAAGACCTTTGATAACAAGGCAAACAAACAAGCTTCCACTCGGGGACGATTAGATAATCTTTGGTTCGATAGTAAATTCCCACCGGGAATTTAAGTTTGCTACCGAACAAGGGTTACCCGACCGTTCACGAGCACAAACCACTAGAGGACTGTTAGGTTTTCTTTTGCTCAATAATATGGATTCCTAAGGTGAAATAAGATATGTTGCCGAGTGAAGGATTACCAAGCAATTCATTAGTGGAACCTTCGAAGATACAAGACTTCCAGTATTCCAATTCGCACTCTCTGCATTCAAACACTGGGGGGGAATGATATGAAGATACAGTAACAATGACTGCCACATCAACCGGGAAATGAAAATTCGGAAACAAAATGCATCATCGGGACCAGGGACTGCGCAACCAGCCCCGTAGAAACAAGTTGTACAAGATAGCCTCAATTTCTTTTCTGCATAGCAAGATGCTTATGTATTTTTTGAAATAGAAGGAATAAAATGAAATCCTTTTGCTTTTATCTTGTTTCTTGTCCGAACGATGAGCTAACTTTATCATTTGAAAGTTAAATAAGTACATCAAATATTAGTGCCGTAATGAACAGGAGACGTCCTCTTCAAGAGCACCATAAACATAAGAGGGCTCTCTCTTATAAAACCCTCGCGTTAAAGGGTTGGCTCCGGAATAATCAATGCCCGAAATATAAAATGCCATCGGGGAAAAATACACCCGAAGGCGCATATGGAAAGGACGCAAAAAGCAAACTTCCGCAAATATTCACACAAACCCTCACGTAAAAGGGAAACTTGCGCAATTATTCATAGAAACCCTCACGTAAAAGGGATAATACTCAGAACCAAAATGCTTTGAAGAAAAGGCATCCGAGGCCACACATATTAAAGAACGAATAGAATAACATGCGCAGAATGCTTGATCAAGTACAAAAGTTAAAGACGTGCATGGATATCCAAACGAAAGTAAGAATCAAACGATACTTGAGAAAAAATATGTCTTTATTTACAAGAACGGGCCAAAACGATAAAAGTACAAAATGGGAAAAGAAAGAAAAAGCTAAACTGCAGCGCCTCCGAAACCAGGAGGAAAAGAAGTATCCGCATCCCCGGGAAAAGTAGGTGTTTCCACCGATGGCTCAACGTTTTCCCCAGTTTGGTCTTCGACATCATCGCTTTCCGATCCCTCTTCAGTTTCCAAAAACTCAGAACCAGAATCAGAAGAACCGGGAGCATCAGACTGCGTCGGGAGTCCATTTTTTGCAGCAAACTCAAGCTCCCGGGCCTTAAAAATTTCGGCATCAACATCAATGCTACCAACTTTGGCCTCTTTCAAGTTTTTTATCCTTATGATGTACATGGCATAAGGTTTTTCAACAACGAGGGAGGCCGCTTGGTTCTTAAGTTCTTCTTTGAGTTGGGAAACCTCGGCAGAAAGGCTTTCCCGGGCGGACCTAGCAGACTTGCGGCCGATGTCAAGGTCGCGAAAAGTTGAACTAAAGAGCCTGTTATGCTCGATAGTATTCCTGTACTTCTTTTCTAGTTGGGCGTGTTTCTCCCCCACAACAGCAAGCTCTTCGATTTTGGAGTTGAAGGTTGCCTCCAAGTTAATCACTCTTTCAGCGGAGGCAGCCTCACGATCGGTTGCAGCAAGAATGACATCCTGGACTTCAGCCCATTTGGCCTTGGCTTCATCAAATCTAACGCTCAGTGGGCCAATCTCTTGGCTAAGGGTTTCCACTTCTTGCTCGCTTTGCTGCAAACAAGCCTCCAAAACAACGACCTCAGTGGCTTTGGTTTTACGTTCCGAGAGGCGGAGAGTAGTTTGGTCCCGTTCCGCCAAAAGCTGATTCCGTTCAGAAGTAAGTTCTTCTTTTTCGCAAATCAACCTTTGAAGGCTCTCAGAAGCAAGAAAAATGGCTTACAAGACAAGAAGAAATAAAACTTAGAATACATCCATACAAAAGTAGAAGAAGTAATGAAGGGAGAAAATAACGTACCATTGCGGCGTTGTGCATGGCATTGTTCAACAAGCACTCTCCCGAGAGTGCCTGAATCTTCTTCCAGTCTTTTTCTGAAGCCAAACGCTTCAGATAGTTAGCAAGCTCCACCGGCCGGGATAGCAGGTTGCATCTAGTAGAGACCGAAAGAGTAACGTTCCCCCTCCTTCGTGGATCTTCAGATGGGGCAACATAATTTTTCCCCAAATTCCCATGAACTAGGGACTGTGGAAGAGGAACACCTTCTTCATGGTCAGGTGTGGCCGATGGAGGTGATGTAGCAACTGTTGGTGGAAGAGTGGATGGAGATAGAAGTGATGTACAGGTTGTTGGTGTTGGTGAAGGTGGAGATGAAGCTGATGGAGTTGAAGAATGAGAAGCAGCTGCATCAAATGCAGTGCCGGTTGTTGGATGCGCACCAACCAAACATGGCAAGGACCCTGTACTCTGCCCTGAAGCTCCAGTTACAGTAATTGGGGCCCGAAAACAAGAGTTGGCATATTCTACCAATTCAGATTCTCCCCAAAGTGCCGAGACACCGTCTTCAGTTGGTGTAACTATCGCAACAGGTCGAGCATCATAGTGAGATGATAAGGATCTTTGCCTTCTATGTAAAGAAGCTCCCTCATCAACAAATTCTTTATCATCATCAATCATCACAGTGTCTATGACCGGCCCAAAAAGAGGACCAGTCGTCATTGCCACCGGAGATGACTGGGGGCATTGGTCTTTGCCCTCTTATTCTTTTCCCCGGTCGCGTAGGAACGTCTTCTCTTTGGTTGCTTTTCCTCTGGCCGGGGACTCTGTAAAGAAGAGTTTGCACCCGAAGTAGGCCCGGAGATACCTATTCGAGTAAGTGCTTCCTGAAGCAGCCTCGCTGCATCAGCAGGATCAGCCCAAACGTCCACCTCGGGGACAGCAATAGAGCCCGCAGGTAGATCTAATTTCATGATCTAGTCAGAAGGGTTCAACCAAGTTCTTCATAATGGAAGTAAGGTAAATTAAAATTACCATAATTTTTGGCCTTCCACCTGTGTTTAAGGGCCAGTTCTTTCCATAAATGAGTTTCGGGCGTTGTGACGTCCAAAATCATTTGAACCCATCGGTCCAAACCAGCTACTATCGGTGGAATCCATCGAGTTGTTGAAACATGCGAAGGGTGAAGAGATGATACGGCCATAAAATAATATCTAGCAGAAAGGAATACTATACGAAGAACTTATGAGTGCGGTTCCAAGCGACCGGAAAGGATGAAGCCATTGTCGGAATGATGTCGTTGGTGGAAAATGCAATGAACTGTTACATCCACCCACGGTCGTTGTCATCATCTATGCTAGACAACAAAGCATGGTGGCCACGCTTGCAAAGGTTTATCATTCCCCCGCAGAAGATTTTGGGGGAATAGAGATTCATCATATGAGAAAAGGTTAGCTCCTCTCTAGTTTCTTGGCGCAAACATCGAAGGCTGGCAACTGTCCTCCATACTGAAGGACTTACCTGTGCCAAACACACTTGGTAACGAAGGCAAAACTCCGCAATCAAGGAATCAAGCTCTCCGCTCAAAGAAAACGCACCCAAAGTAAAGGGATACGTAAAAAGTATGTAAAACCTTCCTTGGGAAGAGTCACTCTCTCTGATAGATCAGGAGCAATAATATCTAACTCATGGCAGCGACAGTCCTCCTTCACAGCAGGAATACTGGAAGAACGAATGGAAGAAGGGTACCTACTAACAGCCCATATACGAGGGTTAGCAGTGGGGAATTTATCTTCGACATCCTTCGAAGTACTAAGTCTTCTTGGGATGATGGAACCCACCGTTGGAGGAACAGAGTCCTCGGTTTTGTTCTTGTTCTTTGCAGAACTGGCTCTCTTAGAGGAAAATGCCATTGAAAAAGAAGATGGAAAAGATTTTGTGTTTGAAGAAACTAGAGGAAGAATAGAAAGCAAAGATGCAAATCAGGGGTTCGAGAAATTATGAAACGAAAAGGAAAAGAATGTGGCCTATAAGTAAATTTTTGGCTGCTAAATTCATGGCCATGATTACCTCGATAATTCGCAAAAGCCATGCTGAATCATAGGATGACGCGTGTTCGGGGCATTAAATGCGGATAGACGTACGTCTAATCAACTATCAGGGACCTTCAGATGGAGTTATAGTAATTTCCACCAAAAAGGTATTTCTACCAACTTTCCGATAACACAAAGTTATGTCACCGGAAAGCAGGGGGACTATTTGTATAGGGTGAAATATGATATGACACGTGGTCGCCTAAAGAGAGGATACGACAAGGATGGCCGAAGACCGAACGCAGCCATTACGCTTGTCACCAAAAATGATAACGTTCATAATGGTGTATTAAATGCTCTACGCTCGGTAACATTTAATAGGGAATATTTTACAGCATTAAGAGCGACGGTTAGTTATAGAGAATTTGACATTTATGTTCACCGTTACGCATTCATCAATGACCCTCATAATTGATATTTAAGGAGAACATGATCATAGGACCTCCTTCCCTAGAGATAGTTATAAATAGTGAGCTCAGTTATCATTGTAAGGGACACGAATTTTCTGGCAAAACTTATACTATATTCTATACGAAGCTTAATACAATCTTATTTTCTTACTTTTTGATCTCATCATTGTTGTGCCCGGAAACCTGGTTCCCAGAATCGTCATCTCTGTTGTTTCGTCTATATTTCAAGGCTAAGTATTGTACATTTCTTCAATAAATGAGTTTCTGGATCAAATTAATTCACTTGTCTAGAAACCACGTATAAATTTAACTGTATCGTTTTACAGACAAACATCATTGTCATTTAGAATCAAAGATGGCCCCATTGAATTTCTTTCATCTAGAATCAACAAAATAAAATTACATAGCTAATCAGGTTTGCACATGGGAAAAGGAAGGTTTCATATAGTAAATATTTACTGGCACACCATATTCATACCAAACCATATCAACTTACTATGGTTAAGTAATGTAATATGATGAGAATATGTATTAATTAACCATAATTATTTGATAATAGTCTATTAACAAACACAAGTCATGCATCTATTGTTGTGGTGTATATATTGAATGCGACTAAGTTTTACAATCAATATCGCTATATAATAATCCACTCGATTTTTAAAAGAAGAACAAACGAAAAAAGGAAAATAAAGGTTTTAAAAAGGGAGTTTAGGGGAATAATTTATGAATTTTTTTATGGTCGATTGACTTGAAAAAAAAACAATCACTAAAGGTTGTAACGAGATGGATAGCATTTCTCCATCATTAATTAAAGGTGTCGGGTTCTAGCTTTGAGAATGGAGAAAATCCTGATAGGAAGCGATTCCTCCTATAATAGACCTTACGTGGTGCGAATCCTCATTAGTCGGAAGCATCAGGTCGGAAACCCAAATAAAAAAAAAAGGAGGGGGGATTAGGGGGGGGGGGGTTTACCAACTAATCAACTACAGTATTAATTTTCAAAGGTGCAATTTCACAATTGGTGTACTTAAGGGGCTATATTTGAATCATAATGATGCTAGTTCTGGAATAATTTGAGGGTTGAAAAACAGTTAAATTCAGCTGGAAGTTGAAAATGTCTGAACGAAGAGGTCATCAAGAAATTCACAGATGAGTCACCAATGTCACTGACTCCATGTATGAAATTTTAGCTTTTTTTTTTTCCTTCCTTTTCACCGTCATTTGATAATACATAATGATTAGAATGATTTCTCGTGCATAAAAATGGTGATATAAAAAGAAAATATGACTCAAAATTTTTCTTAGTTATTTGTATTTTGTTAGAGTTGACCACTGATCCTTCTAGAAATGGTGAACAAATTAGCAGAAATGTTGACCCGTCAGCCTCAAATGAAGTATGAGAAAGTTCAACAACGCTGCTATAAAATTCTGGAGATGTAGCTTTTTTAAAATTAGAAAACAGGTTAATTGAAATGTTAGTAATAAACTACAGGATTTAACTTAGATACACTAATTAGTCTAAAGAATTTAGTGTATTTTTATCAATTATTGTAGGTTCTCCGACTTATTTTTCAGGTTACTAATCTCACTTATTATGGACAGTTACCTATAGTTATTTTTTCAGGCTGTGATTTGGTAGTGAAAAGAGTCAGAATATAGAAGTTAAACTCTAAAGTATAAATCAGCAAACAAGAAAGAAAGATTACCACGAATCTCCTTGGTCTAGCCTTGGTCATGCCTAATCGGTGTGTTAATTTCTATGGGAGAGATGTGATTATAGTCGGTTAATGTGTTATAAGCTTGTTTTCTTCTTATGTATATGATCTTATTGGGTTCATTATTCTTGGAATTTCGTGATTGATCTAGTGAATCCACGTTCATTTGATTTTTAAAACCTAACAATTACTCTTTGGAAAGTTGCAATTGATTCAATTATTTTGTCATTTGTGTATTAAAAGAACCTGCATGTTGCAAATTTGTTTGTCTGCTGAGTTTGAAGAGATAGTAATTTTTATGGGTGGTCATCTTCATGGTACCGTATTTGAGAATTTCTTACCTCATACGGCTCAACAGTCAATTCTTTTGGTGTCCCATTTTGATCTATACCATATCTAATAAAATTTAATGATATTTCTCATCGATCTATCCTAGTTTTAGGATTAACCAAAAGAAAAATAGGTTAATTACATGAATTTCAAATTGAAATTTGGATGAATAATCTGTTTATTTAGTTTTATCTTTTTTCCCACCTTTAGAAGAATAAAGCATAGGCATTTCTACTAGTGTTAGAATTCAACTTTGTGTTTATTACCCAAAGTCATTTTTTTTTCTTTTGTTACGTAAAAGTCATTCAATTTTGTGTTCATTATCCAAAAGTCACTTTTCTTTCTTTTGTTACACAAAAATTATTTTACTATGCTCTAGTTATCACAATAGTCATTTTAACCAGATTTTACAAATTTTTCACCTGAAAAGTCTATTATACCCTTGACATTATAAATCATCACATTTATGCAACACCTTCTATATTATATGTTATATAATATACTTTTACCCAAGTAATTTACTTATAAGTAAAATAACCTAATATTATTTTATTTATTATTTTATAATATATTCATACATTTAATTTTTTCTTAACATTAATTTTCAAGATATATAAGTAGCATTATTAAATTTGTCGGTGATATTACCGTGAACAAATCTCAAAGCCACGTTCTTAACCATGCTTAATGAAATATTTTTAATAAAAAATTATAAAATCAAAGTTCACTGATTTATCAGCCAAGCCATACCCATTAATCCAATAAATAAAATAATTATATTTAGCATAATGAAACAACTGATTAATACTTTCAAATAAATAATATTAACAGATAAAGCTTTAAAAAAACTTAATTAAACACAAATATACTAGAAAATCTAAAATTCTTATTAACTATAAAAAATTATCATTTGTTAAACAAATCTATTTTTATAATTTCAAATAAATATTAAAAATAAATACTTTTTATTGTTTTAATATTTAAAATATGTTCTTGTTTGAATATGATTAAAAAACTTTGAGCGCCACGGAATATATATTATAAAAATAATAAATAAAATTATTTAGTTATAAGTAAAATACCTTGGTTAAAATATATATATATATATATATATATATATATATATATATATATAGAAGGTGTTACATAAATGAGAGGATTTATAATGTCAAGGGCATAATAGACTTTTCAAGTAAATATATAATAAAATTTGGCCAATGTGACTTTTGTGATAAATAAAGCAAAGTAAAATAATTTTTGTGTAATAAATAAAAAAAAAAAACTTTTGAGTAATAAATATAATTAAACAATTTTTATATAATAAAAAAATAACTTTTGCGTAATGAATACAAAGTTGAACACCATCCATGAAAATTACGCAGATTAATACAATGAAGCACGTGGTTCTTTAATCAGTGAAACAACTAAGGCTACTGGTTCAATTTTCAAGAGGAAATCCACAGACTGTGTCCAGTCACACAATGGATGTACGAGCAGAGGGATCGACCAAAATGGATTTTACTTCTGTTAATTTGAGTACCCATATGAATTATCAAAAACTTTGGTTCCTTATCGTGTTTCTTAAGCGTAAAGTAAACAAACAATAAAATGAACATAACGATTTTTACGTAGAAAATCACCCGGCTCAAAAGGGGTAAAAACCATGACCTACCACATAGGATATTCAGCTCCAACTCCACTAGAATACTAAGTCAAAATATATCAATTAGAAGACTGTAATTAAATACTCTCCAGTACTCCTACTACTCCTATTTGATTCACAAGGTACTCTAACTTGTAAAGTAAAATACTCACTCCAATTCACTGATTGTTTATAACACTTGATTACAACTCAATTACCTAAAACACATTCACTAGACTGACTCGGGAAGAATACAACCTTTTTTTTTTTTCATCCAGTGTCCGGTACCCATATTTGGAGCCCGACTAAATCCGGATTCGCGCCGGGAAGTCCCACATTGGGGGGTAAAGCGCTCCCTAACAAAGGTGACTCCATACCCAGGGACTCGAACCCGAGACCTCTGGTTAAGGATTGTAACGACTCAACCGGTCGTTTTGAGTATTTCAACCTCGTTCCCCCATTTACTGCTCAATTTGTACTTTACAGTTGTTATATGACTTACCGGGGTAATTGATTCGGGTCCGGTGAGGTTTTAAAATGAATTGAGACACTTAGTCTCATAATTGAAAGCTTAAGTTGAAAAGGTTGACCCGATAGTGACATATGTGTAAACGACCCTGGAATAGAGTTTTGTTGATGCCAATAGCTCCGTATGGTGATTTTGGACTTAGAAGCGTGTCCGAAAAATTATTTGGAAGCTTGTAGTAGAATTAGGCTTGAAATTGCGAAAGTTAAATTTTTGGAAAGTTTGACTGGGGGGTTGACTTTTTGATATCAGGGTCGGAACCCGATTCTGGAAATTTGCATAGGTCCGTTATGTCATTTATGACTTGTATGCAAAATTTGAGGTCAATCAGACGTGATTTGATAGGTTCCGGCGTCGTTTGTAGAAATCTGAAGTTTCAAAGTTCATTAGGCTTGAATCTATGTGTGATTCATGTTTTAGCGTTGTTTGATGTGAATTGAGACTTCAACTAAGTTCGTATGATATTTTGGGACTTGTTGGTGTATTTGGTTGAGGTCCCGGGGGCATCGGGTGAGTTTCAGATGGTTAACATATCAATTTTTAGACTTGGGGTGTTGTTGGAAATTTTCTGATATCTGTATCTGGTTTCCTTCTACGTGATCGCGTGAGAAGGTCTGCGATCGCTTAGTGTTGATTGGGGCTGCTGAGTTTTTGTTCTATGCGATCGCTTGGGGAGAATCGCGTAGCTGGGAAGAGAGAACGCATCGTGAATGCGTGGGCAAAGACGCGTTCGCGAAGAGGAAGTGAGGTACCAGGGGGTCACGAAAGTTGCTCTTCGTGATCGCGTGGATCAGTCTGCGATCGCGTAGGTTTATGCATCAGTGATCCGCGTTCGCGTTGATTCAACTGCGTTCGCAAAGGCCAAATTTGGGGGCAGTTTCTTTTGTGCTTCGCGATCGCGTGAACTAATCCGCGATCGCATAGGGTCAATTTTTGGCAGTGGAAATGTGTGCTTCACGATCACGGGACATGGTCCGCGATCGCATAGAAGAAATAACTGGGCAGAGAGTTTAAGTTCTGACCCATTTTCCATTTTAACAATCGATTTGAAGCTCGAGAAAAGGCAATTTTTGAGAGATTTTCAAGAAAAATAACGGGGTAAATGTTCTTAACTCAATATTAGTCAAATTACCCCAAACCATGGTTGTTTTTACCATCTAATTAGTGAATTAAGTTGATAAAATGTGAAAACCCTCTTGGTTTAATTTGACGATTTGAGGGTCGAGTTGATGTCGGATTTGAGTGAAATTTATATGGTTGGATTCGTGGTTGAATGGGCGTTCTTATTTTATAACTTTTGTTGGATTCCGAGACGTGGGCCCCACGGACGATTTTGAGTGTAATTTCGGATTTTGAGGAAAAATTAGTATTTTGATATGGAATAAATTCCTATAATTTTTGTTGACTGAATAATATTAATTATGACTAGATTTGAGCCGTTCGAAAGTTGATACGCGTAAAATGGAATTTCTGAAGCATTGTTTAGCTTGCTCGACATTGGATTCGGCTTGTTCAAGGTAAGTAACATCTCTAATCTTGGAGCTGAGAGTATGAACCCTGATTATACGTATTATATGAATTGTTTGGAGGTGATGCACATACTAGGTAATGGGCGTGTGGGCGTGCACCGTGTGAATTGTAACTCTATTACTTCTGTGGTACTGTGTAATTACCTGATCTTATCTGTAACCATGAAATCTCTATGTATTAGAGCTATTGAGCTGCGATCCATGTTAGAAACCATGTCTAGGCTACATGCCTATTCCGTTGAGACCCACTCGGGTTATTTCTGTTGTTGAGTTATCTGCTTACATTGCATTTACATACTCGGTCATACGCATTCATATGCATATTATATCTCAATCTCTATTACCATTTATTGATACATCACATCATTATTTTTGGGTTGATTCTTTTCATGACACTGAAAGCCCGAGAGACTGGAGAGATTGATGACTGCGTGAGGCCAAGGGCCTGATGGTAAGGATGTTTATCGGATCGGGCTGCACGCCGCAGCAGGCCATATTGTCTTCATATATATATATATATATATATATATATAATGGGATCGGACTGCACGCCACATCATATTTTATTGATTTATGCCATGATTGGCTTGTTATAGTGCTTGGGCTGAAGGAGCCCCTCCAGAGTCTGTACACACCCCAGCGAGCGCATGTACCTACTGAGTGCGAGTGTCGAGCGATTGGGACTTGAGAGGATTGAGTGACTAGGAAGATTGAGTGACTGTGAGGACTGAGTGAATTGATACTCTGAGAGTATGCATATGGTTTTATCACTGAAATACATTGCATTGACATGCACACTTGACATACAAGCATAAAGATATATTTTTCTCATGTTGTACGGTATCACATCATTCATGACTTCTCACACATATTGGCATATGGGCATAGTGATGCATTTTTCACTGGCTATCTGGAAAGGAAATGAAACATCTTATTTATTGTTGAAAGGATTTTTGGGAAAATTATTATTTTCAAACTTACTCATATTTTTGGTAACTTCGGTAAACGACTTGAGTTTTCACTGATACACTTGAAAGGCAGAACTATTTTCAGAAATCATGATTAAGCTGAGCATGTTATCTTTGAGTTACTTCTTTTATTCCTTGCTTTATGTTGTTATGGATTGTTGTTGGCTATTGGTATTGGACCCGACCTTTGTTCTATCTCGTCACTACTTTCAACCTAAGGTTAGGTTTGATACTTATTGAGTACATGAGGTCGGTTGTACTCATACTACACTTTTACACCTTACGTGCTGATATTGGATGCTGATGTTGTTGTGATCGACGGGAGCTAGATTTGAAGACGTACATGCGTTCTGGTTGTAGCTACCTCTTGTTCATGGTAGACTTAGATTTATAAAAATCTGTTTATGTACATTTCGAACAGATGATGTATTTATTTCATACCGGCTTTATAATTTCTAATTTTAGAAGCTCATGATTTGTATTATCAGTCCATGGGGAGTGAATTAGATTCAGTTAAATATTAATTGAATCGGATTATTGTTATTCGGCTTACCTAGCGGGTGAGGTTAGGTGCCATCACAGCTAGTCAGATTTTGGGTCGTGACAAGGTGGTATCAGAGCTCTAGGTTCATAGGTTCTACAAGTCATGAGTAACTGTGAGACAGTAGAGTCTTGCGGATCGGTATGATGATGTCCATACTTATCTTCGAGAGGATTTAGGGCATTTAGGATAATTTTCCATCTTTCTTTTCCTATCGTGCGAAATCGATTCATCTTGAAACATAACTCTTTGAATTCCTTCCACGCATTCGTGTGCGCATGTGAGCGCTCGATATCAGTTGTGCATCGTCGGCTTGTGATTCAATGAACGAGGTTCGAGATGTGTATTATGTGTTTTGGTAATGGGCCAGTCTGGAGGACTTGAGGTCAGGTTTATACTGCAGCTTAGGCTCGGTAGCTTCAGTTGTGTGAACTTGTACGTTTGGACTCATATGTCCGGTAATGTCCCTATGAATGGAATTTGTGGCTCGATGAGCGGTTGAATGGCTATATGATAAGTATGATGTAATTGCAGGATGTGTTAAGACGATTTGAATGTGACGAGAAGTGTTTCCTTGAAATGTAAAGAAAGGGCCATTGGGTACTTGATTTTCGTTTTGATGTGACGTACAGTCTCGAGTATGAATGTTTTGAAGGATCTTTCACGTTGTTAAATTTTGGGACAAATTAAATTCTCATGTCTTGTTAATGAGTTTGGACTCAGAAATATTAAGTGATTGCATAGTAATTGTGATTGCGAAAGGGTATAACAAGATACCAATTTGAGACTAAGCAGGTGGATTATACCCTGCGGAGTAATCTACGTAGGTGTGTTCCTTATAATGTGAGTGGAGAGTTTCTTTTCTGTCAGCGGGGCGTATGTGTTGAGATTTGAGTTTGAATATGGTTGAGAAAGTTGACTTGAGTGTTAAAAGAATAAATGCGAGCTTAGCGGATGATTGAGGTAATTTTATGGTTGACGTTGTATGAGTTTGAGAAGAATATTTATTGTACTGACTGCGGTATTATGGCAGTAATAGAGTATGCGTATTGTGATCTATCGAGTGTTTTAATCCATGACTTGAGCCAAGTGTGATAGCATCAAGGACAAGGATAGAGTTTTGGAAGCTCCAAGGCCATTTACAAGATCTCAAGCTAAAGAATTGCACTCTAAGGTTGCTGGACTTCAATGGCAAATAAAGAAACTTTTAATTGTAGAGGAAGAGCTCAAGCCCAAAGTAGATGAATTATCCAAGTTTTACAATTATTTGGTGATCCAAATTGAAGTCCAAGAGGAGGAAAATTGGGCCACCAAATCAGCCCTTGAAGTCCACCAAAGGGGCTCAAAATGAGCTTAAAAGAGGTCCAAAAGGGGGTGTTTCAAAGGGAGCCCAATTAGAGTCCAAATCAATGGCCCAAACTAGTAGTTTTAAGGTCCAAATCTGTCACAAAGGGATTTGGCTGCCCCCACCTAATTGTAATGACTTTTCTTACTCCTTAGCAATCACCCTACCTAATTGTAATGACTTTTTATGCCTTAGCAACCACCCTACCTAATTTTAAGGACTTTTTGTGCCTTAGACTCCTATAAATAAGGAGTTCTTCTCATTCATTGAGACACTTCAATATTGATTAAGTATATCATACTTTGGGGGTTCTTTTGAACCTTTGTTACTTGTACTTTGAGATTTATCTATCAACCTTTACTAGTTCATAGTTCAAGGTAGTAAGATTACTTCTCTATTGTGATATCTTTGATTCATTTGTGGTATTCTTAGAAGGCGATTAATACTAGTTATTAATTGTTGTCTCAAGTTACTCGTAAAGCGGTCAAGATCCGAATCTATTGTTTTGATTTGCTTTTAAATAAAGGCGTTTGATTTTTTCAATAAATCAAGACGTTGTTGCTTTAATCTTGTCAAGGCTATAGAACTTGCGTTCTTAGAAGTTCTTGGAATTCTTTCCTTGAATTTTCCCATATCTTTTATTTTCTGCCCTTTTGTTCTAGTTGCTCAATTCCTTATTGTTATTGCTTCCGCATTTATTTTTCAAATTCTTACTCTAGTTTGGATTCCCGACCTTGTCGTTATCAAGTGGTATAAGAGCGGTTCTATCAAGGTTTCGTTCTTGATAATTCTGGGAATTTCTTGAATACTAAGAGCGGGAAAAAAAAACAAGTTAAAAAAAAACGAAAATCAATTTTTTTTTTAAAAAAATTGCTTGCTCTCCTGGAACTTTCTTTTGTATCTAATTTGTTTCCAAAAACTATCAAAGGAAACAAGAAGAGGGGATCCCAGATTTCAAAGATAAGACAGAAATTCAATTTTTCTTACTCTTTCTAATCTAAATATATAATCATTTCCTTTTTGTTCGTGCCTTGTTTCAACCGAGCCTAATAGTTCTAGGATTTGATTTTTCTTTCATTTGTTCCACAAAAATCTATATTTTACTACTAAGAACTTTATACGAGTTGGGTTTAACTATAAATCTATAAAGTATTTCGTTCAAAGGTTATTTCGAGAGAGAAAAAAAAAGGCAAAGTGTGTGTGAGAACAATTTAGGAAAAATTCAATTTTCTGATACAGTTTAATTATTTAAGATGTCACATACAGGTAGTGATGATGAACGAAGGGTTCTTCAAGAAGCCGAAATCAAAGCAAGAAATGATTTTACCTTACAAGCTATGTATCAACAATTTGAAAGGTGGAATTTGCAACTCCAAGAGATGAGGGACACCATTATTGAGCAAAATGATACAATAGCTGAACTTAGAAGGGAAAATAATGTTAGGCCCCAAGCTAGGAGAAATGTACCCCTTGCTCTCATTGTAAATCAAGAAAATCCAATAGATGATTTTAATGATATCAATTTTGATAGGGTGGGAAGAGATAGGAGGGGACAAAGAGGTAGAGTAGAAGATGATAATATAAGCAGTATAAAGATGAAGATGCCATCTTTCAAGGGAACAAGGGATCCAGACTTGTACCTTGATTGGGAGAGAAAGGTTGAAGCCATATTTGACTGTCACAACTACTATGAGGGTAAGAAGGTTAAACTTCTTATTGTTGAGTTTTCTGACTATGCTGCTATTTGGTGGAAAAAACTTACTAGGGACAGATTGCAAGAAGGACAAGCACTAATTGCTACTTGGGCTGAGATGAAGAGGGTGATGAGAAAGAGATTCATACCATCACACTTTCAAAGAGAGCTACAACAACGCCTTCAAACATTGAAGCAAGGGTCCATGTCTGTGGATCAGTACTTTAAGGCTATGGATATGGCTATGATCCAAGCTAATTGTATGGAGGAAGAAGAGGCTACAATGGCTAGGTTTTTAAATGGTTTAAATAAGGAAATAGTTGATGTAGTAGAATTACAATAATATGTAACAATAGATGAGTTAGTTGATTTGTCTGTAAAGGTAGAAAATCAAAATAAAAGAAAGCAAGCTAGCTCATGGAAAGGTCGGTCAAACACCATCTCCAAGAAGCCATGGTCGAATCAAGAGATGAAGAGTTCTTCTAGACTTCAAGAAGACAAGGATAAAGGTAAATTTGAGAATAAAGAGGGAGGTAAAACCTTTAACCCTAAACCTTTTACACCTTCTAGTTCTATTCAGTGTCATAAATGTAAAGGAAGGGGACATATGATGCATGAATGTCCAAGTAGAAGAAACATCATTCTTAGAGAAGATGGAGGATATGAGAGTGAAAAAAGTGAGGGAGAAGAAGAGGGAGATGTGAGTAATGATGATGATATAGAACTACCTAATGATGGCATGATTGGGGTAGTTAGGAGGATTATGACTATCAATTTGGGAAGCAATAGTGAAGAACAAAGGGAGAATATATTCCATACTAGGTGTGGGATAAAGGGGAAAACTTGTTCTATGATCATTGATAGTGGTAGTTATGCTAATGTGGTGAGTTCATACTTTGTGGAAAAATTGGGACTTGCATGCATGAAACACCCTACTCCCTATAGACTCCAATGGTTAAATAACAGTGGTGAACTAAAGGTAAACAAACAATGCATGATTTCATTCAATGTTGGTAGATATGAGGATGATATTCTTTGTGACATAGTCCCTATGCAAGCTTGTCATATCTTACTGGGTCGTCCTTGGCAGTATGATAGGAATGTTTTTCATGATGGAAGGAAGAATAGATATTCTCTTGAGCTAAATGGCAAGAAATTTACTCTTGCACCTTTATCTCCTTCTCAAGTGTTTGAAGATCAAAAGAGATTAAGAGAAACAATGGAAAAACCAAGGGGAGGGATAAAAAGTGAGCTTGAGGAAAAAGAAAAGAAAGGAGGCCAAGAGTTGGAAAAAAAGAGAGATGGCCGAGAGAAAAAGAGATAGGGCAACAATTTGAGAGAAGAGATAAAAAGGGGCTTGAATGAAAAAATAGAAAGTCTTGGTGAGAGGAAAGAGGGTAAGGAAATAAAAAAAAGAGTTTTTATATAAAAGCCAAAGAGTATTTAAATGCAAGAAAAGAGGGGTTGCCCATAATACTACTTACTTACAAAGAAGTTTTGATTAATTCTGAGTTACTAACTTCTTCTTTGTCAAGTAGTATTTCTTCTCTTTTGTAGGATTTTGAAGATGTCTTTCCTGAAGATATTCCTAATGGATTGCCACCTTTACGTGGCATTGAGAATCAAATTGATTTCGTGCCTGGATCACAAATCCCAAATAGGCCTGCTTATAGGAGTAATCCAGAAGAGACAAAAGAGCTTCAAAGGCAAGTTGAGGAGCTGCTTGAGAAAGGCTTTGTGAGAGAGAGCATGAGCCCTTGCTCTGTTCCCGTCCTATTGGTACCCAAAAAGGATGGAACTTGGAGGATGTGCGTGGATTGTAGAGCAATCAACAAGATAACGGTAAAGTATCGCCATCCTATTCCTCGTCTTGATGACATGTTGGATCAATTACATGGATCCAAAATCTTTTCTAAAATTGATCTAAAAAGTGGTTACCATCAGATTCGAATGAATCCTGGAGATGAATGGAAAACTGCTTTTAAGACCAAATATGGGCTTTATGAGTGGTTAGTTATGCCTTTTGGCTTGACTAATGCACCTAGCACTTTCATGAGATTAATGAATCATATCTTTAAGGATTTTCATGAAAAATTTATTGTGTTGTACTTCGATGATATCTTGATCTTTTCTAACACTGTAGAAGAGCATGTAGAATACCTAAAATAAGTTTTTGAAGTTCTTAGAAAGTAACTCTTATTTGCTAATCTTAAAAAGTGTACTTTTTGTGTGGATCGTGTGATTTTCTTGGGTTTTGTGGTTAGTTCTAAAGGAGTTGAGGTTGATGAAGAGAAAATTAAAGCAATAAAAGAATGGCCAAAACCTAAGAGTGTAACTGAAGTTAGGAGTTTTCATGGACTTGCTAGTTTTTATAGGAGGTTTGTGAGAGACTTTAGCACCATTGCTTCTCCTTTAACTGAAGTTATTAAAAAGGATAAGATTTTTACATGGGGAAAAGAACAAGATGATGCTTTTAACTTGTTGAAAGAAAAGTTATGTTCTGCTCCATTGTTACAATTGCCTGATTTTTCTAAATCTTTTGAAATTGAATGTGATGCTTCTGGCAAAGGAATAGGTGTTGTTTTGATGCAAGATTCTAAACCTATGGCCTACTTTAGTGAGAAGTTGAGTGGAGCCAAATTGAACTATTCCACTTATGACAAAGAGCTATATGCTTTGGTAAGGGCTTTAGCCACATGGCAACATTACTTGTGGCCAAGAGAGTTTGTCATTAAAACTGACCATGAATCCTTGAAATACTTGAAGAGTCAAGGTAAGCTTAGTAGAAGGCATGCTAAGTGGGTTGAATTCATTGAAACTTTTTCTTATGTAATTTCTTACAAACAAGGGAAAGAGAATGTGAAGGTATGTCTTAGTTTCTACCCTAACTTCTAAATTGATGGATTTTGATCCAATCAAGGGACTTTATGCTAATGATGTTGATTTTGGCAAAATTTTTGCAGATTGTAAGTTGGGTCCTTTTGAGAGGTTTAACCTCCAAGATGGGTTTCTTTTTAAGAAAAATAAGTTGTGTATCCCGAATTGCTCTTTACGTGAAGTATTTGTAAGGGAAGCACATTGTGGAGGGCTTATGGGTTACTTTGGAGTCCCAAAGATGCTAGACATACTTGATGAAAATTTCTTTTGGCCTGGAATGAGAAAAGATGTTGAAAGAATGTGTGCACAGTGTTTGGAATGTAAACAAGCTAAATCTAAAATGTTACCACATGGTCTTTACACGCCACTACCTATTCCTACTTCACCTTGGATTGATATTTCTATGGATTTTGTGTTAGGTTTGCCTAGAACAAGGTATGGTAAGGATAGTATATATGTTGTGGTAGATAGGTTCTCCAAAATGGATCGTTTTATTCCTTGTTTAAAGACTAATGATGCTTCACATGTTGCTGATCTTTTTGTAAAAGAAGTTGTCAAATTGTATGGTATACCTAGAACTATTGTTAGTGATAGGGATGCTAAGTTTTTGAGCCACTTTTGGCGTGTATTTTGGGGGAAGTTAGGCACTAAATTATTGTTTTCTACTTCTTGTCACCCACAAACTGATGGACAAACTGAAGTAGTTAATAGAACCTTAGAAAACATGTTGAGGGCTGTTTTGAAAGGTAAATTAACTTCTTGGGAGGCTCACTTACCTATGATTTTATTTGCTTACAATAGAATAATCCATTCTTCTACAGGTATGTCTCCTTTTGAGGTTGTTTATGATTTTAATTCCTTCACTCCCCTTGATTTATTACCATTACCTACTAATGATATTGTTAATCTTGATGGTAGGACAAAGGCTGAGATGATGAAAAAAATTTATGAACAAACAAGGCTTGCAATTGAGAAGAAAAATGAGCAAACTGCCTTGAGAAAGAATAAGAGTCGAAAATAAGTAATTTTTAAACCTGGAGATTTAGTTTGGGTTCACTTTAGAAAGGAGGGATTTTCCTCCAAAAGGAAGACAAAGTTGCACCATAGAGGAGATGGCCCATTTCAAGTCCTTGAAAGGATTGGAGACAATGCTTACAAGCTGGACCTACCTAGTGAGTTCCAAGTAACTGCTACATTCAATGTTGCTGACTTGTCTTTGTTTGATGTAGGATCGAATTCGGGGACGAATTCTTTTCAAGAAGAGGGGAATGATACAATCAAGGACAAGGATAGAGTTTTGGAAGCTCCAAGGCCATTTACAAGATCTCAAGCTAAAGATTTGCACTCTAAGGTTGCTGGACTTCAATGGCAAATAAAGAAGCTTTTAATTGTAGAGGAAGAGCTCAAGCCTAAAGTAGATGAATTATCCAAGTTCTACAATTATTTGGTGATACAAATTGAAGTCCAAGAGGAGGAAAATTGGGCCACCAAATCAGCCCTGGAAGTCCACCAAAGGGGCTCAAAATGAGCTTAAAAGAGGTCCAAAAGGGGGTGTTTCAAAGGGAGCCCAATTGGAGTCCAAATCAATGGCCCAAACTAGTAGTTTTAAGGTCCAAATCTGTCCCAAAGGGATTTGGCCGCCCCCCACCTAATTGTAATGACTTTTCTTACTCCTTAGCAATCACCCTACCTAATTGTAATGACTTTTTATGGCTTAGCAACCACCCTACCTAATTTTAAGGACTTTTTGCGCCTTAGTACTCCTATAAATAAGGAGTTCTTCTCATTCATTGAGACACTTCATTATTAATTAAGTATATCATACTTTGAGAGTTCTTTTGAACCTTTGTTACTTGTACTTTGAGATTTATCTATCAACCTTTACTAGTTTATAGTTCAAGGTCATAAGATTACTTCTCTATTGTGATATCTTTGATTCCTTTGTGGTATTCTTAGAAGGCGATTAGTACTAGTTATTAATTGTTGTCTTAAGTTACTCGTAAAGCGGTCAAGATCCAAATCTATTATTTGATTTGCTTTTAAGTAAAGGCGTTTGATTTCTTATAAATCAAGACGTTGTTGCTTTGATCTTGTCAAGGCTATAGAACTTGCGTTCTTGGAATTCTTTCCTTGAATTTTCCCATATCCTTTATTTTTTGCCCTTTAGTTCTAGTTTCTCAATTCCTTAATGTTATTGCTTCCGCATTTACTTTTCAAATTCTTACTCTAGTTTGGATTCCCGACCTTGTCGTTATCAAAGTGGGGGATCCTTCTATTGACAATTCAATTCATGGTTATATGTTAAATTTTAGTTTTGGTCTGAGACATACTTGTGGATTAGTTATGACTCGTAGAGGTTGAGAACGAGGATGACTCGAGTAATGAAATTCCTAAATACGGGTTATATTGCGCTTTATGAGTATATGAAAATCATGGGATGAGTGAGTTGTTACTAGTGAATAATGTAGTGCGCATGGGGAACATGTACTGTTCAGTGAGTTGTACTGTTCACGGGGAACGTATCTTTCAGCCCACTTGGGCGATGCAATTTAGATTTAAGCAAAGTGGGTGACTCTCGAAAAGGTTCTAATGGATTCAAAAATGTATAAGTGGCAATTGAAAATTTTTCGGATTAGTATATCGCTAGAATAAGTTATTTATATTGGATGATGTCAAGATTTGCGGTAATTCTGTATGACTATGGATTCTACATTTCAGTATAAGAAAGGGAAAAGGAATATTTTTTAAATTTCACATAAGGTCTTTTAGAGCGGATGTCTCGGTTATGGTATTTATAGGGTGCTTAAGAAGGGTACAACGGCTTATGGGCCTTAGGGCGGTGTGGATTTATATTAGGGTGTCTTATAGTGAGCTTTGGGCAAGGATCATAGTGTTCTGACAAGGAGAAGTGTCAACTTGAGGGTAATTCAGAAGAAACTCGGAGAAAATAGGACAACTGGGTAGTAGGCTAGACCAATATGGTAATGGTATGCTCGGTTCTTTTGGGTGATTATGATATGGTGAGGCTCTACAGATGTTTTGGTGGCAATATTCTTGGGTTTGGTGACATGAGTGGCTTGGTCGAGTTAGAGAAATTCAGTTTTGATAGCTTGGTTATGTGCAAATGGGTTTCAAAGTATTATTGATGGTTTCTATCATGGTTTGAACCAGATATTTTCTACCGCTGTGGGGAACGTGTTGTGTTGTAATACCAAAACAAATAAAAAAAGAGTAAATCAAAAGGGCCGAAGCCCATTTGCCAAAAGAAAAGAAAGGGCAAAAGGAGGGCTGGCTGTTACGCAGAAGCAGAAGCTTCAGAAATGCCGGAAAAAAAATTCAAAAGGAGAAGAAGAAGAAGAAGAAGAAGGCTGGAACCAAACCTTGAGAAATTTTAAATATGTACAAGTTCTTACGGGTAATACTCAAATTTCTCATCTTGGTTCTTTTCCTCTGGTAATTTTTTTGTCTCAGTTTATATATTTAAAGGGATTCACAAGGTATAAGAAATTTAATACCAATAAGAATTATTCTGGACAAATTATGCAATTGGAAGTTGGGCAAAGTTACTGTAGGATAAATTCACTTGGAAAAAGAAGGGTATTGATGTATTTGTACTTCAACTAGTCTCATTATATATGATCTTTGTTAGGTGTAAATTAAGTTAGGTACAAGGATTGAGTTTTGGTGTTTAACTGTATTGCAATGACAATATCGAATTGGGTTTGATTGTGGTAAGTCTAGTATTGAGCACAAAAGATAAGTACCAATTAAGAAGGAATATTATGGACAATAATATTATTTTAATTTCAATTTATGCACACGATTAAGGAAATTGAACAGTACAAGTAATAAACCATACAAATAACTTTTTATTTAAAAGATTTTGGACTAATTTAAATTACACATAGCATGAGTAAATATAATTCGGCGAATTGATGATAAAATATAAAACTCGGAGGATTGGGTATTCTAAATTAGTGATGGATTTAGCCTAAATGAGGCAATTAACATGAGATTGGTATTATGTAATTATAGATTAATTGGAGGAATTTGTACGAATTGCTCGAGGTGAAGCATTTGGTATTTCGGCACGAGTATTGTGAGTAGTAATCTTACCGCAATTTGTGTTTTCATAACTTGCATGATTTACACATGATTTTTAATATGAATATGTTACTGATTATTTTGGGATGCATGTGGGACAAGTCTTTTACTCGATATGATACCGAAATAATTATTCGAGATAATTACCGTTGTTTTAAATATTATCATTGTCACTAGATCTGTTTTACCGTTACTTGAATTTACTGTTATCGAAATGAAATTATATGATTTGATAAGAACTGAAATGCCCTATATTGTTTTAAAATATTTTTTACGAGTATATAAGGATTACAGAGACAAGTATAATGGGAGTAGACATTGAAGGATCCTGTAGCTAACGACGGATTCGTTACACCTGGTGCACCTTGTAATTATCGATTACCGTTATAGCCCTCGCTAGTGGGAAGATAGAACTAGCATACCATTACCGATTTTCCTCGAGTAGGGACTACCGTTATATTTGACTTCTTGCGAAGAAGTCCACAGTTATACCGATTACATGATCCGTTCATTGAAACCTTCCAAATGTGAATATTGATATTATACAGTGGTTACCGAGCTTATTATTGAATTGTTAATTGCATTATACTACAAGAAAAATATGATGAGACTGAAAATTATTTATTGTTTCTGAAAGGGCATTCTCATGTTATTTTCTTTTTGATATACTAGCATGTTTTCTGACTTATCCCCATTAAAAACGGTTGTGGTTAAGTGTTATTACTCACTGAGCTAGCGCCTCATTCCCCGTTAATTCATTTTTACAAAGACAGCAGTTGACGCGAACGAGGATTTTGTTAATTAGAGCGCACATGTTGATAGTTCTTGGTGAGCCTCGCACTTGTTCGCGTGGGCGGAGATTTTATTTATTGTTATGGTCTTTTCTATAAACTCGTAGAGTCACTCCATAGTCATTCTTTTAGCGTCATGAGTATCCTTTCGTTATTATAGACTTATGATGAGTATTGCACTTTTTTATCGAAATTAGAGATAAATTAGTATTTTTGGTTGTTAGTGGGTTGATTAGTAATGGTGGAGACTTGTTTTGGTTAATTGATAAGTTGTCGATTGTTGGTTTGACATTAGGATGGTTGGTTGTTGATTTTGAGACAAGAAAATTTTTGGATAGCCCAAAAACAGGTGAAACTCTGTCCGTTTTTCTGTAAAATACCGATGAGGCTTACTTGGGGGCACTTGCTCCTAAGTGCCGGTCATGATCCTAATTTGGGCCGTGACAATGTTGGTATCAGAGCTTAGGATTTAAGTTCCGAGTCATGGAGCAATGTTTAGTAGAGTCTTGTTCATGGGTATGTAGGCACCTATACTTATGATCGTTGTTACACCCTATATTTTCGTATGTAAAAATGCGTCGTAAGCAAACTAATGTAGGACAAAAAAATGAGATAATATTTAAAAGTATATAAAGTAAGTTAATCATGTTACCTCTGAGGTTACAAATATTGAAGATCATGAACAACAAGTACAAAGAGGGTTGGACAGTTCAGAAGCTAAAGCAATTAAATAAAACAATGTTTCATCGAAAGTCGACAAGTTGGGAATGTTATAACATGTACCTTTGGGGTGAGACTAGGGTGATTAACATGATAAAGAGATTATGTTATGATTTATATTAGTCGTATTACATCCGTGTGTTATGTTTTTAAGTCAAGCGAGTTGTGGAACAAAAGTCGATGAAAGTCATCACAAGTTACATTCATAAGTTTTACTGAAACTTTGGGTCAAATGTAACTGCAATTTTCTCCCAATATACTTAGAGTTATGGTGTGTTCCACACATCAAATTAAAGATCTATGAGTCTATTTTCCAACGCATTAAACCATTTGTCAATACGACATCGGAGTAGAGAGATATGTGCATTTTTGCGATACTGCGCAAGCTGCTAGGTGACAAGTAGGTGTGTCACCTACTTGCTTAAATGAAAGCCCAAAAATGGGCTATTTCGGGTCGTCCAAAGAGGCCTTTTAAGGGCCTATTTTCTTCATATATTAGACTTAAAATAGAGCATAATAACCAGACATAAGCTCTGCAAAGAATCCTCCCAAAAATTTCCCACAAACCCTAATTGATTTTCTCTCCCTTTCAAGTTCCAATTGGAGGTAAAACTTAGAGTTTGAAGAATCAAGATAGGAGCTGAGTTATCCAACAAATAAGGTGAGTTTACTGCTCTCTTTCATCCATTTTTTCTTCTGTAAATTCATGGTAAGTCGTTCTATACTTGTAAGAACTCACGGGATGGTGATCGGAAGCCGTGAGTTCGAGTTATTCACTTGTAGCGGACTGTTTTGTGGACTGTTTTGTGTTGCTGTTGGGCTGCGTGTTTTATTACTATTTTGTGGAGTCTTGGAGGAGGAAGGGGGTTTATAAACACCATATAAATGTAGGGTGGTTGGCTGGTCATTCGTCATAACATTTTCGGGTCGTTTGACACTACTACGGTGGTCGTTTTGTGTACGAAGAGATTGGGGTGTGTTGGGCTGTTTTGTAGTATTTGATGGTGTATATAGGGCTGGAAAATGATGTATATATGTTGTTATTGTTCTGTCCTTGTATTGTTGGTGTTATCTTGAAGTTGGAGGAAGGGCATATTATAGGGGAGATGCTGCCTGTTTTAATACAAAATAGGTTTGTCGTTCGTTGTGCGATAGTTGTACCTTTCGTAACTTAACGATAGTATTATTATCATTCTTGTAGATTAAGGTGCGAAGAGGTGAGTTCAACTTGGTGATTGAAAAGATTGTGATAAGGTATGTTAAGGCTAAGCCTTCCTTCATTTTGGCATGATCTCGTAGCTACATGTGTTAGTAATGAGACAAAAAGAGAAGTTCATATTCATGAATTTATTCACACTATTCTAGTCTCATAAGTTACAATATTATTCCTTATCGAGACTCTATATTCAATTTTAGTATTGTCTTCTTCCAGTCAAGAGAGCAGCAAGCCTATATATACAGTATTACAGTATTTTCATTACCATCGAGCTATAATCGATGGGCAGGCCCCTATTGGGCAACCTCTGATCAGATGGAAAGTTATATACCGAGCCTACTGTGGCCGAGCGCCTATGAGCGAGCCCAGCATGGTCGAGATACATAGCCTAGTATGGCCGAGCGCCTATAAGCGAGCCTACTATGGCAGAGCAGTTATATATACCGAGCCTTATAAGGCCGTACAATTATTTTACTTACTATATTGAAGGAGTTGAGTCAGTATCAGCAGGTAAGTATATCTCCAGATCATCTTTGACTCCCAGTTAATTTCAGTTATCATATTATCAGTTCAGTTTCAGATTTCAGTTATTTTATTGCCTTACATACTCGGTACATTATTTCGTACTGACGTCCCTTTTTGGGGGCGCTGCATTTCATGCGTGCAGGTTCAGACAGACAGACGGGTAGACCTCCTCAGTAGGTGTTTCCCGAGTTCCGCCTGATCGGTAAGCTCCACGTCTTTCGGAGTTGCCAGGACTAGAGTTTTGTGTACATCTTATGTATATCTGTATATATGTTATGGGTAGGTCGGGGCCCTGTTCCGATCACAGTACATCTATCAGTAGAGGCTTGTAGGCATATCCTGTTGGTTAGTGCAGTATGTTGGGTTTGTATAAATTGGTGGTTTGTCAGCTGTAGTAGCTATGACGGCCTTGTCGGCCTAGCTTTATATTGATATTTAGTTAGTGCTAGTTTCCATTCAGTTTTATATTTTGCTTCGCAAATTGTCTTGCAAGGTGGCCCCATGGCCAAAGTATGACATTATGTGTTCAGAGTCCCTTAGTCGCAATTTGGTACGCCAGGTTAGGTGAGGCACGGGGTGCTTGTCTCGCTCCTAGGTTCGGGGCGTGACAAACTTGGTATCAGAGCAGTTCTGTCCTAGGGAGTCTACAAGCCGTGTCTAGTAGGGTCTTGTTTATAGATGTGTTGTGCACCACATTATATAAGCAAGGAACTACAGGGCATTTAGGAGTTGGTTACACTTCTTTGAAATCTAAATCGTGCTATAGAACTGAGTTATAGGAAATTTGAATTAAACTTATGTGTTGGTGTTTGCATGCACAGATGATGGTGACTAGGAAGACTACGGCTAGCCAGAGGAGAGATACAGTAGTAGGTGAGGGGACCAACAGGGTACCCCCAGTAGATGGGGCCCAGTCTGAGGCTCAAGGTGAGACCCCTACTCAGCCATTACCGGCTCCTCCACCAACTACGGAGATTCCTAGGGAAACCGCACATCCAGTTCCCCCTCCACTTCCATCAGATCAGGACTTAAGGAGTGCGGTGCATTTGTTGACACAGTTGGTAGCTACCCAGCAACATGCTAGGGCATCAGCTAGTGCAGGAACTTCTGAGGGGTCTGGGAGTTCAAGGGTCCGAGAGTTTATTGCTTTGAGTCCCCCAGAGTTCACGGGGACAGATCAGAGGGAGGACCCGCAGGATTTCATAGATCAGCTTCACAGGATCTTTCGTGTTATGCATGCCACGGAGAAAGAGGCAGTTGAGCTAGCAGCTTTTCGACTCCGAGATATAGCCATCCTTTGGTATGAGGGATGGGAGAGGTCCAGGGGACGTGATACACCTCCAGCTATTTGGGAGAATTTTTCAGATGCTTTCCTTGACCAGTACTTACCGCGGGAGATCCGACAGGCTCGAGTCGATCAGTTTCTAGCCCTCAAGCAGGGTAATATGAGTGTTCGAGAGTATAGTCTCCGTTTTGACTCATTGGCCAGATATGCACCATCCATAGTTTCTACTATGCGGGACAGGATTCACAGGTTTATAGCAGGGTTAGCCCCAGAGTTAACCGAGGCATGTGCCACCGCTGCATTGCAGGATAGTATGGATATCTCCCGGATTCAGGCATTCGCCCAGAATATAGAAAGGGGTAGGCGTCGGCAGCAGGGTACAGAGAGGGCTGAGCAAGGGCAACGTAAGAGGATGAGATTTCCCAGGTCTCAGGAGCAATCTCAGGGTAGTTATAGGACCCAGTACTTCGGACGGCCACCTAGGCCTCCGCCACCTCAGTTACAGGGTTACGGGTATGACCGCTATACTCAGTCAGGACCAGGTGAGAGCTCACGGGCGTCGGGTTTGCAGCGACAACGAGGTTCTGCGCAGACATGGTCATTTCCTCCGCGGTGTGACATCTGTGGTAGAGGACACTTGGGTCAATGCCGAGCAGGTTCTGATGCTTGTTATACATGTGGGCGTCCGGGGCATATGATGCGAGATTGCCCAAATAGAGATTCTGGGGGAATGGCACAACCAGCGAGTTCAGCAACAGGATCGTCTATGTCCGTGCATCCTTCAAGGCGTGAGTCTCAGTCTTCGGCTGGTAGAGGTCGAGGCAGAGGTAGAGGTTCCAGTTCAAGTGGTAATCAGAACCGTATCTATGCTTTAGCGGGTCGACAGGACCAGGAGTCTTCACCAGACGTTGTGACAGGTATATTAACCATTTTCTCTCACGATGCTTATGCTTTGATAGACCCAGGATCTACTTTATCGTATATTACCCCATTTGTCGCGAGGAAGTTTGGTATAGTGCCTGAAATACTAAGTGATCCTTTTGCGGTATCTACACCGGTCGGAGAATCGATTATTGCTAGACGGGTTTACCGAGGTTGTACGGTGACAATTTGTAGTCGTCAGACCTCAGCTGACCTAGTTGAGCTAGAGATGATGGACTTTGATGCTATCATGGGCATGGACTGGTTGGCAGCTTGCTATGCCACAGTTGATTGCCGAGCAAAGGTAGCCAAATTTCATTTTCCGGGTGAGCCAGTCCTTGAATGGGTAGGTAATACACCAACACCCAGAGGTAGGTTTATTTCCTATCTGAAGGCGAGGAAAATGATCGCAAAAGGGTGCATTTATCATATTGTGCGAGTTAGAGATGCAGATGCTGAGATACCTACACTTCAGTCTATTCCCATAGTCAAAGAGTATGCAGATGTGTTTCCAGATGAGCTTCCAGGTATTCCTCCAGAGCGAGAGATTGATTTTAGCATCGATTTGCTTCCAGGAACTCAACCAATATCCGTCCCTCCGTATAGAATGGCACCTGCCGAATTGAAGGAGTTGAAGGAGCAGTTAAAAGATTTGCTGGAGAAAGGTTACATTAGGCCCAGTACCTCACCTTGGGGTGCACCGGTACTATTTGTGCGGAAGAAAGACGGCTCGCTGAGGATGTGTATCGATTATAGGCAGTTGAACAAGGTAACTATTAAGAATAAGTATCCACTTCCAAGGATCGATGACTTGTTTGATCAGTTGCAGGGAGCTAGATGCTTTTCCAAGATTGATTTGAGGTCGGGGTACCACCAGGTCAGAGTTCGGGAAAAAGATATTCCGAAGACAGCCTTCAGGACCCGATATGGCCACTTCGAGTTCCTTGTCATGTCCTTCGGGTTGACTAATGCACCCGCTGTATTTATGGACTTGATGAATAGCCTATTCCGGCCATTTTTAGATCTGTTCGTGATAGTATTTATTGATGATATTCTGGTTTATTCCCGTTCAGAGGATGAGCATGCGGACCACCTGCGAGCGGTACTCCAAACCCTCCGTGATCGTAAGTTGTATGCTAAGTTTTCTAAATGTGAGTTCTGGTTGAAGTCTGTAGCATTCTTGGGGCATATTGTATCAGATGAAGGGATAAAGGTGGACACTCAGAAGATTGAGGCCGTGAAATCTTGGCCTAGACCTACCACTCCGACAGAGGTTCGTAGCTTTCTAGGCTTAGCAGGATACTATCGGAGGTTCGTAGAGGGTTTTTCTTCCCTTTCGGCACCATTGACGAAGTTGACACAGAAAGAAACTAAGTTTCAATGGACAGAGGCTTGTGAGCGGAGTTTCCAAGAGCTTAAGAACAAGTTGACCTCAGCTCCAGTTCTAACACTTCCAGAGGGTCTAGAGGGTTATGCCGTGTATTGTGATGCATCAGGTGTCGGGTTAGGATGTGTCCTGATGCAACATGGGAAGGTAATTGCATATGCTTCAAGGCAGTTGAGGAAGCACGAGAGGAATTATCCGACCCACGACCTCGAGTTAGCTGCGGTTGTCCATGCACTTAAGATATGGCGGCATTATTTATATGGTGTTCATGTTGATATATTTACTGATCATAAAAGCCTACAATATATTTTCAAGCAGAAAGAGTTGAATTTGCGACAGAGGCGATGGCTTGAGTTATTGAAAGATTACGATGTTAACATTCTCTACCATCCAGGGAAAGCTAATGTTGTAGCAGATGCCTTAAGTCGCCGATCTATGGGTAGCTTAGCACATGTAGAGCCCGAGAAAAGACAATTAGCTAGAGATATTCATCAATTGGCTTCGTTGGGGGTTCGGTTAGTAGATTCTGAGGATGGTGGAGTTGTAATCCAAAACACTGCAAAATCATCCCTCATAGCTGAAGTCAAGGAAAGGCAGTACGAGGACCCAGAGTTGGTCGAGTTGAGAGAGCGAGTTTCGCAGCAGAAGAAGCCATTGTTAGAGCTCAAGGGAGATGGGGTTCTCAGATACAAGGGTCGTTTGTGTGTTCCAGATGTAGCAGGGCTACGAGACAGGATTATGTCAGAGGCACATTATTCATGGTATTCCATCCACCCTGGATCGACGAAGATGTATCATGACATTAAGGATATGTACTGGTGGAATGATATGAAGAAGAACATTGCTGAGTTTGTCGCCCAATGTACTAGTTGCCAGCAAGTGAAGGTAGAACACCAGAAGCCCGGAGGGCTAATGCAGACTATAGAGATCCCGACATGGAAATGGGAGGCGATAAACATGGACTTTATCATGGGTTTACCTCGTTCTAATCGTAAGTTCGATTCCATATGGGTGATAGTCGATAGGCTCACGAAATCAGCTCACTTCCTACCAGTCAGATCTACATATACAGCAGAAGATTATGCAAAGTTATATATTAAGGAGATAGTGCGGCTACACGGAGTACCAGTTTCTATTATATCTGACCGTGGGGCTCAGTTTACAGCACATTTTTGGAGGTCATTTCAGAGAGGTCTAGGGACTCAGGTGAATCTCAGCACAGCTTTTCATCCACAGACTGATGGACAAGCCGAGCGCACAATTCAGACGCTCGAGGATATGTTACGAGTATGTGTGTTGGATTTTAAAAGAAGTTGGGATGAACATCTACCTCTTATCGAGTTTGCATATAATAACAGTTACCACTCCAGTATCCAGATGGCTCCGTACGAGGCTTTGTATGGGCGTAAGTGCAGATCTCCTATAGGGTGGTTTGATGTTGGAGAATCTGGGTTACATGGGCCAGACCTGGTTCAGCAGGCCGTAGAGAAAGTAAAGGTTATCCGGGAGCGACTGTTGACAGCTCAGAGTCGTCAGAAGTCATATTTTGACGTGCGGCGACGAGACTTAGAGTTCAGGATTAATGACTGGGTATTCTTAAAGGTATCACCTATGAAGGGCGTGATGAGGTTTGGCAAGAAAGGAAAGCTTAGCCCACGGTATATTGGGCCTTATAGGATCATTCGGAGAGTGGGCCAACTAGCTTATGAGTTAGAGTTGCCCTCAGAATTGGAGTCTGTCCATCCGGTTTTTCACGTATCTATGCTACGGAAGTGCATTGGCGATCCTACCCGAGTGGTGCCCACGGATGATGTACAGATTACAGAGGACTTGTCATACGAGGAAATTCCAGTTGCCATCCTAGACCGACAAATCCGCAATCTACGAAATAAGGAGGTAGCTTCCGTAAAGGTTTTATGGAGGAGCAAGAATGTAGAAGAGATGACGTGGGAATCGGAGGAAGAAATGAAGTCTAAATACCCCCACCTATTTCAAAATGAAGATATGGTTCGAGATGGGACGCTACAACATAGCTCTATGTAGGCTAGCAGGTCATCAGGTAAGCTTTTATTTTTCACTTTCAATATTTATGATTTACGGTCGGTGAGGCAAATTGCTGCTATTTATAAAGATTGGCCATGTGTGGCATGCATAGTATGTTTCTGGCTACGTGCAGGTTGGTTTTAACCTAGTGTACGAAGGATACTCTGGAAAAAGTTTCCAAAGTCTCCAAGAGTAAACATTCGAGGACGAATGTTCCCAAGGGGGAGTGATGTTACACCCTATATTTTCGTATGTAAAAATGCGTCGTAAGCAAACTAATGTAGGACAAAAAAATGAGATAATATTTAAAAGTATATAAAGTAAGTTAATCATGTTACCTCTGAGGTTACAAATATTGAAGATCATGAACAACAAGTACAAAGAGGGTTGGACAGTTCAGAAGCTAAAGCAATTAAATAAAACAATGTTTCATCGAAAGTCGACAAGTTGGGAATGTTATAACATGTACCTTTGGGGTGAGACTAGGGTGATTAACATGATAAAGAGATTATGTTATGATTTATATTAGTCGTATTACATCCGTGTGTTATGTTTTTAAGTCAAGCGAGTTGTGGAACAAAAGTCGATGAAAGTCATCACAAGTTACATTCATAAGTTTTACTGAAACTTTGGGTCAAATGTAACTGCAATTTTCTCCCAATATACTTAGAGTTATGGTGTGTTCCACACATCAAATTAAAGATCTATGAGTCTATTTTCCAACGCATTAAACCATTTGTCAATACGACATCGGAGTAGAGAGATATGTGCATTTTTGCGATACTGCGCAAGCTGCTAGGTGACAAGTAGGTGTGTCACCTACTTGCTTAAATGAAAGCCCAAAAATGGGCCATTTCGGGTCGTCCAAAGAGGCCTTTTAAGGGCCTATTTTCTTCATATATTAGACTTAAAATAGAGCATAATAACCAGACATAAGCTCTGCAAAGAATCCTCCCAAAAATTTCCCACAAACCCTAATTGATTTTCTCTCCCTTTCAAGTTCCAATTGGAGGTAAAACTTAGAGTTTGAAGAATCAAGATAGGAGCTGAGTTATCCAACAAATAAGGTGAGTTTACTGCTCTCTTTCATCCATTTTTTCTTCTGTAAATTCATGGTAAGTCGTTCTATACTTGTAAGAACTCACGGGATGGTGATCGGAAGCCGTGAGTTCGAGTTATTCACTTGTAGCGGACTGTTTTGTGGATTGTTTTGTGTTGCTGTTGGGCTGCGTGTTTTATTACTATTTTGTGGAGTCTTGGAGGAGGAAGGGGGTTTATAAACACCATATAAATGTAGGGTGGTTGGCTGGTCATTCGTCATAACATTTTCGGGTCGTTTGACACTACTACGGTGGTCGTTTTGTGTACGAAGAGATTGGGGTGTGTTGGGCTGTTTTGTAGTATTTGATGGTGTATATAGGGCTGGAAAATGATGTATATATGTTGTTATTGTTCTGTCCTTGTATTGTTGGTGTTATCTTGAAGTTGGAGGAAGGGCATATTATAGGGGAGATGCTGCCCGTTTTAATACAAAATAGGTTTGTCGTTCGTTGTGCGATAGTTGTACCTTTCGTAACTTAACGATAGTATTATTATCATTCTTGTAGATTAAGGTGCGAAGAGGTGAGTTCAACTTGGTGATTGAAAAGATTGTGATAAGGTATGTTAAGGCTAAGCCTTCCTTCATTTTGGCATGATCTCGTAGCTACATGTGTTAGTAATGAGACAAAAAGAGAAGTTCATATTCATGAATTTATTCACACTATTCTAGTCTCATAAGTTACAATATTATTCCTTATCGAGACTCTATATTCAATTTTAGTATTGTCTTCTTCCAGTCAAGAGAGCAGCAAGCCTATATATACAGTATTACAGTATTTTCATTACCATCGAGCTATAATCGATGGGCAGGCCCCTATTGGGCAACCTCTGATCAGATGGAAAGTTATATACCGAGCCTACTGTGGCCGAGCACCTATGAGCGAGCCCAGCATGGTCGAGATACATAGCCTAGTATGGCCGAGCGCCTATAAGCGAGCCTACTATGGCAGAGCAGTTATATATACCGAGCCTTATAAGGCCGTACAATTATTTTACTTACTATATTGAAGGAGTTGAGTCAGTATCAGCAGGTAAGTATATCTCCAGATCATCTTTGACTCCCAGTTAATTTCAGTTATCATATTATCAGTTCAGTTTCAGATTTCAGTTATTTTATTGCCTTACATACTCGGTACATTATTTCGTACTGACGTCCCTTTTTGGGGGGCTGCATTTCATGCGTGCAGGTTCAGACAGACAGACGGGTAGACCTCCTCAGTAGGTGTTTCCCGAGTTCCGCCTGATCGGTAAGCTCCACGTCTTTCGGAGTTGCCAGGACTAGAGTTTTGTGTACATCTTATGTATATCTGTATATATGTTATGGGTAGGTCGGGGCCCTGTTCCGATCACAGTACATCTATCAGTAGAGGCTTGTAGGCATATCCTGTTGGTTAGTGCAGTATGTTGGGTTTGTATAAATTGGTGGTTTGTCAGCTGTAGTAGCTATGACGGCCTTGTCGGCCTAGCTTTATATTGATATTTAGTTAGTGCTAGTTTCCATTCAGTTTTATATTTTGCTTCGCAAATTGTCTTGCAAGGTGGCCCCATGGCCAAAGTATGACATTATGTGTTCAGAGTCCCTTAGTCGCAATTTGGTACGCCAGGTTAGGTGAGGCACGGGGTGCTTGTCTCGCTCCTAGGTTCGGGGCGTGACAATCGTGAGGCTACTGAACATCTAGGAATGTTTTCCCTTCTTTTATTCTTTGATCGTGCGTTGAGATGACTTGAGATTGACTTTGGAATATTTCTTTCGCAGATGGCTAGGGCACGCACACCCTTATCTGCTGGACGTGGTGCTACCCGGTGTGGCGGTCAAGTTGTCGTTCATCAAACTAGAAGACAGGCTGCCCCTCAACCCGAAGTTGGGAGCATGGGTCAACCCCAAGATGCTATGCCAGATCAAGTGCAAGGGCAGGGAGTTCAGGATGCTCCACCACCAGTGCCAACTATTGCGCCTATTGTTGCCTTACCTGCAGACGTAGTGGAAAGGTTATTGAATGTGTTAGAGGCATTGGTGCCTACTCAGGGTGGAAGTTCAGCTCCTCAAGCTACTTTACAAACACAAACACCTGCATAGACTCAGATTTTCGGGAATAAGGAAGTATCCCTACAAGAGTTCCTGAAATTGAAATCACCAAAATTCGCAGGTTCTGATAATTCAGCAGATCCTCAGAGTTTCTTGGATGGGACACTCAAGGCATTACGTGCTCTAGGATGTTCTAGTGAGAGAGTCGTAGAGCTTGCAGCATACAAACTAGAGGATATGGCCAACACATGGTATGAAACTGTATTGCTAGGAAGGCTAGCAGGACGAATTCACTAAATTGTTCATAAATCATTTTCTTCCAAACAGCCTGATGCAAAAATATACTAGAGACTTTGAGAGATTGGTTCAGACTCCATATATGGATGTGTCAACATATAAGACCAAATTTTGTAAGTTGGATAGATATGCCCCTTACTTAGTGCCTACCGAAGAATCTCGAGTTCAGAGGTTTGTTGATGGATTGGTTGGTCGTCTATACACTGTAGTAGCCCAACAGATGAAGACTTTATACTACTCTGGTGCAGTCGACCTTGCTAGAAAGATTGAAACCAAGCGACGTGAGGAGCGTGCAGCTAGTGATTTACGTATGAAGGCCAAGACAAGAGGGTTTTTCAGTGGCGGTTTTAGTGAAAATCGAAGAGCAGGAAATCAAGGACAATAACAACAGGGTTCTCAGACAGGGATAAACTTGTCTTCATAGTAGGGTTGCTTAACGGGCGGATCGGACGGTTATTTACTATTAACGATTTGGCTTATCGATTATCGGTTTTTAAATGTATTAATCTGCTAGCCACCCAATAAGATATCCGGAGGATTGGTATCAGTTTAGCTATTATCGGGCGGTTATCGGTTTAGTTTCAGTTGATTGAAATGATGACATTCTTCAGTGCCTTATAATGATGACAAATATTATAAATGCCTTTTTTGTAACAGATGAATTGTGTTTTCAACTATGATGCTTAGCTTTTGGCAATGGTTGATATTAGCAGTATTAACCTGCGAGCTGTCACTGCTGGTTGTGGTTGAAGCTATTGTTGCTCTGTAAATTTCGTTGTAACTGGCTTGTGTCCTTTCTACTGCTATTCTTTCGGATTTTGCTAAGAAATGTTGACATGAAACTAGTTAGAAATTGCAGTGTCTCCTGGTTTTGCTTTGGCTATATAGTAAATTATTTAAAGTTAAAGTTTTGTAACGAAATATGAATGATTCTGGAAGATGGTAATCTTTCTGGAAAAAAAATATATATTGTCCAGAGCAGTAATATATATATATATATATATATATATATATATATATATATATATATATATATATATATTCTTAACGGGTTAACGGATTATCTGTTAAGAAAATTGAATAATCCACTCTCAAACCGATAAGCCGTTAATAAAAAAAATTCAATCCGTTCTCCGTCCGTTAAACCGTTAACCCGATACCAATAAGCCATTAAGCTTCAGTTTCGGTTCAGTTTTGAACACCCCTACTTCACAGTCCACATACATACCACATTACAGACAGGGTAATAGGGGACCATCATCTTCTGAACATCATAATTCCGGGCAGATATATGCCACTACTCCGGTCTGCCAGACATGTGGTAGATCACATTTGGGACAATGTCGTGTTCTAACTGGAGAGTGCTTTCGGTGTGTCCAGTTGGGACATCACTTGAGGGATTGCCCTCAGCCTCCGAGAAATTTCAACCAGGCTTCTATTCAGTTAGCTGCACCTACTCAGACTACTCGTAATACTTTAGGTGCTACAGTTACAGGAAATAAAGGTTGAGGTGCCGGAGATCGTGTTACTGTGAATCAAGGACAAGGTAATGTTGGTAGAGGTCAGGCGAGAGTTTTTGCATTTACTAGACAGGATGCTCAGGCCTCGAATGCTGTGGTTACAGGTGTTCTTTCTGTCTGTTCATTTGATGCACTTGCGTTGATTGATCCGGGATCTACTCACTCCTATGTGTCCCTGTACTTTGCTTTGAAGTTTAGTAGACATCCTGAGCTATTGAATGAACCTTTTCTAGTTGCTACTCCTGTTGGAGAGTCTCTATTAGCTGAATACGTGTATCGTGCTTGTTAGATTCAGATTGAGGGTAAAGATACTCTAGCTGACCTTATTGTACTTGATATGATTGACTTTGAAATGCTGATAGGAATGGATTAGTTATCTTCATGCTATGCTATCGGCTATTATCATTCAAAGATAGTCAAGTTTGAGATACCAAACGAACCCAGTTTTGTTCTAAAAGGGGGTCAGGTTCCAGAGAATTGCAAATTTGTATCTTTTATGAAGGCTCAACGACTGCTGAAGAAAGGTTGCTTGGGTCTCATAGCTATTGTAAATGACACAAGAAAGGAAACAGTTAGTATAGAAAATGTACCAGTAGTGAGAGAATTTTCTGATGTATTTCCTGAGGAATTACCAAGATTGCCTCCAGTACGAGAAATAGATTTTGGTATTGATTTGCCACCTCACACACAACCCATATCAATACCGCCATATCGGATGGCACTAGCAGAGTTGAAGGAGCTAAAACAACAACTGCAGGATTTGTTAGATAAGGGTTTTATCAGACCGAGTATATCTCCATAGGGTGCACCAGTATTGTTCGTAAAGAAGAAAGACGGATCCCTAAGAATGTGCATTGACTACAAGCAGTTGAACAAGATAACAATACGCAATAAATATCCCTTGCCTCGTATAGATGACATGTTTGATGAGTTACAAAAAGCTTCCCACTTTTCAAATATTGACCTCTGTTCTGGTTATCATCAACTTAGAATCAAAGATGAATATATTTTTAAGACTGCTTTCAGAACTCGCTGCGGGCACTATGAGTTTCTTGTGATGCCTTTCGGACTGACTAATGTTCCAGCTGCATTCATGGGTTTAATGAATAGGGTGTTCAAGCCGTTTCTGGATAGATTTGTAATAGTATTTATTGATGATATCCTGGTATATTCTCATAGCCAAGGAGAACGCGGGAATCATCTTAGGACTGTGTTACAGACATTGCGAGAACATCGGCTTTATGCTAAGTTCTCAAAGTGTGAATTTTAGCTAGACTCAGTAGCATTTCTGGGGCATGTTGTATCCAAAGATGGAATTATGGTAGATCCTAAGAAGACAGAAGTTGTGCAGAAATGGCCCAGACCTACTTCTCCTACAGAGATTCGTAGCTTTTTAGGTTTGGCAGGCTATTACAGGCGTTTTGTGCAGGATTTCTCCAGAATAGTAGCGCCGCTGACCAAGCTAACATAGAAAAATGCAAAGTTTCAGTGGACGGAGGAATGTGAGCAGAGTTTTCAAAAACTCAAAACTTGTTTGACAACTGCACGAATATTAGCCTTACCATCGGGTTCTGGAGGATTTATAGTATTCTGTGATGCCTCGAGGGTGGGATTAGGATGCGTTCTCATGCAAAATGATCGCATTATAGCTTATGCTTCGAGACAATTGAAAAAGCACGAGCAAAACTATCTTACACATGATTTGGAGATGGCTGCAGTGGTATTTGCTCTAAAAATTTGGAGGCATTACCTAAATGGCGAAACTTGTGAGATTTATATTGACCAAAAAAGTCTGAAGTATATCTTTCAGCAGAGAGATCTGAATCTTCGGCAGCATCGGTGGATGGAACTACTCAAAGACTATGATTGTTCTATTTTGTATCATCCTGGAAAAGCAAATGGGATGGCTGATGCATTGAGTAGAAAATCTATGAGGAGTTTGGCACATATAGCTCCTGCAAAGAGACTTTTGGCCAAAGATATTTAGAGACTAGAAGATATAGGTATCAGATTTAGTGTCGGAAATTCATAGGCATTGTTGGCTTGTGCTCAAGCTAAGTCTTCATTAGTTGAGCACATTAAGGCCACCCAATATGAGGATGAGCGATTATGCAAATACAGAGATAAGGCCTTAGCTGGTAAAAGCAAGGGTATGATTGTTGAAAGTGATGGTGTGCTTCGAATGGGTGACATGCCATGTGTATCAGACGTAGATGGGTTGAGACATACTATTCTTGAAGAATCCCACAACTCTAAATACACTATATATCATGGATCCACAAAAATGTATCATGACCTAAAGCAATTCTATTTGTGGGAAGGTATAAAGAGAGATGTTGCTAGTTGTTTGACTTGTCAGCAAGTCAAGGCTGAGCATCAGCTACCCGCAGGACTGTTACAACAAATTGAGATTCCAGAGTGAAAATGCGAAAGAATTACTATGGATTTTGTCACTGGGCTACCACGAACCCTTAGAGGTTATGACTCTTTATGGGTAATTTTAGATTGACTGACGAAATCAGCACACTTTTTTCCACTGAAGACTACATATAGTGGAGTAAGATATGCACAAATATTTATGAACGAAATTGTCCGACTTCACGGAGTTCCAATATCCATCATCTCTGATAGAGGATCACAAAATACCTCACGCTTTTGGAAATCTTTTCAAGAAGCATTGGGTACACGAGTAGATCTTAGTACTGCATTTCATCCACAGACAGAAGGGCAGTCTGAACGTACTATACAGATCTTGGAGGATATGTTGAGAGCTTACATTCTTGAGTTTGGAGGTAGTTGGGACGCTTATCTACCTTTAGATGAATTTGCTTACAACAATAACTTCCAGTCCAATATTCAAATGGCACCGTACGAACCATTGTATGGTAGAAGATGTCGTTCTCCTATCGGATGGTTTGAAGCTGGTGAGACTAACATATTGTGACCTGACCTAGTACAAGAAGCTATGGACAAGGTCCAGTTGATCAGACATAGATTGCTTGTAGCTCAAAGTAGACAAAAGTCTTATGCTGATAAGAGAAGAAGAGATTTAGCATTCACAATTGGGGACAAAGTGTTACTACGAGTCTTCCCTATGAAAGGTATGATGCGGTTTGGGAAAAGAAGCAAATTGAGCCCCAGGTTTATAGGATCGTATGAGATACTAGACCGAGTGGGAGCTGTGGCTTATCGTTTGGCACTTCCTTCTGAGTTGTCTTTTATTCATCTAGTGTTTCACGTCTCAATGCTAAGAAAATATATATCGGACTCATCTCAGGTGCTTGAAGTACCTATTATACCGATTGATGAGAAGTTGTCTTACAAGGAGGAGCCGATGGCTATTGTTGATAGGCAAGTAAGAAAGCTACGGTCAAAGAAAATTGAGTTCGTAAAAGTCTTATGGCGAAATCATACAGTTGAAGAAGCTACTTGGGAAATAGAAGATGCTATGCGATCCAAGTACCCCCCATTTGTTTCACTGTACAGGTATGTACTTAAGTTAAATTCGAGGACTGAATTTCATAAGGTGGGAAGGATGTAATACGTTATTTTTTTATAAGGGTGTATTGGTCATAATAATAATAATAAGAAACTAACTATAAAAAAAACAAAACAAATCAAAAAAAAAAAAAAAGAGTAAAGCTAAAGGGTTGAAGCCCATTTGCCAAAAGAAAAGAAAGGGAAAAAGGGGGGTTGGCTGCTACGCCGAAGCAAAAGCTTCAGAAACGCCGGAAAAAAAAATTCAAAAGAAGAAGAAGAAAAAGGTTGGAACCAAACCTTGAAATTTTTTAAATACGCACTGGTTCTTACGGGTAATACTCGAATTTCTCATCTTGGTTCTTTTCTTCTGGTAATTCTTTTGTCTCGGTTTATATATTTAAAGGGTTTCACTCGGTATAAGAAATTTAATACCAATAAGAGTTATTCTTGGCAAATTATGCAATTGGAAGTTGGTCAAAGTTACCGTAGGATAAATTCACTTGGAAAAAGATGGGTATTGATGTATTTGTGCTTAAACTAGTCTCATTATATATGACCTTTGTTAGGTGTAAATTAAGTTAGGGTACAAAGATTGAGTTTTGGTGTTTAACTGTATTGAAATGACAATATCGAATTGGGTTTGAATGTGATAAGTCTAGTATTGAGCACAAAAGATAAGTACCAATTAAGAAGGAATATTATGGACAATAATATTATTTCAGTTTCAATTTATGCACATGATTAAGGAAATTTGAACAGTACGGGGAATAAACCATATAAATACCTTTTTATTTAAAAGATTTTGGACTAATTTAAATTACTCATAGCATGAGTAAATATAATTCGGTGAATTGATGATAAAATATAAAACTCGGAGTATTGGGTATTCTAAATTAGTGATGGATTTAGCCTAAATGAGGCAATTAACACGAGATCGGTATTATGTAATTATAGATTGATTGGAGGAATTTGTACGAATTGCTCGAGGTGAAGCATTTGATATTTCGACACGAGTATTGTGAGTAGTAATCTTACCGCAATTTGTGTTTTCATAACTTGCATGATTTACACATGATTTTTAATATGAATATGTTACCGATTATTTTGAGTTGCATGTGGGACAAGTCTTTTACTCGATATGATACCGAAATAGTTATTTGAGATGATTACCGTTGTTTAAAATATTATCGTTGTCACTAGATCTGTTTTACCGTTACTTGAATTTACTATTATCGAAATGAAATTATATGATTTGATTAAAACTGAAATTCCCTATATTGTTTTAAAATATTTTCTACGAGTATATACGGATTACAGAGACAAGTATAATGGGAGTAGATATTGAAGATCCCGTAGCTAACAATAGGTTCGTTAGACCTGGTGCACCTTGTAATTACCGATTACTGTTATAGCCCTCGCTAGTGGGAAGGTAGAACTAGCATATCGTTACCGATTTTTATCGAGTAGGGACTATCGTTATATTTGACTTCTTGCGAAGAAGTCCGCAGTTATACTGATTACATGATCCGTTCATTGAAACTTCCCAAATGTGAATATTGATATTATGCAGTGGTTACCGATCTTATTATTGAATTGTTAAATGCATTATACTACAAGAAAAATATGATGAGACTGAAAATTATTTATTATTTCTGAAAGGGCATTCTCATGTTATTTTTTGTTTGATATACTAGCATGTTTTCTGACTTGTCCCCATTAAAAACGGTTGTAGTTAAGTATTATTACTCACTGAGCTAGCGACTCATTCCCCGCTAATTATTTTTTACAGAGACAGCAGTTGACGTGAGCTAGGAGTTTGTTCATTAGAGCGCACAGGTTGATAGTTCTTGGTGAGCCTCACACTTGTTCGCGTGGGCAGAGATTTTATTTATTGTTATGGTCTTTTATTTGAACGCTTAGAATTTTTCCATAGTCATTCTTTTAGCGTCATGAGCATCCTTTCATTATTATTGACTTATGATGAGTATTGCACTTTCTTATCGAAATTGGAGATAAATTAGTATTTCTGGTTGTTAGTGGGTTGATTAGTAATGGTGGAGACTTGTTTTGGTTAATTGATAAGTTATCGATTGTTGGTTTGATATTAGGATGGTTGGTTGTTGATTTTGAGATAGGAAAATTTTTGGATAGCCCAAAAACAGGGGAAACTCTATCCGTTTTTCTGTAAAATACCGATGAGGCTTACTTGGGGGCACTTGCTCCTAAGTGCCGTTCATGATCCTAAATTGGGTCGTGACATGTGTATTGTGATTTTCTCCTAGAAAAAATCAAGAGGAAGGATTCTAACTGACCGGGTATGTAATTTTTTGGTGACTCAGAGTGTTAATGAGGTTATTGTGTTTTCATGTAATGGCCTAATAGAGGCGGCGCGTGGAGGGAGACTGAGATTTGCATGTGCAAGTATATGGTTCAGTTTTGAAGGGATGGTCATGAATTCTTAGACAATATGGGCGGTTCCAAATGACTAGATGAATACTGTTACTACTTGGTATTTCATGAGAAGGGCATGCATTTCAGAAGGGGCATTGTGTTTTGACTTACGGATGTTCATCGGTATTGCAGTACGCATATGGTTGATAGACTGTTGATATTCAAATTATTTCTATGTAGCATGGAAGAATTATGGAAGTATTCCTCGTGGGATGATCGTGCATGAAAGATGTGTTAGTCATTCGAATGCTAGAAGTGGGATCGGTTATGGTGATTCATGTGTCCTATGAATTTGGAGACTGGAGTTCTCAGAAGCATATTGTTTCAGGGTTGTGACCTTTTTGAGGTGAGTATTTATTTAAACTCAGTGGAGGCACTAGTTGCGCTAATTATTTGTGATAGTTGCGCGCTTTGAGTGTGCATATAGGTGAGGTTTGAGCCCATATGCGAGCTTCGGGGCAAGTATTTATACTCGGAAGAATGCTTAGGCTATGATATGCCTAGAGTTAACTGTTAAGCATAAAGTTATAATGTTTCTCGTGTTCGTACCTTTGTGGAGAACTATCTGGACTATACTTGAGGTTACAAAGAGGCTAATTCCGTGAGTAAACTTGGTAGCTACTATTCCTGTGTTAACTTTCCGATTTGAGTTGTGATAGCATACTTTGCACATGCTTACACTATGGCGTGTTATTTATACCATTCCAGGAGCATGCGAATCTTATTTCATCATCATATTCATGTGTACTTGTTTAATTGCTTCTGTATGATATGCTGGGACTGGAGGCCTGTGACCATGCCAGGCGATTTATATTATTGCCACGTGAGTTATCCGTGCAGATCTACATATTGGTATCATTGGCACGTGAGTTATCCGTGCAGTATGTGGGAATTTCATTTTTTGATAATCTATCTAATTTCATTGCTTTCCTTCCTCTACAATTGTGCACATGTGCCTACGGTTGCCCTTTTCACGAAATTTGATGAGTTGGTTGTAAATATTAGGTTGTGGTGGTGCTAGCCGGACTTGTGAAACGATTCTCCTCTTTGAGATATTTTCCATTTTTTTAGGTGCACGGGTTGCACAACTTTTGGTTTGAGATATATTGGTGTGGCGTGTATATGGAATAGTTGTGTTTGATAATATAAGGTCATCGAACCTAGAATGCGTACTATCAGATTTGATTATGGTATATTTGGGAGGATAAAATTGAAAGTCGTCTTAGAAAGTGATTATGGTTCTGGTTGGGCGAGGGAGCTCCATGACTTGTTGATCTGACAAGGGGTTATAAGATTCCACGTGTTTCTTTTGTTATCAGTAGTGTACGAAGGTTTTAGAATGAGGTTTGGCTTGATATGGGATTTAATACTAGTATCGGGTTAGTTAGAGTAGTTATTGTGATCGGGAGAGGCGCTGCGAGTATGCAAGTTGTGTGATATATCATGTGATTACATCTTGAGTTATGGTTATGGCTTGATACAGTTTGTTCGGACTTATACAGTGTGTAAATATGATATTCGGGTCTTGAAAAAAATTATAAGTGTTGGAAATAGGGTGGCGTGAGATCACCCCCGGGTATGTGCATGGTAGGGTGGAACGGTGATATAAAGGCTTAGGGACAACTCTTGGCACGTTCGAGGACGAACGTATGTTTAAGTGAGGGAGAATGTAACGACCCGGCCGGTTGTTTTGAGTATTTAAACCTCGTTCCCCCATTTACTGCTCAATTTGTACTTTACAGTTGTTATATGACTTGTCAGGGTAATTGGTTCGGGTCCGGTGAGGTTTTGAAATAAATTGAGACACTTAGTCTCATAATTAAAAACTTAAGTTAAAAAAGTTGACTCGATGTTGACTTATATGTAAACGACCCCGGAATAGAGTTTTGATGATGCCCATAGCTCCATATCGTGATTTTGAACTTAGGAGCGTGTCCGGAAAATTATTTGGAAGTCCGAAGTGGAATTACGCTTGAAATGGCGAAAGCTGAATTTTTGGGAAGTTTGACCGGGGGGTTGACTTTTTGATATCGGTGTCGGAATCCAATTCTGAAAATTTAAATAGGTCCGTTATGTCATTTATGACTTGTATGCAAAATTTAAGGTCAATCGAAAGTGATTTGATAGGTTCCGACGTCGTTTGTAGGAATTGGAAGTTTCAAAGTTCATTAGGCTTGAATATATGAGTGATTCGTGTTTTTAGCGTTATTTGATATGAATTAAGACTTCAACTAAGTTCGTGTGATGTTTTGAGACTTGTTGGTGTATTTTTTTGAGGTCTCGGGGGCCTCGGGTGAGTTTCGGATGGTTAACAGATCAATTTTTAGACTTGGAGTGTTGCTGGAAATTTTCTCATATCTTTATCTAGTTTCCTTCTACGCGATCGCGTGAGAAGGTCTGCGATCACGTAGGGTTAATTGGGTCTGCTAAGTTTTTGTTCTATAAGATCGCGTGGGGAGAATCACGATCGCGTAGCTGGGAAGAGAGAATGCATCGTGAACACGTGGACAAAGCCGTGTTCGCGAAGAGGAAATGAGGCACCAGGGGGTCACGAAAAGTTGCTCTTCGCGATCGCGTGTATCAGTCCGCGATCGCGTAGGTTTGTGCATCAATGATCCGCGTTCGCTTGGATTCAACCACGTTCGGCAGTTTCTTTTGTGCTTCGCGATCGCGTGAACTAATCCGTGATCGCATAGGGTCAATATTTGCCAGTGGAAATGTGTGCTTCGCGATAGCCGAACTTGGTCCGCGATCACATAGAAGAAATGACTGGGTGGAGAGTGTAAGTTCTGAAATTTTTACCGATTTGGAGCTCGAGAAGAGGAGATTTTTGGAAGATTTTCAAGGAAAACAACGGGGTAAGTATTTTTAAATCAACATTGGTCAAATTACCCCAAACCATGGTTGTTTTTAACATCTAATTAGTGAATTAAGTTGGAAAATTGTGAAAACTCTCTTGGTTTAATTTGAAGATTTGAGGGTCGAGTTGATGTCGGATTTGAGTAAAATTTGTATGGTTGGACTCGTGGTTGAATCGGCGTTCATATTTTATAACTTTTGTTGGGTTCCAAGACGTGAGCCCCATGTGCGATTTTTGAGTATAATTTCAGATTTTGAAGAAAAAATAGTATTTTGATATGGAATAAATTCCTATAATTTATGTTGACTGGATCAAATTAATTGTGACTAGATTTGAGCCATTCGGAAGTTGATACACACATAATGGAATTTCTGGAGCATTGTTTAGCTTGCTCGACATTGGATTCGGCTTGTTCAAGGTAAGTAACATCTCTAATCTTGGAGCTGAGGGTATAAACCATGATTATACGCGTTATGTGAATTGTTTGGAGGTGATGTACATGCTAGACGATGGGCGTGTGGGCGTGCACCGTGTGAATTGTAACTCTATTACTTCTGTGGTACTTTGTAATTACCTGATCTTATCTGTAGCTATGAAATCTCTACGTACTAGAGCTATTGAGCTGCGATCCATGTTAGAAACCATGTCTAGGCTACATGCTTATTCTGTTGAGATCCACTGGGGTCATTTCTGCTGTTGAGTTATCTACTTACATTGCATTTACATACTCAGTCATACGCATTCATATGCATATCATATCTCAGTCTCTGTTACCATTTACTGATACATCACATCATTATTTTTCGGCTGATTCTTTTCATGACACTGAGAGCCCGAGAGACTGGAGAGATTGATGACTGAGTGAGGCCGAAGGCCTAATGGTGAGGATATTTATGGGATCGGGCTGCACGCTGCAGCAGGCCATATTGTCTTTATATATATATTGATTTATGATGGGATCGGGCTGCACGCCACATCATGTTTTATTGATGTATGCCATGATTGGCTTGTTATAGCGCTTGGGCTGAAGGATCCCCTCCGGAGTCTGTACACAACCCCAGTGAGTGCAGGTACCTACTGAGTGCGAGTGTCGAGTGTCGAGCTATTAGGAGGATTGAGTGACTATGAGGATTGAGTGACTGGGAGGACTGAGTGAGTGTGAGGACTGAGTAAATTGATACTCTGAGAGTATGCATATGGTTTTATCACTGAGATACATTGCATTGACATGCACACATGGCATACAAGCATAGAGATGTATTTTTCTCATGTTGTACGTTATCACGTCATTCATGACTTCTTATACATATTGGCATATGGGCATAGTGATGCATTTTCCACTAGCTATCTGGAAAGGAAATGAAACAACTTATTTATTGTTGAAAGGATTTTTGGGAAAATTACTATTTTCAAACTTGCTCATAGTTTTGGCAACTTCGGTCAACGACTTGAGTTTTCACTGATACACTTGAAAGGCAGAACTATTTTCAGAAATCATGATTAAGCTGAGCATTTTATCTGCGAGTTACTTCTTTTATTACTTGCTTTACGTTGTTATGGACTGTTGTTGTCTATTGGTGTTGGACCCGACCTTTGTTCCAGCTCGTCGCTACTTTCAACCTAAGGTTAGGTTTGTTACTTATTGAGTACATGGGGTCGGTTGTAATCATACTATACTTCTACACCTTGTATGTAAATATTGGATGTTGATGTTTTTGTGATCAACGAGAGCTGGATTTGAAGACGTACTTGCGTTCTGGTTGTAGCTGTCTCTTGTTCACGATAGCCTTAGATTTATAAAAATCTGTTTATGTACATTTCAAACAGATGATGTATTTATTTCATACCAGCTTTGTAATTTCTAATTTTAGAAGCTCATGATTTGTACTACCAGTCCTTGGGGAGTGAATTTGAGTCAGTTAAATATTTATTGAATCGGATTATTTTTATTCGGCTTACCTAGCGGGTGAGGTTAGGTGCCATTATGGCTAGTTGAATTTTGAGTCGTGACAAAGATGAATGAGTACTTACCACTCCACCATAATCCTTATTGGTTACAATGCAAGTACTCAACACAAGCAAACAACTTATGATTCTTTAGTTGACGTGCAACAAGATGGCTTAGAAGTCTAAAGTCAATCCTATTTAAACACGACTTGAGATCTTCTAAGAGTCCTATTCAAAGTCACCTTCCTCTTTGATAGGACTCCTACTGTTCCAAGGATTCCACACGCTATGGGACTTTAGTCTCTGACTTAATTATCCATATTGTTTTGAGCAATGACCTTTATCACTCATTGTAGCTATCGTCCACCATACTTGGACCTGGTAACTTTGAGATAAAGTTATTGTCTTGTACAGACGTACAAGTATCACTCAAGAGGAGCTGATTCTTTCTCCTGAGGAGCAAGTTCTTCATAACAGTTAAGCAGCTATGTTGAGGACCTAGTTCTTTGAACATATAGTCATACTTTGTTAATCATAAAAACTTCAATATTCAACAAATTCCCCATTTTTGATGATGAAAAACTTTGTGTACAGCAGAACCAGATAATCACCTCAAAGAACCAGATAATCACAACAAGCACTATTGACAGACATGTGTGTTCACAACAACTTCCAACCTTATCTTCCTCTTTTTGGCATCATCGAAAACACACAAAAAAATGTTAGACACTAAGTATAGACAATGTAAGATTCAAGGCCAAACATGTGACATCACAAGCATAAGAAAGGGAAAATAAACTAGGCTGATGATTCAATAGAGTACAAAGCAGTAAAGTAGAGTAATAGGAGACGTTAAGTAGTCCCAAAAGAAGCCAGGGTCTTGTCTTCATCATTAGAACAAAATAAACTAAGCATACTGCCAACTACTCAAACTAAGATAAAAGGAACAAAAGATAAGGCATTACTAGAATAGCAAAAGAACTAAGGACGCTGGGAAGGAACAGGTTCAAGGGTAAGAAGCAGAGGGGGTCAAAGCTTTCACAAAGGTAGAAATTTTTTGAGCGTGGGCCTCCCTGTCTCTTCTGAGATCTTCCTTGAGTTGCTTTGTTTCCTTTATCAACTCATTATTGTCTTCACGAAGCTTGGCATTCTCTTCAACAGCTAGCTCCAACCTCTTGCTGAGTTATGCAGCCCTACTGCTCCCAGGAAGAATGGAAGATCTTGTGGGTCCTCTAGACTTGATATCCTCATAGCCACATTGCTTGAGGGTAAAATCATCCAAAACATCATTGTAGTTTCCAAACTTAAGCTCAAGTAAGTCAATGTTGAGTTTGTCAAATAACTCAGTCAACATGAAATCATATGGCATAGCATGCTTTGGTTTGGAAGTATCTGCAGCTCTTGCCATGTGTTGAATCATCAGGCTAGGAAGATTGATAGGTCAACCAGTGTCAAGAAGTTCCATCACATCCATGTCTAGTAGAGTAGCTTCATGCCTTCGCTCAGACCTCTGAAGAATGCAGGAGTTGACAAACTGAAATAGTAGCTTGTGAAGGGGAGTCATATCAGTTTTGTACACTTTCTGGGGAGCATCTAGTTCAATCTTTTGGGAGAACTTCCTGGTGACCACAATGCCAGTGTCAACATCATTGTCTATGGCTGGCCACTTCTTCTTCAAGTATTTGTCAAATCCTAAAGAAGGGATATTCAGAAGCAGCCCCAGCTCCTCAGTATTAAACTCCATGACAAAGCCCCCTACCTTACTTTTGACTACCTTCCCATCAAATGTAAAATTTGTATAGAACTCCACCACAGTAGGAACACATACTGGGGGGGGGGGGAGGGGGAAGCTTTGACAAACATATGCTTCCACCCTTATAGCTCAAGTTTCTCAACCAGTTGTGTCATCCTCTTCTCATTAGTGTTCGCAAGAATCTTCCCATTTAGCACTTTTCTGTTCCTGAACTCTATGAGTCGATCAACTACAACTGACACATTCTTTCTTGTCTTACCCCTACTGGCCTTTGTAGAAGAGGTAGCGGGTTTGATGACTTTGGCTCCCTTTTTCTTTGGTGTAGCATACTTTGCTGGCAAAGCAGAGTCAGATTCATCTTCTCCATCCACCTCAACAACAAGTTCCATAATTGAAACCTTATTCTTTGGCCTTTTTGCACTTCTGGACTCCTTCATGATTTGTGCATCAACATCCTTTCTTTTACTCCTTGTGAGGGGAGTTCTAACAGGAGGAACCACCCATTTCCTTGTTAAGACTGCTGACTTTATAGATTTCACAATGGTCTTCCTGGACTTCTTCCCTATCTTAGATAGTGGCATATTATCTTCATCACTGCTAACTTCTTCATCTCCAGTGAAAGGAGTTAACAGAGACCCAGGTTCTTGAGCTCTTGTCACTTCACCAATTTCTTCTAAAGAGGCTATGACGGTGTTTCCAATTTTCATGGAACCTGCAGATTCCTCACTCACATTCCCCTATTCTTCCTCACTCTCGTCATCACCTCCTTCACTCTCACTTACCTTTTCTTGATCCTCACCCTCACTTTCAGAAACCTCCTCTTCTTCACTCTGATTTCTTCTTCTGCAGAATCATTAGCATGTTCACCTGTCTTATCCTCTATATCACTCTCCTTCTCTGTCCATATACTCCCTCATTCTCACTCTTTTCTTCTTCATTGGCTATGGTTTGAACATCATGTTCCTCATGACGTTTCACAACTTATTCTTATTTTTCACCTTCATCATCTTTCTCATACTCAGTCCAACAAAAATTAAGGCCATCAGAAGCCTCTTTTTGCACCGATTCTTTACCTCATTCCCCCTCGACCACAGTCTCCATAGCTGTTAGATCTATCTCCTTTCCCACATCCCCTGCACTTTTTTCTACAGGGAATTTCTCCACTGGTGGCTTCTCACTCATGGATGGGAGAGTATCTAGGGGTGTAACATCTATAGCAGATACCTGAACATCTAACTTGATGAGGTACCTAATCAGTAGTGACTGACACTGATTCCCCCTAAATCACAGATCCCTTAGCTATAGTGTCACCCTTGCGTAGCAGCCTCAAGCAATTTTTTAACATATTTTCTTGGAGTTTCTTTGACCTTTATTGACTTAAAGGTATTTTTTGCAGGAAGCTCACGTGCATGGGTAGTTATTTTTGAAGGAGGGGGTACAGTGGAGGTGGGAATGATAGGAACAACATGAATAGTAGGAACAAGAGAGGATGAGGTATGTATAGTGGAGGATATCGAATGAGAAGGAGCAGGTGTAGGTGTGGGTTCTCTTGAAGGCTTGGCATTTTTCTTTGATTTGGGCTTCAAGATTTTGGGTTGTGCTTCAGCCTTGGTTGATGATTTAGCTTTAGAGGGTGTTTGACTGGATTTAGGCATGGTGATCAGATGAGAGACTCGAAGAAGAGAAAGAAAGGGTTAGTTCTTGATAATTACTTTCGATTCTTGCTTAGGGTTTGAGAGAAACAATGAGGTTAGAGAGGGAGAGGCTGATCATAAGGGCCGTTTAAAGGCGTTACTCCTGATGCGACTGGAAGAAAGAAGGTGACTGAATTCGAGTTCTAACATGACTCTTATAATGGTTACTTTGACTGCAAGGTTTTCAGGAGTAATTGATCTCTAATTGTACAAGGATTCCCCATTACTCTTTGACTAGAAGACAAATAGAAGTGATGCCAACAGAATTAAAAGTCTGAGTATAGCAGTAATTTTAGAACATTAAGTCCTAGTGACTTAAGACAGTATGGCACATACATGAGTCAAAGAACCAACTCCTTAGCAACTCCTTATTCATTTATGCAATAAGGCTTTAACACTTCATATTATTATCATGCAACACAGTTATCAACCAGATTATCTAAGCAAGTGTGTGAGCTTAATACAAGCACAAAGCTGAATCAAACACATTGTACTTAATTATCTACATCTTAGTATGCCTTTTCTAACCAATCACTGGGAGTCAACTTAGTGGGAGGAGTTGATTAGACCTAGTTCTAGTCTATTCCTTTCAAAGTGATCTCTACTCAGAGCTTTAGTAAAAATATCAGAAATATGATCTTCCGTTTTACAAAAGTTAATTGAGATATTCCCCTTTTCAACATTGTCTCTCAGAAAATGATGTCTAATGTCAATGTTCTTGGTTATCTTGTGCTGACATAGATCTTTAGCAATGTTTATGGCACTAGTGTTATCACAGAAAATAGGAACACTATCAACAAATATACCATAGTCCCTTAGTTGTTGTCTTATTCATAGTAACTGACCACAACAGGATATTGCTGCCGCATATTCAGCCTCAGTTGTAGATAAGGCCACTGAGTTTTGCTTCTTGGTTCCCCAAGACACCAGATAAGAACCTAGAAAGTGAGCTGTTCCTGAAGTGCTTTTCCTGTCAACATGAAAACCTGCATAGTCAACATCAGCATAACCAACTAGATCAAAGTTGTACCGTCTGGGATACCATAGAAAGAGGTCAGGGGTCCCCTTGAGATATCTTAGTATCCTTTTGACAGCTTTCAGGTGAGATTCCTTGGGATTTGTCTAAAATCTTGCACATAATCCCACACTAAACACTATATCATGGCTGATTGTTATGAGGTACAACAGTGACCCAATCATTCCTCTATATAGTTTATGTTCCACACTTTTCCCTTCTTCATCAAGGTCTAGCTTTGTTGCAATGGTAATGGGGGTATCAATCGAACTTAGAGGAGTCCATGTTGAACTTCTTCAGTAACTCTTTAATATATTTCTACTGATGTATCATGGTTTCAGTAGGTGTTTGCTTGATTTGCAGGACCAGAAAGAAGTTCATTTCACCCATCATGCTCATTTCGAACTCATTTCCCATCATCTCAGCAAATTCCTTGCACATTGCTTCATTGGTGGCCCCAAAGATAATGTCATCCACATACACTTGCACAATCAGAATATTCTTCCCTCTGCTCCTTAAAATTAGAGTGTTGTCCACCTTTCCTCTTAAAAATTATTGGCTAAGAGGAATTTTGAGAGTCTTTCATAATAAGCTCTTGGAGCATGTTTCAGTCCATAAAGAGCTTTATCTAATTTGAACATATAGTCAGGGAATTATTCAGTTTCAAATCCAGGAGGTTGTTTGACAAACACTTTCTCCTTCAAGTAACCATTCAAAAAGGCACTATTTACATTCATCTGGTATAAAGTGAATTCCATGTGGGCAACAAAGGCTATCAACATTCTTATAGCCTTTATTCTAGTTGCAGATGCAAATGTCTCATCATAATTAATGCCCTCCTCTTAATTGTATCCTTGAACCACCAATCTGGCTTTGTTCCTTATGATATTTTCTTGTTCATCCAACTTGTTTCTGAACACCCATCTGGTACATATGACAGTTTTGTTCTTGGGTTTCTACACCAAGTGCCAAACCTTGCTTCTCTCAAACTGATTTAGCTCCTCTTGCATGGCTATGATCCAATCTGGTTCCTTTAGATCTTCTTTGATGGTCTTAGGTTCAACCTGTGAGAGGAATATTGTGGGTGCACATAGATTTCTTAGAGAAGACCTAGTTTGCACCCCTACATTTAGATCAGAGATGATATTATCAAGAGGATGTGAGCTTTGATGCTTCGATGGTTTGATCTGTATACCCAGAGAAGATTCACTCGAGGAGTGACCCAAAGGAGCATGTTCAGTAGGTGTGGCTTCATTAGTCTGGTCAGCGGTTAGAGTAGTTCTTTCCTCTTCTTGTTTCTCATGATCACTGCCAATTTCCTTGTGTTTTTCAGACCCATCTTCATCAGATTCCTTTGTATCTCCATCACTAGTGAATCCTATGTCATAATCTTCATCATACAGGCCTTTCTCAGCCAAATTCTTAGATTCATCAAAAATAACATGAATATTTTCTTCCACACACAAAGTTATTTTATTAAAAACCTTATAAACCTTACTATATGGAGAGTAATCCAAGAAAATTCCATCATCACTTTTGTCATCAAACTTACCTAGAGCTTCTTTCCCATTATTATGTACAAAATATTTGCACCCAAAGGCTCTCGAGTGAGTGATGTTGGGTTTCCTTCCTCGAAGTAACTCATAGGGAGTTTTCTCAAGAATGGGTATGACCATACATCTATTTAGTAGGTAGCAGGCAGTATTGATTGCCTCAGCCTAGAAATTCTTAGGCAGTCCACTAGCAATCAACATGGTTCTCCCATGTCTTCTAAGGATCTATTCTTTCTTTCTACAACCTCATTTTGTTGTAGAGTTCTAGGTGCAGATAAATTATGGTCAATGCCATGTGATTAGCCACATAACTCAAGGAATTTTGAATTTTCAAACTCAGTTCCATGGTCAGTTCTTATACTTAAAATATTACATCCTATCTTGAATCATTCTTACAAATACACAGAAGACATCAAAGGTTTCATCTTTGGATCCCAAAAACAAAGTCCAGGTATACCTAGAGAAGTCATCAATAATCACAAACACATACCTCTTACATCCTCTACTCCTTATTCTCATTGGTCCACATAGGTCCATGTGAAAGAGTTCCAGAGGTTTAGAGGTACTTACAAACTTCTTATATTTAAAGGATAACCTAACATATTTCCCTCTAAAACAGGCATCACATACCTTGTCAGAGGTGAACTCAACTTTAGGTAGCCCACAGACCAAGTCCTTTGCTGCCAACTTGTTGAGTTGAGAGAGACTGGCATGTCCCAGTCTTCTATGCCTGGATCATCTTCCACTATACTTAAGCATGTGTGCTCACTCTGGGGAAGTGACATAATCGATATCTCGTAGACATTATTATGTCTCTTACCCTTTAACACAATTTCATCAGTATCAAGCTTAGTGACAGTGAAAACTTTGGAATTGAATTTTACCTCATTTCCTTTGTCGCACATATGAGAGATGCTACGAAGATTATGTTTAAGACCTACCACATAATACAAATCTTCTATATCATGAGAGAGTGACCTGCCAACCTTGCCAAAACCTATTATCTGACCCCTTTTCCCATTTCCAAATGACACACTCCCTCCTTGGAAGGCTGTTAGTGAGAGAAAGTTTTTCTTTTCTCCAGTCATATGTCTTGAGCATCCACTGTCTAGGTACCAGTCCTGATTGTTTCCTCTCACCTTATCCTTCACCAAAATTCACAAGTTATTTTTGGGAACCCAGACAAGCTTGGGTCCCTTTTTGTTGGAAAAAGGATGAATTAGATCCCTTCTTGCCAGAAGGGGAGAGGATTAGAAGCTATTTTCTTGTTAACCTTAATCCACTTAGTATGGACAAGGGGATTAACCTTTGGCTCCTCTTCCTTCTTCACATACTTAGCAATACCAAAGGTGTTTCTAAACTGAGCATGAATTAAGGCAGGACAAGTGTCTCTGAAGTGTCCTACTCTTCCACAATGAGTGCACATGTTATTATCAGAAATTCTTACATACTTTGGGTCAAACTTAGGGACAGGTTTTCTGTAACCAGTTCCAGATTTGTTAGAGCTACAGTTTTCATTCAACCAATTCAAGGCATCAAAAGATCTATGTCATTTGCTTAGTCTAGAAAGTTCATAATTAGCCTTTTCTAGGTTTTCATGCAAGACTTTATTTCTACATTCATCATAACAAAGATTATCATTAGCAATTTTTAATTCCTTTTCAAGCTTATCATGCAGATCACTCATTTTCCTTTGACATGTATATCAAGAGACTTCTCATTCTCAGAAGTAAGCTCAAGAACTTGGTTCTTAAGGTCTTTGACCTGTTTTTCTAAACTAGCTTTGTCAGACTCAAGTTCTTTGATATCAAGTTTGATACAAGAAAGGTTGCTTATTAGCTGATCATTTTCAGTACTCATTTTATCCATTTCATTCATTAGAGTCACAATTATGGCCATCAGTTATTGTTTGGACATAGCATGAATATTTTCTTTCAAGTCAGATATACTTACCTGGTTTGCTTCTTCTTCAGTTTCTGAGTCACTCATGGCCATCATTCCTATCACTTCTTCCTCTGTTTTGGATTCTTCAATCGCCATCAAAGACACTTTGATGTTTTCATTTCCAAAGTTAGTTTCCAAAGTCCTCCATATCATGAGCAGAGATGCAAGAGGATACTCTGAGGAGAGTGTTTCTAGACAGGCTCATGTAGAGCAAACCATTTGCTTTAGCATTTTTCAGAACTAGCTGACGATCTTCCTCATCGTATTCCTCTTCTTTTTTGTTTCACCTGTTACCTTCACTGTCCAATTTGGTTGGGAGTGTTGGTCCATGACTGACAATTACCCATAGGTCAAAGTCAGTATCCTGAAGAAATGTTTCCATACGTAGCTTCCATTTATCATAGTGGTGTTCATCAAACAAAGTAGGTCTTCCAATGTGCATTCCAAGTTGTACTGGGGGTTCTGTCTTCACAGCTTGGTGTTCATTAATCACAGCATAAGGACTTATAGCGTCCAATAATTGTTGATCACTTATTCATTGCACTCATTCATATATGGTATGCTTAAATTCATTGTCAGTTTTTTGCATTTTTTTAGTTTAGTTTATAGCTTTTTAATTAGTTTTGGGCCTTTTGTTAGTAGAACTAAATTGTTCATTCATGTGGGGGTATATCTGTAATGGGTGAATGAGTACATGCTCTATAGGGAATGGGTCAATGTATTTTCATGCTTGTATGTTATTACCATGTCAAAAATTGCACAGGAATTACATGCCCTAGATAGAAGTAATGAACGGTTCATAATGTTTTTGAATTCTGCGGCTGCACTGGAAATTGTGCGGTCCGCAGAAGTTGAGTCTAGAGAAACTTTAGTAAAGAATGGGTCTGCGGTCGCAAGAAAATTGTATGGACCTCAAAAATCACATTGCGACTGCAGAACTGTCCTTGTCCTGTCATCAGAGAGTTGGCATAATTCTAGCTTCTGATTTGCGGCCGCAAGGAAAAATGTGCGGACCGCACTTCACATCTGCGGCTGCAAGAGAGAATTGTGCGGTCCGCAAGGCCTCATATGCGGTCGTAAAGAAAAATGTGTGGACCGTAGATCCTTATTCTTCAAGTATGATTTAACTGTAACCTTCACTGTGTTTTCTGGTATTTTCTTGTATATCTCTTGTGTCTGATTGAACATTGAATTGCCACTAACAACTGCTTCTACTTGATACAGATAATCGATCGAGAGGCAGAGGTGATACTACTAAAGGGAGGGGTGAACCTTCTAGGTGTCGAGGCAATAGCCCCTCAGCCAACAAAGAACAATCACAAAGAAACCTACAACCGGCAGAGGGAGAGGTGCAGACCTTTCCCAGACCAGCTCTTATGTCCCATCTAGAAAAGCATCAGAGGGAAACTCAGCCTCTATACAAGAGCAGTCGGTTGTCCGGTCAAGGCCGCCACGGAGGTATCAACTCAGGGATGAGTCGTCCATATCTCATAGCACTTCCCCTGAAAGAACGAAGAAGAAAAAGGTTTGGTAGGACCGGTTTGTCAGCTTGGTCGCCTTCACCAGCTTCTATCAATGGTGGTCAGTGAGGTCGCTTACTCTTGAGTGGCAGTTTCAGTTGAAAGATTTGGAGAAGTATAACCCGGCAGTGCTAAGACAGTTCAAAGAACGCAAGGGGTGGATATGGTTCACCTAGAGTGTGGTGGATGCCAATGAATATCTTGTCTGGGAATTTTATGCCAATGTGGTACACATCAAGAAGGGGACAAAGGTAACCAAAGTGCGTAGCCTTAAAGTGAGATTTGATCAAAATACTCTCAACACGTACTTGGGTTTCGAAGATGTCGAGCCGAAGGAATACTTAGAGAAGTATTCAATGGGAGATGCAGCCCGACCTTGGTTAGCGGAGATTCTAGCAGCTCCTGGGCCACCACCACCATGGATCACAACAGGGGTTCCTATTCACAGGAGCACTCTGAGCTTTGAGGCAAAGGGGTGGAAAACCTTTGTCTACAACAGACTGGACCCGAGCTAGAATGAGACCTATCTCCCAATTTCTTGGGCAGTTCTAGTTGCTTCTATCATGGCCGGGTACCCTAGCAATGTGGGTGCCATGATGTCAGCCAACGTCTCAGTGATTGCTCGGCAAGATGACTCGTCCTACCCGTATCCCAACACTATTATAGAGTGTCTCACAGATGCGAGGGTAGATCTGAGAGATTATGATACAAAGGTGTGGTAGAAGAAGCCTTTCTCATGGTACTCACTAATGGATGCGAACAACCCTAAGATAAAAGGTCAGTCATCTACCACCACAAGCCAGTCTGATGAGCCAGCGACGGTAGTTGCGGAGGCAGTTGATGTTCCATCCACATCGGCCGAGCCTTCATCTAGTGCCGATCTATGCCTCCACCATCATCTTCAGTTCCTACTGCAGTTCCTGTCACAGGTTCCACCTCAGCATTGGAGCCGGTGCTCATGCCTACTACCCCACTTTCTCCGCTGCGAGTCTTCCATACATTGGCGAGCCTCAACAACTGGATGCAGACAACCACTGTATAGTTGTCTGACTTATCCAGTACTGTTGCAGCACAATTTTCTATTTAGGTACCTTATATTCCCCCGTCAGTTGAAGAGACATTGAAGAAGCTCCTGGAGAACCAGAACACCATCATAGCTACCTTGGTACAACATGGGTCAGTGATCGAAGAGCTGGGAAAAGAAGTAAAGAAGATGAGAAAGTCCCAGGACACCAAGAAGTCAGTGTACAAGCTCCGAAGATAGGTTACAAAGCTTGCTGCAGCCAGAGATATCACTTTTGACCCTTCAAGACCAGATCCTGCAACACCATCAGCATCGATGGCACTAGTAAAACAGTCTGAGGAGCCATACTCTGCTGCCGACACTGCCGAGGCAGTGCGTCAGATGTTCACCAACCCAGTCACTCCCAAATTTGAGGATGATGAGATCAAGTTGGATGAGACTGAGGGCGGTGACATTGTTGTGGACACAGAGATGTCCAAGGAGCCACAAGGAGCGTTCTTTACTCATTCCCCTCTTTTACTCTTATTTTGTTGAGCATTGGGGACAATGCTTATCTTTATTTTCGGGGGGGGGGGGGGGTGGTGGAGTTTATTTGATCTTACTTGGTACATTCTCAGACAATTGGCCTGTAATAACTTGATATTATTTCATTTCTCTTTCTTATTCTATATATATTCTCTTTTTTTCTCTTATTATGTATATTCAGTAGTTCTTGTTTATTGGATTATTTATTTTTCTTCCTTTGTGAGTTCTTTGTTTGATTTTGTAGCTTCTTTATATGTTCTAGTAGGTAATAAGTATTTGGTTTTCTTAATGCCACTTGTTTTCCAAAGCTTGTTGTTGTGTGAATTGGGTGACTCATCCCAACGATGGATGGCGTGACAACATTTTTAAGGAAATGAGTCCGTTTTTTATGTTTAGGTAATAATAGTAGTAGTAATGAATAAAAATACCTAATTGAGTCATGCTCGAAGAGTCAAACGTGCTTCAATTGGTACCAACACACTTAACTATGTGCTTATGGTTAAAAATAAAGTTTTTGAAAGAAATAGCTCTAGTTAGTGAATTTGTGACTCGTGTGTTGACTTTGGCAACCATCGAGTGGTTTAATTGAACTACAGTTATTTTCAAACTTGAATGTGGTCGTTATGGGCCCTCAACTCTATCCTCTTTAACAATCCGGTTGCGTGAGAGGTGAGTTGATTTGTTGTTATTCCAAGTACCCGTGTGAAAGGTCTAGAACTTTCCCTGAATGTGTTTCAAGGCAAAATCCTAAGTTTTGCTTGGCTTGAGAAGTGATTGTAGGCTTTCCTTAGCCCGTTTGAGCTTTCTATTGCCTACCAATGTTGTGATCCCTAGTCAACCCCGTTGATCCTCGAGCCTTTCTCATTTGACAACCATGTTACAAGCCTTTACCCGTTTGATCGTGACCCTCTCTTGGCACCCCGAGCTTTCCTTAACACTCTTGTGAAATAATTGGCTAAAAACGTAAGTTTGTGAGAGAGGCGAGGAGCTTGAAAAAGGCATCAAGGCACAAAAAGAGAAAAGAAATGATGAGAAGAAAAGGCAAGAAAAGAAAAGAGCAAAAAGAAAAATACAAAATAGTGAATAAGTGGAAGAGTTGAAGGGATTCAAAGAGAGGTAATGACCCCAAGCATGAAGAAATCAAAAAGGGAGAAAATAAAGGTAATGATCAAGAAAGAGTGATGTAAAGTCTCTATAGTTCCCTAAGGAAAAGAAAATACCTCAAAGAATTGGCAAAGTGTGAGCCGAGAAATGAAAAATGGAGTGCTTAAGGAAAGGTGCAACCACTCATCCATATTGTATCCAACCCTAATCCAAAAGCCTTCATTACATCTTGAAAGAAGTCCTATTTGATTTTAAGCCGAGTGAGCTTACATTAGTGGCGATCTTCATGAGGGGCAATCCTATGGTACTTGAAGCCGTACTTGCGACATTCTCTTGAGAGAGATTAGTGAACCTTTCATAAATCTTTGGATTGAGTGCTAAAATTCTTAACTGAGTCAGGCAACCAGAAAGTATAGGAGGAAGAGTTTGGAGTCCACCATGACCTACATGATAGAGAAAGAGTACTTGATGAGTAAAGTCAACATTTGATGCTCAAATTTCACTTTAGAACTATATATGCAAAAAGGTTTAACTTGTCACCTTGTTGATAATACATGGGTAGTGTGGATAATTGTTGGTCCCAACGGATGTGTAGATGGCTCACCTTTAACTCGCTGAAATGACCCTTAACTTTTGGAGGTGGGAAATAATTTATTTACCTGAGGACAAGAAAATATTTAAGTTTGGGGAAGTTGATAAGTGGGGATTTTGACTACTTATTAGCAACTTTTTAGCTTTTGTTTTAGTCTAAAAGCATTGAATTTTATTTCCGAAACTATTGAAATTGTGCAAAATTGGAGGAATGCTAGAAGCTGGGCTCCCAAGATGAAATCCGACTCAAAAAGGAGCAATCCAAGCACAAGGCAATAAAGGGCACACAAGCACACAATGTGCGGTCCACAGAAGGAATTCTGCGGCTGCAAACAAAGAAGAAATATTTAGCAGGCATTTGTGCAAATTGCGGACCGCACATGAATTATGCAGCCACAAAGCTAGGCTAAGAGTCGAAGATCAGAGGGTATGCAAAAATACCAAGTCCAGAGCCTCAGTGAATTGCGGACCGCACAAGATTTGTGCGGTCGCAGAAGATTGCCTTGCAGCCGCAATCCTAATAATGCGGACCGTAGAAGAGCTGTCTTCCGGCTGTAGTCCAAAAATATGCGGCCACAGAAGAATGCCTTGCGGCCGCAGTGCAGAAATGTGCGGCCACAGAACTCTAGTTCCTGCCAAGATGAAGAAATATGCGGACCGCACATGGAATTGTGCGGTCCCAGAACCTCCCGAGGGGTATTTTTATCCGAGATTTTTAGCCTTGTATAAATAGACGAGTTTCACAAAATTAGGTTATGTTTGAACCTCTGCAAATTACTGTAGCCATTTTTCTTTGCCATTTTTGGAAGTTTACTTTGCTTTTGTGTATTTTACAATAGATTTAATCATTTTAAGTTTTCATTATAAGTTTAATTAGTCTTTCTTCTCTATTTTATTCAAACCCAAGTATGAGTAGCTAGATTTTTACTAGGGTTGTGACCTAACCCTAGTGTGTAATCTTATAGGTATCTAATTTAGTGCTTGTTTATGATTGGGTATTTATTATTTAGCTTAGTTCATGCCTTAATTGTGGAATTAATAGTTGCAAATATTAGTTCATGCCTATTTGACTTAGTCTCTACTTGAGAAAGAGAGACTTAGTCTAGGACAACTTAGCTAACAAGGAATTGGGTCAATCAAGAGATTGATTAACCCAATTAAAATGTTCAACCTAGAGATAGTAATAACCCGACTTGAGCTTTTATTAACTATTTTGTGTGATACCCATTTGGTCTTGAGAAAGCCAAACTGGATAAAACCACTCTCTGACCGAGAGGTATTGAGTGGGTAATTTAGAGTTGATAGCTATAATACACCCCAATCAATAAAACATGCATTAAAGTCTTTATCCCAACACGCAAAGACCTAGGTAATGGTCACAGCCCTAGGCTTTATATCAATTTGGAAAAACCTCAGAAGCAATTATCTCTAGTCTTCTTTCTTTATTTTGCAATCTTTATAGTAAAATTAGATTTAGAAAATAAATCTTTGTGTGGAAGTGCAATCTAGATAATTCAATCACTCATATTGAAATATATACCCTTAACTCCCATCTTAGCTCCCTGTGGATTCAACCCCGACTCTTAGTTGGGTTTCTATTATTGCAAACGACCATTTCATACCTCTTTTGAGGTGTTCATTTGGATGCGATCAACTACTACCAGAGAAACAAGCTCGGTTCCTAGAATGTTGGCTTGTGGAAGCTCGATATACCCTAGTAGACCGCATTGAAGGTCTAGGAGGACCTGTAGTTGTTAGGCTGGAGGGTGATGTTATTGTATGAGTGGTGTAATAAATGTTAAACGATATATATGCATGTTGATTGTTAAGTTACATGCCTTTGTCTATTTTGATGAGCCAAAGGACACACTCCCTCCTTGCAAGTCTTTGAGTGAAAGGAAATCATCAATGCTTCCAGTCATATGCTTAGAGCAAAAAGGGATATATTCTGGAAGTAGGAAGAGTTCGGAAAATGCTCACTTATTCAATTGAGAGTGTATACTATGTGAATTGCTTGAAATATAACCTACTGAGTGTCTCTCAAATTTGTGACAAAGGAACAAAGTGGAATTCTTATCAAAGATTTGCATTGTCACAAATCTTGTGACTGGTGAAGTGGTTCTGTTGGCAAAAAGATTCAAAAATATCTATGTTGCTGATTTTGAGTCTTTTCTTACATGTTTGAGTGTTGTTGACGATGATGTTGAGTAGGGGCACAGAAGATTGGGTATGCAAGCTTTTCAATGCTGAACAAGTTGATCAAGAAGGACCTAGTTCGTGGGTTGCCCAAGTCAAGGTTCAAAGATCACAAGGTGTGTGATGCATGTGTAAGAGGAAAGCAAGTCAAGTCCTCCTTCAAGCCCAAAAATGAAGTAAGCACCTCAAGTTCACTTGATCTCCTCCATATGGATCTATGTGGACCTATAAGGGTGCCAAGTAGAGGAGGAAAGAAGTGTATTTTCGTCATAGCTGACGATTACTCCAGATTCACATGGACCTTATTTCTCAGAACCAAAGATGAAACCTTTCCAGTCTTTGTTGCCTTTATGAAGCACATTCATGGCACAAAGTTTGATAATGCAAAATTTGACGAATTCTGTGCTGAAAATGGTATAAGTCACAATATTTCAGCTCCCAGAACACCCCAACAAAATGGTATTGTGGAGAGAAAAAATAGAATTCTTGAAGACATGGCAAGGATTATGCTACTTGACAGTGGCGTAGCAAAAGTTTTTTGGGCAGAGGCAGTCAACACTACTTGCTATTTGGTAAACATGTGCATGATCAGGTCCCTCTTTAAAAAAACTCTGTATGAATTGCTGAACGGGAGGAAGCCCATGCTAACTCACCTAAGAACGTTTGGTTACAAATGCTTTGTTCTCAATAATGGTAAGAAAACGCTGTAAAAATTTGATACCAAAAGTGATGAAGGAATCTTTCTTAGATATTCCTCACAAAGCAAAACATACAAGGTTTACAACAAAAGGACTTAATGTGTTGAAGAAAGCATACATGTAATCTTTGATGAATCGTACCTTTTATGTGGGAAAGATTCACATGATAAGATTGATCAAGATGAAGAGCAGTCAAAGGTTCCAGGAGAAGTTATTGATATGGCAAATGAAAAGGCTGATTTGATGAGTCAAGTTAAGGAATCCAACGAAGAGAATACAACAGAACCTCCAGCTGATACAGAAGAACTTGGTTCCTCCATTACAACAACTGAAGCAGAAGTCAGAGTTATTGATGTCGTGCAAGGAACCCCTAATGCTTAGAAAAGAAGTGGTACTCATCCTTCCATAGATGCCAACAATGGATCCCATTCAGAGGAACCTGGATCTTCACACAATGAGATTCAGGTGTCTAACTAGAAGCACAAAAGTTCACATCCTCTCCAAAACACTCATCTTGATTCAGGAATTCAAACCAGATCAAAGTCAAGAAGCCCGCTTGCCTTCTTAGCTTTTCTTTCTCAAATTGAGCCCAAAAATATCAAGGAGGCACTGAAAGATGCTGACTGTATTATTGCTATACAAGATGAACTCCATCAATTTGAGAGGAACCGTGTATGGCACCTGGTTCCTCGACCCTCAGACAGAACTATTATAGGAACCAGGTGGGTGTTCAGAAACAAGCTTGATGAGTTTGGGAATATAACAAAGAACAAGGCCAGGTTAGTAGTTCAAGGCTAAAATCAAGAAGAAAGGATCGAATATGATGAGACCTTTGCCCCAATTGCTCGAATGGAATCCATCAGAATCCTCATTGTTTTTGCATCTCATATGGAATTCAAATTATTCCAAATGTATGTCAAAAGTGTATTTTTGAATGGATATTTAAAGGAAGAAGTCTTCGTCAAACAACCACCTGGTTTTGAGTGTCACGAGCATCCTGAACATGTATTCAAACTTGACAAGGCATTATATAGGCTGAAACAGGCCCCTCGTGCATGGTATGAAAGGTTGTCCAAGTTTCTTCTTGAAAATGGCTTTATAAGAGGAAAAATCGACAACTCCCTATTTTTGAAGAAACAAGGGAGGAACCTGCTCATTGTGCAAGTTTATGTTGACGACATCATCTTTGGTGCAACAAATGATTCCTTGTGAGAGGAGTTTGAAAATCTTATGGGAAGCGGGTTTGAAATAAGCATGATGGGGGAATTGAACTTTTTCTTTGGGTTGCAAGTTAAGCAAACCCCTAAGGGAACGATGATAAGTCAACAAAAGTGCATTAAAGAGATCCTGAAGAGATTTGAGATGGAGAGTTCAAAAACTATTGATACTCTTATCACCGCTGCCATTCATATAGACATGGATGAACCTAATTCTCCAGTGAACGAAACCATGTACAGAGGCATCATTGGTTCACTCTTGTATATCAATGCTAGCAGACATGATATTGTATTTAGTCTGGGATTATGTTCTAGATTTCAATCCAGTCCAAAGGAATCTCATCTGAAAGCTACCAAGAGGATTCTAAGGTATCTCAAAGTAACGCAAGACCTGGTTCTCTACTATCCTTTAGGAGAAAATTTCGACTTAATTAGGTCTGTTGATGTTGATTATGGGGGTTATCTGGTGGATAGAAAGATCACATCTGGCATGGCACACTTTCTGGGGTCATGCTTAATCTCATGGGGTACAAAGAAACAAAACTATATGGCTCTTTCAACTGCAGAAGCTGAATATATGTCAGTTGCCTCTTATTGTGCTCAATTGCTTTGGATCAAGCAATAACTGGAGGACTTTGGTGTGTTTTCAGAGTGTGTGCCACTACTGTGTGATAACACAAGTGCTCTCAACATGGCAAAGAACCCGGTTCAGCATAAGCGAACAAAGAACATTGATGTGCGACATCATTTTCTCAAGGATAATGTTGAAAAGGGCCTCATCTACATGAAGTTCTGCAAAACAGAGGACTAGGTAACATATATCTTCAACAAAGCATTGAGATAAGAGCACTTTGAAAAGAATCGGTTGGCATTGGGGATGATAAAATCAAACTGAGTACTAGGTCCCTCAATGATTGGCTATGAAAGAATGAACAGGTAAAACTGCTAAAAAGTGTTTTCTGGAAAACTCTAACTCATCTCAATACCGTTACACGAAACACGCATGGGAATTACAGAGTAAACCAATAGTCAATAACCTTGCATCTTGGTAAAAGGATGAAGCTCACATTTACAAAACTCAGTCAGGGAACCTGGTTCCTTTGACTCAGGTTAGTAGCTCCTTTTACACTCATGTACACTTTAAACGGCTATAAAAGTGCCACATCATTAAATGTTTCCGTCTCTCTCTCTCATCTGTTTTAAAACCCAAACGTCACACCCGTTACAAACCGACCCGTCTACCCAGTATGTTACACCCATTTGTAACCAGTCCCTCACTCCCTCTAAATAACCCCAAAAGACGTCTCTTTCCCAACTATCCACATCAAAGCCACAAAATTCTCGTCTGTTTCAAAAGCAAACCCTCTCTTTCGCGTGTCTCTACTTCCAAACTTCATTATGTCTGAGAATCCAGAGCTTTCAAGCACTACCAGTGTCTCTACTTGCAAAGGTTTATCATTCCCCCACGGAAGACTTTGGGGGAATAGAGATTCATCACATGAGCTAAGATTAGCTCCTCTCTAGTTTCTTGGCACAAGCGTCGGAGGCAGGCGATCATCCTCCACACTGAAGGACTTACCTATGCCAAACATATCTGGTAGCGAAGGCAAAACTCATTGCAGCGACAGTCCTCCTTCACATCGGGAATACTGGAAGGACGAATGGAAGAAGGGTACCTACTAACAACCCATGTACGAGGGTTAGCAGTAGGAAATTTCTCTTCAAAATCCTTTGAAGTACTAAGCCTTCTTGGGATGATGGAATCCACTGTTGGAGGAACGAAATCCTCGATTTTGTTCTTATTCTTGGTAGAACCACCATGTTTGGAGGAATAATCCATTGGAAAATAAGAAGGTAAAGAGTTTGTGTTTGAAGAAAATTAGAAAAGGGATGTAAAACAAGGATGCGAATCAGAAGCTTGACAATTGTGAAACGCAAAGGAAAAGAAAGTTGCGTATAAATAAAATTTTGGCGGCTAAATTCATGGCCATGATTACCTCGATAATCAGCAAAAGTTGTATTAAATCATGGGATGATGCGTGTTCGAAAAATTAAATGCGGAGAGACGTGCATCTAATCAACTATCAAATACCTTTAGAGGGAATTATAGTAATTCGTGCCAAAAAGGTGTTTCTACCAACTTACCAGCAACACAAAGTTATGTCACCGGAAAGCAGGGAGACTATCTGTGTAGAGTAAAATATGATATTACACGTGGCTGACTAAAAGGAGGACACGTGGAATCTAAGGCCGAATCGGATCTCATTTGCTAAGATACAAACATCACATTTTCACTGAGATTCTGGTCAACACTTTTCCACTAAATCCGAGAATAACTCAAATATTCAAGGGATTGTCTATCATTCATCATTATCAGAAAGAACATCTCCTCATTCTATCCTTTCTTGGGTGACACATTCATTTTATTTACTTAAATGTCATTTATTGTTGTTTATTATTATTAAATGCTACGTTGTTATTTCTGATTTGTGGAATATTCAATACATACCACTGCCACTATCCGACCATACTTTCACAGTATTTATTGCTCCTTTAAAAGCCCCATCTAAGGATATTAGTGTTAGCTAAGATTAACCCCTATTTACATAAATTTAATTATTTGAACCAAGATCTATATTTTTTAGTCAAACAATTTGGCGTCGTCTGTGGGAATTTCTTAGTTAAATTTTTAGTTTCCTCTAGATATACAATTAACGTAGGTCACTAACGTCAACAAATCCCGAGATCTCCTTTATTTGTGTGTACAAAACCCTACATGGTAGGTAACCAAGAAAAAATGACGAGAACAACAGGTGGATTCCCAACCATTCTGATGAATGTCATCAACGAAAGCTATGAAACAGTAGGTGAGGACACGACTCCCAATGCATCCCCTAGGTGAGAGAAGTCACCGCCTCTTCACTGCAGCATAACAAAACCTAGTGGTAAAGGGGCCTCCACGTCTACAGAGGAAGGGACGCCCCCAGCTGTGAAGAAGCTCCTCGAGGCATGGCTAACCGACACGCTAGTAAGCGTCCTCAGCAAACCCGCCTCAGGCGTGACTTCAAAAATAGCAAGGGCTTGCACGATACAACAAACAGACGAGCAATGCAACCAACCCCTCCTTCCAATGACAGGTATTACTCACAATGTCACTGAAAGTGTATGTGACAATGCCCTCGGTACCATTCTAAAAATGATGGAAGAAATGGAGAATGAAAACAAGGCGCTCCGAGATCAGATGAAAGAATACCAAGAGTGGGTTGACAAGATACTCGGCGCTCCTAAGTTGCTGCCGAAAAAGGACGCTGGCCGGTTCGTAGAGCAGCTGTACAACGATGATGCAGCCCCGCATGCCATACCAAGACCTTCAAAATGCCACCCTACCTCAGGATATACGACGGCACGACCGATCCTGAAGATCATGTGACTCACTACGTCACCGCCGTGAAAGGCAACGATCTTGCCAAGGAACAAGTGTTCTCCATTTTGCTGAAGAAGTTTGGCGAAACCCTCACAAGAGGGGCATTAACATGGTATTCGCAACTACCAGCACGCTCCATAGAAACTTTCGAAGAAATGGCCGACAAGTTCGTAACCGCCCATGCCGGAGCCAAAAGGTCGAGGCGAGAGTGAACGACATATTTTCCATTAAGCAGCCCCTGGGAGAGGGACTAAGGGACTTCCTCGCCCGATTCAACAGAGTAAGGATGACTCTGCCAAATGTATCCGAAGGGATGGCGGTCGTATCTTTTCAGAACGGGCTGAATCGGGAGGCTTCAGGAGCAACTAGAAAACTGTTGAGTCGATTGATGAAATATCCTCCAACCACTTGGGACAAAATCCACAACACTTATTGTGTTGAGGTCCGAGCAGACGAGGACGATCTCAATGGACCAACTCACCGGCTAACCTCGGTACAGGCTGAATCCAAAAAAGAATGAAGAGACAGTACCAGAAGAGATCACCCGATTCCACGGCCTAACAGGGAACGTCACCAACCATATGTCAAGATGGCTGCCGCACCCTCCCTCCACTATGAAGAAGGCCCATCCAGACCAAGGATGGGGACTCATCAGAACAAAAGAGGTATGCCTCCTTTATTATCTGCTCACAATTTTTGTGTATCGCCTACAGAAATAGTCTACGCCCTTGAGAAACTCAGAACAAAAGTGAAGTGGCCGCCAAAGATGAGATCATACCGAGCACCAGAAAGTCCGACGCCCTTTGTGAGTTCCGCGAGGAATGTGGGCACAAAACAGAAGATGGCATCGCCCTCAAACAGGAAGTCGTAAACATGTTATGGTAAGGGCACCTCAAAGAACTTTTAAGCGACAAAGGGAGGACCAACTTCGCTAGAGGACGTGAACATCATGGCCTGCCAAAGCTGCCATCCCCAGCTCGTACCATCAATATGATCATCGACGGCAGTGACGATGCCTCTGTCAGCGGCGCGAAGTTCACCACCACTTACAAACTCAAGCGGTCGATCACTCGCGAACGGTATGACGGACTCGAAGAAAGTATCATTTTCAGTGAGTTAGATGCCGACGGTTTGACTTTCCCTCATAATGATGCCCTTGTTATTACTTTATGCATTTTTGATACCAATGTCAAACACATCATGGTGGACGATGGAAGTGGTATATGTATTATCCATCCCCGAGTCCTTACCCAAATGAGGCTCGAGGATAAGATAGTGTCGTACTGCACCACGCTAACCAATTTTAATAATGCAGTTGAGCGAACGTCCGGGGAAATTACACTACCCGTCTTGGCCGGCGGCGTAACTCTAGAGACAACATTCCACATCATGGACCAGGCCACTGCATATAATACCATAGTGGGTCGACCGTGGATACATCCCATTAGAGTCGTCACCTCCAGCCTATACCAAGTAATTAAATTCCCAACACCATGGGGATATTCCGTATACACGGAGAACAGTGCACATCCCGGGAATGCTACCGCATTGCCTTAGACAACACGTCCACCCAACAGAGAAAAGACAAAGAAAAAGAGGCATAGAAATCAACAGGGTCAAGGTCAGAGCAAGATGAGACCAAGGACGTCATCAAGGATCCTGACACGGTCGAAGCCACAGGATCGACCATAGAAGACCTCGACCCCGTTAAATTGGACCTCAACAATCATAGCAAGAAGGCCTATATCGGCTGTAAACTCTAGGAACCAGGTAAAGTCTGTCAATTCTTAACAGCTGACACAAATTTATTTGCTTTCAGCCATGCAGATATGCGAGGTATCCCAAAAAAAATCGCCACGCACAAATTAAACATCGACCCATTCCACCCCTAGTGAGACAGGTCAGACGTAAGTTCAACCCCGCTATTAATGACGTAGTCCGCGAGGAGTTGGAAAAACTGTTAGAAAACGGTTCCATCAGGGAGTCGAAGTACCCCAAGTCGGTCGCCAACGTAGTGATGGTCAAAAAGAAAAATGGGATATGGCGAATGTTCGTGGATTTCACAGATTTGAACAAAGCATGTCCGAAGGATTCATTCTCATTACCTCATATCGACCAACTCATCAATGTAACAGTCGGGCATGAGTTGCTAAGTTTCTTAGACGCTTACTCAGGTTATAATCAGATCCTCATGGAAGAAGAAGATCAGGAAAAGGCCACGTTCATCACCTACCAAGGAACGTATTGCTACAGGAATATGCCTTTTGGACTAAAAATGCAAGGGCTACTTATCAAAGATTGGTAACAAGGATGTTCAAAGATGCAAAACAATGGAGGTATATATAGACGACATGTAGGTCAAGTCCAAAATGGGAGAAGATCGTATTGATCATTTGAAATAAACTTTTGACATAATCAGATGGTACGAAATGAAGTTGAACCCGGAGAAATGCACGTTTGGTGTAGCCTTGGGAAAGTTCTTGGGATTTATGGTATCGCATCAAGGGATCGAGGTCAACCCAGTTCAAATCAAAGCAATAGAGGGGATACCAGAAATCTTAACCACTAAAAAATAAGTCCAAAGGTTGACTGGTCGTATCGCCGCCCTATCAAGGTTCATCTCGCGATCGTCGGATATGTGCCATAAATTATTTGGCGTACTCAAGAAAGGCAACGACCTCGAATGGACTTCCGAGTGCATCCAGGCTCTACGAGAACTAAAGGCATACCTATCATCACCGCCCTTGCTTTCGAAACCCGAACCTGGGGAGAAGCTCCTCGTCTATCTAGCCATATCTGAGGTAGCAGTAAGCGTAGTCTTGATCCGCTAAAACAAAGTTATAAAATCCCCCATCTATTACATTAGCAAAACACTCGTCGACACCGAGACGAGGTAACCACACCTCGAAAAGTTGGCTCTGACCTTGGTCATAGATTCACGGAAGCTTAGACCCTATTTTCAATGTTACCCCATCTCGGTCGTCACAACTTCCCCCCTGAGGAGAAATTTGCATAAACCCGAGCTATCAGGAAGGCTGGCCAAATGGGCCATCGAGCTAAGTGATCATGATATCACATACCAGCCGCGAACGGCGATAAAGTCACAAGTGCTCGCCGACTTCAGCGCAAAGATAATGCCTGAAGTCGAAAGGGAACCATCCAAACTTCCCTCCAAACACAAGACCTCTGGGTCCTATACACCGATAGTGCATCCAATGCATCAGGGTCCGGACTGGGACTCGTACTCGAGGTCCCAAAAGGCGAAGTAGTTCGCCAGTCCATAAGGTGCCCGGATATGACTAACAATGAGGCCGAGTATGAGGTCATAATTGCAGGATTAAGGCTGTCACTCAAATATGGGTGAAATGGTTGAAACTCCACTGTGACTCCCAACTCGTAGTCAACCAAGTCATAGGGACTTTCCAAATCAAAGAACAAAGATTGAAAAAATACCAGACCGAAATATGCAACCTTTTGCCTCAGTTCGACGGATGTCGACTCGATAAAATCCCACGAGCACAGAATGCCGAAGCAGATTGCCTCGCCAAACTAGCCGCAGCTACCAAAAGCATCACTGCAGGAGATAAAAGCATAGCCCAACTCCTCAACTCATCACTGGACCACGTCGAGGTAAGAACCATAAACTTAAGTTGGGACTGGCACAATCATATTATCGCATATTTTCAGGACGACATACTCCCAGGCGACAAAAAGAGGCCAAAACTCTCCTTCAGAATGAGTTGTACAAGAGGACTTACAGCGGCCCTCTAGCGAAGTGCTTGGGCCCGAACCAAACCCAGCGCGTCCTCGAAGAAGTCTATGAAGGCCATTGCGGAGCTCACTCCAGCAATCGAGCACTGGTCAGATGCCTCATATGGGCGGGATACTACTGTTCCACCATGAAAAAGGATGCCGTAGACTTCGTGAGGAAATGTGAACAATGCTAAACGTACGCCCCAATGATTCACCGAGCGGGCGAGCATCTCCACTCGGTCACCTCCCCTTGGTTGTTCATCAAATGGGGAATGGACATCGTGGGCCCCTTCTCAGCGGGGCGAGGTAATATAAGATTCCTTTTGGTTTTAACTAACTATTTCTCTAAATGGATGGAAGCAGGAGTATTAGCCCAAATACAGGAACAGGATGTAATCACCTTTATATGGAGAAATATCATATGCCGATTCGGCATACCCAAAGAAATCAGTTGTGACAACGGACCCCAGTTCACAGGAAAGAAAACCGCCGAGTTCTTCGAAAATGGCACATCAAGATGATACTCTCAACCACATACCATCCAGTGGATAACGGCCAAGCATAATCCTCCAATATGTCTATACGAAACATCATGAAGAAAAAGCTCGAAGACGCTAAGGGACAATGGCCGGAAATATTACCGGAAATGTTACCAGAAGTATTATGGGCCTATCGAACAACTCTGAATACAAGCAAAGGAGAGACGCCCTACTCTTTGGTCTATGGGACTGAGGCAATAATACCGGTCGAGGTCGAAGAACCCATCCTAAGGTACTCTCATGCAAGCGGCGCGAGTAACGACAAGAGTAGAAGGCAAGATCTCGACGAAATAGACGAACGGAAAGACATAGCCTACATAAGAATGGTCACCCAAAAATAACAAGCAGAACGTTATTACAACAAGAAAGCAAAGGTTCGGTCGCTTAAAGTCGGGGACTACATACTGACCAAAACTCAAGCAAACAAAGATCCCTGTGAAGGCAAGCTGGGAACAAACTCGGACGATTCGTACAAAATCACAGCAAAAGCGAACAAGGGTTCATTACAACTAGAGACGATGGAAGGAAAGTTACTACCAAGCAACTGGAATATCAACCACCTCAAATACTTCAACTTCTGAGAAAAAAAGCCTCCCTCAATTCGTACTCTTTTTTCCCTCACTTAAGTTTTATCCCATTTGGGTTTTCTCAAGGTGGTTTTTAACGAGGCGACAAAGGGAACGCTTCGAGTTGAAGTATGCGAAGGTAGGGTCGTGGTTACTGTTTCATTGCTCGATCTCTCAATACTCTCCAGGTCAACCAATGAAGGGACTAGATAGACTGGGACTGGGACTGGGACTGGGATTGGAATGCCAGCCAACACCCAAGAATAAATTTTCTCCAAGTATGTAACCAAAGCAACAATGTCAAAGAAATAAGAAACTTTACGCTTATTAGCACACCTTTTTCGCATTAAGGTTATGTTCGATTACTATCAAACAAACACCCACCGACCCTTGGTCGCGATTTAATGAAAGGTTATGTTCGACCCCACTCGAACAAACACCCACCGGCCCTCGATCGCGATTTAATGAAAGGTTATGTTAGACCCCGCTCGAACAAACACCTACCTGCCCTTGGCCGCGATCTAGTGAAAAGTTATGTTCGACCCCGCTCGAACAAATGCCTATTAGCCCTCGGTCGCAATCTAATGAAAGGTTATGTTCGACCCCACTCGAACAAATACCTATCGAACCTCGGTCGCGATCTAATGAAAGGTTACGTTCAACCCTGCTCGAACAAACACCTACCTGCCCTCGGCCGCGATCTAATAAAAGGTTATGTTCGACCCCACTCGAACAAACACCTATCGGCCCTCGGCCGCGATCTAATGAAAGGTTATGTTCGACCCCGTTCCAACAAACACCTACCAGCCCTCGGCAGCGATCTAGTGAAAGGTTATGTTCGACCTCGCTCGAACAAACACCTATCGTCCATCGGCCATCGGTCGCATCCCAACAAAGAAACAAAAATATACACAAGTACAGAAAATAAACCACAGGAAGAGAAGAAGATGCAAGGAACAAGTTTGATATTTCACATACTTAAAAATGTTTACAATACGCTCGTAAAGACGCCGACAAAAAATATACAAAAAAATAAAAGAAAATACTACTGGCCACCACCATCACGGCCTTCAACATCCTCACCGACTTGGCCCTCAACAGCGTCGCCATCCTGACTATCAATACCCTCGCCATAGCCACCTTCACCCTCAGGATATGCAGCGTCATACCAAGCATTCTCTTAGAGCCAGGCTACACCCACACCCCCATCATCCTCACTGGCCTCAGGCATAGCGAGATCATATCCACAAGCGACTCGAGCTTCACAAGCCTTAACATGAGCATCTTCGAGGGTAGCCTCAGAAACGGATCCCGCCGTATGCAAATCTCGAAAGGTATCTAACTGGGCCTCGGCATGAATCCACTCCTTATACAACTCCCGAGGAACGTTAGGAAAATCTAAAGTAAGGGAAGATGACAGATGCGTCAGTAATCGGGCCTTCTCAGCCTCAAGAGTAATAACTCGATCTTAGAGGCCAGAAGTCTCTTTCTCCAACTCTCCAATCCTCTCATCGAGCCACTCTTATTTAAGCTTTTCCGTTTCTAAGTCATTCTCTCGCTCAGAACGGAGAGTCCGGATCACCACCTTAAGAGACTCCGCCTTCCTCAAAGCCTCCGACCGAGCAGACTCTGCCTTCTCTAGACCCTCTGCCTTCTCGACGACCTCACCACTTAGAGCATCTACCCTGAATTAATACTCATCAAGCTGGGCACGCAGCAAAACCACCTGAGCTTGGAGATCGTTGCACTGGGCTTCGACCTCCTTGCACTGGGCTTCGACCTCCTTGCTGATCTCAAGATCTTCCTCTTTGCTCCTCAACACCCCCTCCAGGACACTGCATTTCCCCATCATCCACACCAAATCCTCGTCCCTGGCCTTCAAGTCCTCCCTTAGTTGGCGCATATTGCCGCCCTCATGAAGCTGACACTGAAGCTCCTGGTACTTCTCAAGGACTCTGAAGTACTTGTCCTTCAACTTCATATAGATGTCTTTACGCCTCTGCTCCCTACGAGCACTCTCAATTTCTAAGACGATCGTCTACAAAACGAATGAAAGAAGTTAGAGACTGTGAAAGAACAAAACCAAAGGAAAAACAACTAACAGCGAATGTACTTACCCAAAGGGCGAGGCCGGCAATGTTATTCGATAGGTCGTTGTCGTTCATATCCTTGAGGGTCGTACCCTCAACTTTAGAACTGAGAGGGACAAGGGAAGGGATAATCTGCTCGGTATTCACAAGAAGATTACGGTCCATCAGGATCGTAATAGTCCTCGAACCCCCCCTCCAACCACACTTCAAGCTGAGTAAGCCCCTTATTGATCATCCTCCGCTCATCTGCATCTATGTCGGAATCAGATCCAACATCCTCCTCAGCAATAGCCTTACTCCTATCATCAGTCGAAGGAGGTATGTCCGCCGCAACACCAGAAAATGAGGCCTCTTTGCGTCTTGGAAGAAAAGGGTCGTCACAGCCCGCCACGCCTTCGACCACATCCCCCTCAGGTCGTGCATTTGTATCCTCCAAACAAATGGTCTCAGGACTAGTCTCTAGGATCTCCTAGATATGCATGGTGGCCGTCTCCTGAAGGACAAAGTCGCAGTCTCCCACATCGGTAGCTGCCGACCTCTCCCCCACAACGTCCACGGCCCTTCTCTTACGAGGAATCAGATCCCCATAGAGGGATAGTTTCTAATTCAACCACTGGAGGGACCGGGGCACGAATAGAAGCTACCGCAGTCGAAAAAGGGACCGGGGCACGAACAAAAGTATTCGCTGTCAAAGAAGGGGCGGGTGCCAAAGACATAGTAGCTTTCCTTTTTCGGAACGAAGGTGCGGGATCGTTCGACCTCTTCGAAGATCCCCTGGACGAAGCAAGGAAAAACACAGGGAAGGGGAAAGATTAGCAAAGGTAAACAAAAAGAAAAAAGAACTAAGACACTAATGATAAAAGGAACTTACCCTTCGAAGGACATGCCCAAACTTCTTAAAGAAACCTGACCACTCAAGGATCCATACGATGTGAGGGAGGAGCCGACTAACCCAGTTAGAAATGTCTTCGACCAAAGGAGGATGCGAGGTTTCGACTGCACAAGAAAAGTACAAGAGATCAAAGCCCACGATCAAGTACAGGAGAAAAATCAGATGCCTACAAATAAGGAAATTATGTACTTACGAGTACAATTCCAAGCCTCAGGAAAACCGTCGGCGTTGGCCACCACGTCCTCGGTTCTGACGAAGAAGAAGTTGAACCAGAATTGGCGGTTGGCTTTGTCATCCATCTTCACCACCAAGTACATGCCTCCTCGGTGGCGAATATTCAACATCGTCCCCCTATAAAAGCTAGAGACGAACAGATGTATTAAATGTCAAAGTGTGAGTTCGACCTCGACTAGCTCGACAAATTTGGTGAGCATCCTTATAAGTTTGTAAACGTACGACGCGAGCTGAGCAACGTCGTAGTAATGACAGAATTCCTCCGTCAACAGAAGAAGAGGGAGAGTGTAGCCGACTTGGAAGGGGTAGGCATATAAGTCGCAGTACCAAAGACGGTGGACCTGCACCCTGTCCCACCCAGCCGGGATTAATTCAACATGATTGGGAAGGCCGAACTTAGCCTTAAGATCTTCTAACTCCTTCACTGTCATCACTGACCGAAAGGCTCCAGTTTTAGCTTCAGGTAATTTGGTGAAATCGGATCCGAAATCAGGGTTGCGAGGAATTATCTCCTCTACCAACGGAAAGGCTCCATCCTCGATGGCGGCAGGAACATTCTCCTCGTGAGAGGGGAAACACCATTGACAAAGGGATCGCATCGCTTCCCTCACCAGACTCAGAAGGCATGTTAGACATATTAAAGAAAAAGAGGTATCAAACGAGGAAGAACTAAGAACAGTACAAATCACTAGAACAGAGAAGGGAGGTTCGAAGCGAGAAAAGAGCAAGAGAATAATATAAGATTTCGAAACAACAGAAAACCTAAACCTCAAAATCGCAACCAAAAACCTCTATTTATAAGGGTCTTGGCACCAGGACTGAAAACGATTCATCATTACTAGCACCGGAACCGAAGCGGCAGGTCCAATCAGAGGTCACACGCGGAACAAAGCAACGCATCGAAAATATGCGTCATAATAACGCATAACATCATGACATCATCCTAACTCGTGGACAGCATGACTCCAACAAATCGCCCGGGAAAATCGAAGTGTTTGAAATGAGCAGCCCGCATAGGGCCACGTTGCCAGTTCCCCATAACCACCACGACCTGCACAGCTCGTTCGATTGTTTTGACCATAACGAACAAGATCCGCTTATCGAACCCGCCTGAAGCCGGCCTCAACAACTGGAGGGATTAACTGTATGGGTCAAAATCTGTCTTTAGAATATTTAAGCCAAGATAGTACTAAGGGAAGAGATCCCAAGTCGTCGTTTGTCGAAATGGCTCAAGAAGCAGCGAAGTCTGTAGTCGAAAAGTCAACGAGAGTCGTAGTCGAGGTATAAACAAGGGTCGAGGTCTAGGTCGAGTATCGTTGACAGAGCTGTAACGGCTAGTTTTTAAGATAGGATGTTAAAGAGAATATTCCAGTAGATATTCTCTGAACTTGTACTATTAGGGTTTCTTAGGAACATGTCCCATAAAAATAAAAAAAGAGACAATGATAAGGGACATGTAATATTCATTTATAAAAAACACACTTTGACTTGAGAAAGAGAATCAGATCTCATTTGCTAAGATACAAATATCACCTTTTCACTGAGATTTTTGTCTACACTTTTCTACTAGATCCGAGAATAACTCAAATATTCAAGGGATTGTCTATCATTCATCATTGTCAGAAAGAACATCTCATCATTCCATCCTTTCTTGGGTGACACATTCATTTTATTTACTTGAATGTTATTTATTGTTGTTTATTGTTATTTAATGCTACGTTATTATTTCTGATTTGTGGAATATTCAATACATACCATTGTCAATATCCGACCATACTTGCACAGTATTTATTGCTTCTTTAAAAAATCCATCTAAAGATATTATTGTTAGCTAAGATTAACCTCTATTTACATAAATTTAATTATTTGAACCAAGATCTATATTTTTTGGTCAAACATTAACGACTTTAATTTTATCATATTAATTTATTTATTAAATCATTTTAATTATTTGATTGTCTAATCAATAATTTATATATTCGATGTATTTATTCAACCAAAAAGTTTGTTACTAATTGACTTTAACTAGTATTTTATATGTGTTCTTATTACTAGATAATATGCGCTTTGCGCTTGTACACTATCTCAATAAGAAAGAAAATTAAAATATTATATACTCGGGTAAAAGTCTTCGTCTTGAAGCAATCCCTTCGAATTGGGAATATCTTCCTTGGGCTATATGCCATTGAGTCAATGAAATTAGTAATAATACAATCTAACCCAAAAAAAATCTCTTTTTATTATCTTTTTCTGATCGTTTTCTTCCTCTACTGTTGAAGTCTAAGGTCTTCTTGTTTTTGTTAGTTGTTGTTGAGCTTGGTACGTCTACTTTGTCCACCATTGTCGAATTATTTCAAAGCACATTTCATAGACATAAACAACTCCTCCTAAAATATACTCCTCTGTTACAACTACTCCTAAATATTATCGGATTTTCACTAGATATGAAATTTAAGGAAAACATAAAGACTTATAAAAATATTTTAATTATTTGTGAAAATATTTAACTGGATACAAAATTAGATATGATCTAAAATATGCAATGATATTTCCACAACTATTGTTATTGTATATGACATTGAACTTAGGGAACTTAACAAGTGGCAGAGTTTGAGAAAACATCTTAAGCATTCCATTTGCCAGCTGACGATAGACAAGTGCGAGACAATGAACACAATATCTCATTACTCATATGAACATTTAATCAAAACTGAGAAAATAATGCGCTAAGTAAAACCATATCTTTCTAATGGTAAATTATCAGGATTATCAAGACTATACTCCAAAGACGGAAAAGGAAACATTTTTCAAGATTATGATTTCCATATTTTAAATCAAGCACAAGCATGGAGATTCACAGCTGAAATAGCTTCCATTTTTAGAAATAAGAAACCAGTCAGACACAAGTCACATTTTGACTCTTTTACCATTCTGTCAAAGACAGATTGCAATTTTTAGTATTTACAAATTCCAGTAAAGGACCACCCCCACCCCCCCCCCCCCCCAAAAAAAAGGAATAAACTTAACATGACATATACAACCTTTTTTTCTTTTCAAAATTATGTAAATTAAGCTAAAAACAAGATTCAAAGCTGCCATTTTTCTTCACTTCAAGCAGAAAAGACACCATTAATAGCTGCAAGTCCAATCTCACTCTCAGTCCCAAAAACTCCTCTTTTGATCATCAACAGCTCATTAATCTTGGTTTCTCCAATCGTCATCTTGATTTTAGAAGAATACCCATTAAACTTCTGGACCAAAACTGATGAGAAATAAGAGAAGAATTGTATTTCTTCTTCAGCACCAATTTTTCTTGAATTCTTGACCCTCCTTTCATACTCTTCTGCAACTAACATAGCAATATCAGCCATAGTAATTAATTGTAACTCAAATTGAAATTTGGGAAGTTGGGTTGTTTCTTTTGAGAGCTTATAATTTGATGTGTAAAGAAATGTTAGTTTTGGACTATATATAGGGAGGACCAAACGGTGGATTTTAGGTACATAGGAAAATGGATAAGGTTGCCAGGGAGATACAATGTGTGAGGAGTGCTATTTTTAAAGTGGTTTTTGTTGGGTAAGGTGAGTGGTATTTGGACAAAACTTTGTGTTTGGTTTTGATAATTTTGATGGTTTTAGAGACAGGGAATATGACACTCATGTGTCACTTTTTCTTTTCCAAGTTGTTCCCATTGTTTATTCTGATTCTTGCTTGCGCCCAAAGGTTTTGGGTTAGTACAAAATGTGTTTAAAACTATGGCATGTGGACTTCAAGGAAGTTTACTAATCTTGAGGAAAGGATCTTTCCGAACTTTAAATTTGAAAAATGGGATCAAACTAATCTGAATTTGTATAGCATAAAGCTTGGTACGAAAACAACAACATCCCATAGTGGGAAGCTACGAAGACAACAATAACGTCCCAGCGTGATCTCACAAGTGGGTATGGGAGGGTAGAAGTGGATATGAGAGGGTAGGATATACGAAACCTTACCTCTACCCGAAAAAGTTAGAGAGAATATTTTTGATATACTCTCGGCTAAAAAAGATGAAAAAAGCACTGATAGCAAGTCATAGCAAGATAATATATTTAAAAAACTAAATCGAAGATAGCAATAAAGAATATGAAAGAAGTATCGATAGCAAGTAATAGCAAGACAATATATTTAGAAAACTAAATCCGAGGGTCTGATAACAATAGAGAAAATGAATGGAGTACTGATATCAAACTAAGGAAGTATTGATGTCAAGTAATAACAGAAGAATATCCTATATTTGGTACGAAGAATAGGAGATAATTAATTTCGTAATTAAAATTGAGATGAGTTTATCCTACATTTGGTTGGGATAAAATCGAGATATAACTAATTCCAAGATTAGTATCCCGAAATTGTAGTGTTATTTTATCCCTATAGGAGGGTGAGATAACAATTCAGGGATAATTAATCATGTGATAAATTGTTTCCCAACCAAACGACCCTTTAAAGGTAAAACATTTCCTATCAAAAAAAATTCTTTTTTAGAGTTTGAACCCGAATCCTCTGGTTAAGGGTAGTAGATTATTGGTAAATATTTACCCGCATTAAATATTTATACATACATATATTAATTGGTTTGGTGTAAATACCATGTGTATATAACTTTTACTATAGATGAATTATATTTATCTCACCATAACTCTTGGTGGTAACCTACTAGTAAAGGAGATAGAAATTCTAACATCTCTACAATTACTCCCCCCCCCCCCCAAACCGGCCATTCCCACTCCCTGTACAGGACCCAAATCCACCACCACTACTAAAACTCCCTGACCCACCGGACATTAGCACATCACCAATGGAAGTTGAAACAACACAAAAAAAATACTTTCAAAGAGATTTTATCAAAAATACACTTGACAAAGTCAAGTGTATCACCCTCAATGCCACCAATCAGAAACAGAGCTTGAAATTCCACAGAAAGAGGGTAACTCTGAGCCAATTATTCTCATCAGGAACAAAAACTATGAATCTACCATCCATGGAGGTTCTCAGTTATTATTAAGGTCTTTGGACGAAAAATATCACACCACGTCCTAAAAACTAAATTACAACAACTATGGATCCCATCTGAACAACTAATTCTCATAAATTTGGGCCGGGACTTCTTCATCGTCAAATTTGAGAAAGACAAAAATATGACAAATGCACTACACAGAGGACCATGGTTCATCACGGGATATTTTCTTTCCGTCAAAAACTAGGAACCAAACTTTGTGCCAGCAAACTCAAAAATTCTAGCCATAGCCATATGGATACGGCTACCACAATTGTTTGTTGAATTCTATGACAAGGAAATCCTAGAAAAGTGGGGAAGAAAATAGGCAAACTTCTGAAGATAGATATGTGCACCTTTGCCACTCTAAGAGGCACAGATGTACGGATCTGTATCTAAGTACCTATCGAGTTACGCCTCCACACAGTCGTGGTAATTAGAGACCACAAACAACTAATTGAGTATGAGGGAGAGTGTATATTGTGCAAGGGGAGTAGGTGAATTGTCCACCTTACCAAGAAGTGCCCACTACAATCATCAATAACAGAGACTCTGTAGATGTCGGGAAAGTCGACGACGAGTCACTGTGACCAGGAAGAACGAAACTGGAAAATAGTGAAGTTTTCACGGAAGGTCATGCGAAAGGGGAAAGCAATGCAAAACCAAAAGCAGAAGCAACTAGTGGCAATGGACAGTAGAACAGAGAGCAGGACGTACGTGCCAGATTCAAGTAAGTTCGTTGTACTTGGGAACTATGGGGAGGGGGACTTGAGGGTTGCAAAACAGATTACCCCAACTGAACAGGCCCAATACTATGCTAATAGACTTCTTCAAACCATCCACCAAAAGTTTAGTCAACAAATCTTAAGCGGGCCTAAGGAACATCCAAATGGGCCACTGAAAAGCAGCCCACGCTCCCCCCCATAAGCCTACAGTAGGCCTGAGCATGTGCCCTAACTTAGGTCTAATAAGGACCACACACAGCACACCCACCCTTTTTACATACACCCACCTCCTACCACACACGCCTTCCTAGATCAAATAAATGCACCAACATCGAGCAAGTCTAGCATACCCAATTCCATTCCTAAAATGGCACCAACTTACCCTAATAAAAGTCAATTGGAGGGGACCACGCCTAAGCCCAAATCCACTAAAGATACTACCAAACTCGGAAAAGAGGAAAGGAAACTAACACCCCTGACTGAGATGCTCTTCACTCAAACTCCTACACCCCCAGTTTACTCTCACCCTTTCCCCTATGATGAATTGACAGACGTTGTCGCCTCCAAAGGACATCAAATAATGGGAGATTTTCGTGTACGGAAACCAACAAAGGAAGAGGATGACTTAAAAGCCAAATGTGGCTTGTCAAGAGAAGCAAACAACTTTGTCAACCCATCCACCAACAATGGAAAACAACCCCAACAAGTCGAATACCAATGCCCAAACGCAGGATCAAGAAGGGGAACCATTGCCCCTCCTTGTCACTTCTGCACCTCTGTCCATGGACCATTTCACAATCTCATGGCTGGAGATGGCTCTCCAAGGAACAACCTTTCCACTCAGCTTCACAATTGGGTCGATGCACATCACAATGGTTATCCAGAATCCGCACTACCTGGCCAGAGTAGTCATTGTATGTCTGAACCATGCAATGATGAACTTTGGCCACCAGTTATAGCTGGCAACCTTGATGCAAGCCCAGGTTGCACTGAGCCAGCAAACAATGTTAGCCAGCTAACTAAGAATATTGATGGATAAGATAAGCCACACTCTCCCTTTCTTCCCACTTGTCTCTCCACGGGAGGTGATTCCCAGCCCACCTTTTCTCCCCATTGACACCACCATGGACAATGACCCCCACCCCCACCCCCCCCCACCCCGCAGCACTGGCACCCCAGATGGCAGGTCAGAAAAATTCACGAACACCTAGAGACACCCAACTCAGAGTTGGAGACACCTTGAAAAGGAAGTCATCCACTCACCCCAAATTGTTAATGAGTTTCATCATCTGAAATGCTGTGAGGGTAAACAATGGGGAATTTAGGAGGCATTGTGCTGAGATGTTAAAATTACACAAACTTGTTATGCTTATTCTCCTAGAAACCAGGATAATTGAATACAAGCATTTGATTCAGGAGTTGGGTTTCTCTAGCCAAATTCAGAACCCAGCAGATGGCCTGTCGGTGAGGCATTGGCATCATGTGGAAGGTTGACATCCTGAAGATTGATGAGGTCTCTACCACTCCTTAGAGCATCAATGTCATGGTCAAGGTAACCCCTTATTCTAACCCTTGGCTTTTTACTGCTATTTATGTTAGTAATACATATGCCAATAGGAGGAACCTTTGGAAGTAACTTAGAGCAATACCTGAGAACTATAAGGGGAGTTGGCTAGTCGGAGGGGACTTCAATGAAGTCCTCAGGGCTAGAGACAAGCAGGGGCAATTGCATCTCTTCTCCAAGAGCCAATCTATTCTGGCATTGTATCAACTACTATAGATTAATTGACCTGGGGTTTAAAGAAAGTAAGTATACATGGACTAATATAAGGTATAGAAACATGAGTCATCTAATCGTAGAGAGACTAGATAGATGCTTTACAAATGATAATTGGATCCAGGAATACCCATCGAGTATTGTTAACTACCTCCATAGAACCCATTCTGACCACTGCCCTATGTTGGTTAAATTGTGGCACAATCCCAGCCATATCTTAGTTAAACCTTTTAGGTTTGAACCCATGTAGAGCAGCCACCCTTTTTTCACCAATGTTATTCATCAGGCTTATGAGGACGTTGCAGTTTAGAGGTAGGAACTGCCCAGTTTCAATCGCAAGTATCTATTTGGAACAGAGCAGTTTTTGGTAATATTTTCCATAACAAGAAGCACAATCTGGCTAGGCTAAGAGGCATCCAGTAATCTAGAGCTTACTCATTTAGCTCTTTCCTTCAAAAGCTAGAGGGAAAGCTTTTAGAAGAATACTCATCCATCATGAGAAGTAAGGAGCAATTTTGAAAAATCAAATCGAGGATCAACTGGCTTATGGAAGGGGATGCTAATACTAGATTATTTTATACCTCCATCCTCAATAAGAGAATGAGAAACAGGATCATGGCCCTACAGGATGAGGTAGGGAACTAGATTCAGGATGAACAGGGCATCAATGATACCATCTACCAGTTCTACTCTACACCACTGGGCACCCAACATCACCCACAGGACGGCAGAGCACAATCTATACCACAACATCATTTCCTCAAAGGAACAGACTAAACTGAAAGCCCCCTTGAGGGCTATGAAATCAAGAGTGCCATGTTTACAAAAGATCCTGGCCCTGATGGGCTACACCCAATGTTCTACCAAAAATACTAGAATATTCTAGAGTATAAGGTCACCAACTTTCGTAAGCAAGTATTCCACAATCATGAAATGAATCATGCTATCAACAAAACCTACCTATGCCTGATCCATAAATGACAAATGCTACAATCCTAAATAACTTCAGACCTACAGCCCTCTGCAGTACAATGTGTAAGTTGATTACCAAAATCATTGGCAATAGAATCGAACATGTCCTGTATGACAATGATTTTCAAATTTCCACCAGGATACAATAGATAGATTGGCTAGTGGCATGGCTATCAGGGCTAGCAAATCCTTTGGTAAGTACCTAGGCTTTCCCATTTTCCATAAGAGGCCTACCAATGGAGATTTTCAATACATCATTGATAGTATGCAAATTAAGCTAGCAGGCTGGAAAACCCACTTTCTAAATATGGCTGGGAGAATCACTCTAACTAAGGCCTCACTAAGGTGTATCCCAGCCATGTCATATAGTATATTAAGCTATCAACCCAGGTGTACAACCACAATAATATGATTCAAAGGAATTTCATATGGGATACCACTGCCATTAGGAAAAGAATGCACCTAGTTCGGTGGAAAATTGTTACTAGACCTAGAGGGGAAGGAGGCCTTGGTGTGCATAGAACTGAGCTTAGGGACACTGCTGCTCATGTAGGTCTTGCATGGAGAATGTTAACAACCCAAATGATCTGTGGGCCAAAGTTTTTTTTCATAAGCACTGTACTAGTAGGTACCCCACTAGACACAAAGCCCTTAGGACTTGGCAGAGTGTAAGTAATGGTTGAACAGTATGCAGTAAAGCTACTAGGTGGATAGTTCATAAGAGGGATAGAGTCAATATCTATAATAATAGATGGATCCCAAACATGGAACCACTTAGAACCCCTATCAGTGGACCCCAGAATAGGGGAGAAGATAACCCGAGGGTGTCTTCATGCTTCTCAAATAACCAATGGAACCTCAGTAACATGTCCTTCAGCTTCCCTGACAATGTAGTGAACAACATCCACTCTACCATTATCCATGCCAACAGTGACATAATCGACAACATGGTGTGGAACCAGACTTGAAATGAATTTTTCTCCACTAAATCTGCTTACACCCTAATTGAAGGCCAAAAATACCAACAGGTGCAAAACTCAGGGGATAAATTCACCTGGATATAGACACAAAACCTCCCCAATAAAATCAAATTCTTTCTATGGCTTGTGATCCATGGTAGACTTCTTACTAGCCAATACCTCCACTCCAGGGGCATTAACTTAAGCCCTATGTATTTTTTCTGTAATAACGAGGATGAAACTATAGAGCACATCCCCATCACCTGTGATAATGCCAAACACTTCTGGGACAACCTTTCCCTATAAAGTCAAACTAGTCTTAGTATTCAAAATATTGTCAGTGGCAAACATCAGTGAGGTTGCACCTTCAATAGGGTAAACCAGCAGAACTTCAACAATCTTCTAAGTTGGGGCAACTGCTACCATTATGCCTTTGAAAAATATGGCTCATCGGGAATAGCAACTGTTTTAATAATAAGAGAGAATATTCCCTACAAAAATACTATAGCTAAAGCAGTTGAGTTCATACATGTGGCGTGTAGATGCCCAAGAGTCAAAATTATACCTTTATCTATTGTATTTGTTTTCCCTTGAATTGTTTGATGATATTAAGTCATTTTTTGTTAGATTTGAGCCGTGTAGAGGCGAATTTTAGGGGAAAAGCTATTTTTAAGGGTTGAGTGGGCCTAATTGAGGTAAGTATCTTTCCTAACTTTGTGTGGGGGAAATTGCAGGTAAATGCCCAAGAGTCAAATATCATCCACCAAGGAGGGGTTCATATAAGCTAAACACATATGGTACTACCTACCAAAAAGAAAACATGGGAGGTATGGGAGGAGTTATTAGGAACAACAATGGGGACTGGGTAATGGGGTTCATTGGGAAAATCACTTGCACTAATACAATCCAGTCAGAGCTAATAGCTTATATGCATGATCTAAAGATAGCAGTATCAAATAATTTCTTTCCCTTGGAAGTTAACTTAGACTCGGCTGAGATAATTGACAACATTAACAAAGGTCATCTGATCTATGACGCTCTGGTCTATGAATGCAGGTCACTGCTAGCAGCTCTGGGGCATCCACCAGTAAGGCATATCTACAGAGAGGCAAATAGGGTGGCAGACAAACTGGCAAAGGAAGCAGGGAAGCAGTCAGGAACAAGAACTAACTTTTTGGTTGTTCCTCCAGTGTTTGTCAATGAAATACTATGGGTAGATACCCTAAGAACTATTTTTGAATGAAAGAAAAAGATTGTAATATTACTAATGTAGCAATAGACTATTTTTTATTTGTGGATGTAGACAGTGTACCACAACAATTTCCTGTAACAAACATCTAACTAGTATTATAATATAATGGGCAAATATATAAACGGCCCCTTAAACTTGGCTCCAGTTTTTATTTTGACACCTTAATTTAGCGATTTTTCTATTGAACACTTTAATTCTATTTTGGTGTATACCATTTAAACACAATGTATGTCCGGCCAAAGGAGCGTTATGTCCACACATGATAAGCGCGTGAATGTTATTAATATTTGCTTAGGTGGATATTCCAAAGGTAAAAATAAAACCCACCCGTTAGACCTACTTTAAAACATCTGATTTTCCCATTTTTTCTCTCAAGAATGCCCTAATTCCTCTTTCGTCTTCTTCCCATGCAAATTCGCCATTTCCCCCTTCTACTGAAGCTTAGGTGCCCAAGCTTGAATCTTGATCTGATTTCTTCCTCATCTTTCTCGTTTATCAGTTCCATGTCACAAAAATCAACAACTTCTCGCAATGAAATGGAAATTTTCCACTGTGGATTTAATGCGCCACTGACTATATCATGGTCATTTTCAAACCCAGGTCGCCGATTTTATGGTTGTAAATTGGTAAGTCGATCGTATTGTTTTTGTTAGACGCTTGCATTTCTTAATAAAGAAATCTGTTTTTAATTTTTTTGGCCGTATTTCTTTTTGAATTTTGTAGGGTCGAGGTGGCTGCAAATATTTCAGATGGCATGATGATGAAATATCTGACCAAGCCAAGAGGGTTATACGGGGTCTGTTGAAAAGAGTCGAAAGAACTAAGAAAATAGTTGCGTGGTTGAAGCGGTTATTTGTTGTGGTGGTGGTGCTGTTTCTATGGATTTGGCTTTGGTGATGCTGGTGGTTTGAAGAATAATGTAGTATTTTTATGATATGCTGGTGCAAATAGTGTTGTAGTTGCTACTATTAGTTCAAGAAAAATGTAGTATGTTGGAAGTAGGTACTAGAAATTTGAACTTTTGTTAATGTACACTATCTTGTTATGAATGAAATGGAAATGACCAATTTCTAATGCAAATTTAAGTTCAGTTGCACTTCCATAATGTGTTATGAATGAAATGCAAATTCATATTCATGAATTGAAAACATGACTGCCTAAACATTCTATTGCATAATGTGATGGACTAGCATTACATCCAAGCTCAAAAATAGAGCATTATTTTGGTCTACAAATTACAAAAAACAGAGGATTATTTTCCCAAACATATAACTGCCCAAACTAGTAAACTCTAATAGAGCATAACTGCCCAAACAAAAAACTGGTAGTGACATCTTAGATAACATAAATAAATATTGGTCTGCTTCACAGTGTAGATACAGCTGAACTTGTTTGACTTGAAGAACCTTTTTTTCTTGTTGCACTCATTTGCTGAAGTTGTGACCTTGTCACTGCATTTCTTCCTTTAAACTTCAATCTGGGGTCTTAAATCCAATGTCTATGTTAGTTGCAGATGTATCCTTGAATATCCCAGCTGATATGACTCTCTCAGATGATATACCAGGCTGTAAAATACAATGAATTAGTAAAAAAAACAGAACAATTCCAGCCCACAAAACTGCATTATAATAAACTATACACCCTTACATTCAAGATAGTAGTTCCAGTCATAGTGTTAGTGAAAATCCCAAAACCAGTATGCCTTGGCCTTTTATGTCCAATGGTTGATGCATTAGCCGAGCTTCCTCCTAGTGTAGTTCCTCTTCCTTTCCCCTACCTAGTCCATGGCCTCTTCCTCTTCCTCTTCCTCTACCAAGCCCAGATGATTAGTTGTTGCTTTGTCATTTGACAACACTTGTATCCTCACATATAGATAATGGATTGCTTTGTTGAGATGGTATTTTCTGAGATGATCTTGGTGGAGGTGGTGGCATATTTTGACTTTGTTGAGTAGCACTTCTTGGAACATGCTGACAGAAGTAAAAGAAAAGAATATCAGAATTGCAAAAAAAGAATGTAAAAGACAGAATTACAAATATCAGAACTTACCCCTTTCCTGCATCTAGATTTGTTGTGTTGCAGTTTGAACAAGTCATCTTTACCCCTTTCTTTGATAGTTTACCATGCTTTTTTCTTGGTTCATCCTTGGCTTTTTTCCTACATCTCTTTGGTCTACCTGGCATAGATTTAGGTTCCGGAGGTTCTATAGATGGATTTGTTGAATCCGACCACATCTTCATGTTGAGAATTGGTTGAATGAAATGCTGGTAAGATTTAAGGAAAGTTTCCTTCCTATACGAGTGGGCAACATAATCATCTAGGTCCATTTCTCTATCATAGAATGCACATACTGCATGTTGACATGGAATGCCCCTCAACATCCATGATCTACAAGTACATGTTATGGTCCTAAAATCAACAATGAATCTGTACACACCTTCATCAACTTCAAACCCATGTTCTGCATTCCACATAACCTTACACCTCCTAGAAAGGGCTTTGTTCTCTTCCAGTATCATCCTAGCCATTGGTGCAATGTCAGTAACCCAAGTCTCAGCAAACTTCCTCATTTCAATGGTCCTATTCATGATTTTATGTCTAATTTCTTCTAACATAGTTATAACAGACTTATTCCTGGGACCTACTATCCAAGAATTGAATGTTTCACACATGTTATTCTCAATGACATCACACTTTGAATCTTCTCTAAAGTATGCCCTACACCAATACTCTTTATCATACTTCAACAAGTCTTCACATATCTTATAACCAAGCTTATTCATTTCTTCTAGTTCTTCCTTGAATTTTACTTCATAAGATGCTTTGGCACATCTCCAGAATTATTTCCTCCTTTCTTCACCTCTCCAGTTCTTGGACCAGTTAGACCAAATATGTCTAGCACACATTCTATGTTCTGCCATTGGTAGTAATTTCCTTATAGTTGATACTAGTCCCTACAAAAAATAGTAATAACTATTAGTGGACAGTATATATAAAGTAGGAAGAAGAAAAATTAAAAGTTGATTGTAACTTTACCTTTTGCATATCTGACATAACAGTTAAGCCAACACCATCTCCCAACTGTAAATCTGTAATCAAATATGTAATGAACCAGCTCTAGAAGTATTTTATCTCTTGATCAACTACAGCCCATGCAATAGGAAACATTTGATTGTTCCCATTTCTACCAACTGCAACAAGTAACTCACCCTTGCAGATTCCCTTTAGAAAACAGCCATCAAATCCTATAATCCTTCTGCACCCTTCTAACCATCCTCTTTTCAAAGCATTTAAACATAGATAGAAATAGACAAACAGATTCTTGCCAGGAATAGTCTCACTATCTGTTCTGATCCAGCATGAACTCACAGGATTTGTTTGCTTAATAATATCAGCATAATCAGCAAGTCTATTAAATTTCATCCTCCAGTCACCCATGAATAGACTTATCACCATACACTTAGCCCTGTAACAAACAGTCCTTCCAATATACAAACCTAACTTATCCCTGATCAAATCCTGAATCTCCCACAACTTAATATTTGGCTGAAAAATAATTTTATCTTTATACTTATTGGCAATGTACTTAGAAGTACATAATTTGTTCTTATTTTTGGTGTTGCACTTATGAGATGGATGGTACTTCCTCACAGTAAAGTCACATGAATCTCCATAATTGCTTGCATACAATTTTCCAGTTACACTTGGATCCTTTACACTTAACTCTAACCCTATCCTTTTCATTAGGCCTAATTGTTAGTTGTACTTTGTTCTCCACAGCATATGAGGCTACTACTTTTCTAAATTCTACAGTATTTTCAAATACCATACCAAGCTCAAAAATAGCAAGGTAACAGTCAGGGTCAAACCTTACCTTTTTACTTCTCCTTCTAAGAGGTAAGTCAATACCCCTTTCAGCTAAAACATCTAACTCATCTGTGCTATCATCACTTCCAATATCAGAACTGATGTAGTAGTCTTCACCTCCTCCTAATTTTCCAGCAAACCTGTCCTCCTTAGATGGTCTACCAATATCCTCAAAGCCTTTATCTATTCCAGCTTCTCCCAGAATAATCTCTTCAGTTGCTCTTCATTCACATCACTATCATCTTCATCAGGAATGTTAGCTAATTCAGACTCACTACTTAACAGATCTGATGCCAAACTAGCATATATGTTTGTTGTTTCTTCAGCCCCTTGTAAATTCTCACCTGCAACCCCAACATCAGCTAGATTTTTCTCAGGCACAGATGTGTTATCTGCAGCACTTTCTTGAACATTTATAGCATCTGGAACAATAGATGTTCCCCTAGCCTCTTTATTTAATATATTTTTACTTGGTTCAACAACTTCTGGCCCACATAAAAGGCCACATGAGACAGTCTCATCAAGCAACACAGGCTCATTAACTACATGCTTAATATACAAATCTAAATGATCAAGATGATTAAGGTGATAAACTATATTATACAGTTGTTCATCATTTTCAATCAAGACAAAGTCATTAGATTTAGGATTAATTAAATAAAAACCCTCTACCTCAGCATAACCCATATCCTTTGTGCAGGACAGAAGCTCAAAAAGAGAAAAGTGGTCCTTGTCTATCATGTGACCATCCTCACCCCTCTCTCCTACATATCTCGGGACAGGATCCTTGACAATATGTCCACCATGGTAAAAATCGATAAGAATATATTCGTCTCCAGATATGTCTAGACCCTCGAAACTTCAGTCACGACCAGCTCCAGTTACGTCCAACTCCACTCATCACCACGATCAAAAGAAGCAAACGATTACCTGTATTAGTAATATAATAGCCAAATAGTTGACGGACAGTTGAATCTAACTCAAAATCGATGAAGATTCCACCGGGAATCGGTCTCAATGTAGTTTATTAGGGTTTATTAGGCTAAAGAAAGGGGATTTTGGGTGGAAGATCGATTAAGTGAGGCGAGGTATGTGGGTAAGGTAAAAATAGAATTTTTTATCCGACCTGGATAAATAAATACGTGTCAGACTATTATTGGTATGTTATTCCACATGGGAAGCGTTTAAAAACACGCGCTTAAGTTTTTACAGCCCGGCCATGCGTTGTGTTTAAATGGTATAGTCCAAAGTACAGTTAAAGTGTTCAATAGGAAAAAAGTTAAGTTAAGGTGTCAAAATGAAAATTGGAGCCAAGTTTAAGGGGCCGTACACCTATTTGGCCTAATATAATATCGTGTTGACCAAAAAGAACCTTGGCGGTAATCTTTCGGAACTTAAAATTTGGAAAAAAGCATCAAATACGATTTTCTTAAAAGATCTTTCAGAATTTAAAATTTGGATAATAGCATTTAATGGGATTTTTTTGATCTTTAGTTTTGGATGTCTAAAGTATACTTGTCTGAACTTTAAAGGATTTACTCGTTTGAAAAATACAAAGGAGCTTAATTATCTTGAAGAAAAAACGCTTTTTAAAATTTAGAATTTGGAGAAAAAAAATATTATGAGGTATTTTCTCGAATTCTCCTGATGCCAAACTATAGCAAATAAGTTTGTATTGTTTTATCTTCTTCTATTTCTCTTTTTCCGAAAATATATTGAGAAAAAATCAAAAAGACCTCTGCCTATTCTTCTTTAAAAGTAATGATGATCAAGACTTTTTCCTATAGTAAATATATGTTTTTAGATTTTTGACAAATGCGACTCATTATGCAATATTTGCTATTATAATTTATAACCGTATAGATTTATAGAAAAATTAAGTTTATATTTTTCCACTAATATTGACTATAAAAGAAAAACAACGTGTTAGGTATCTCCAAATAACAAAAATTTGCATTTTTCCCCTTTATGGACAACTTCATATTTCATTGATATGTCAAGTAAATAGCATTTATAATGCCGTACTTTAATTATCATTTTGACCCAAAAATTACCACCGTCTTAAAAGATATAAGCTAGGCTCAAGGCTGGTCTGTATAATTTAATCAAATTGGAATTCAGATCATGAAAACTTATCCCTAAACCAACAAAAAAAAAATTCACCATAAAAATTAAGTAATTCTAGGGGCAGTCGAAATTTTCTACATGTTCCCTATGAATTTCAGAAAAATTGTTTTCTAGCTAAAATTGTGTTTAGAAAAATGGAAATAATTTATGATTAGTCTAAGATAAGTATGAAAAGAATAAGATGGTAGAGAAGGGAAATTAATAGAAAATGTGTAGAGAAGACCATTTTAGTTCTAGAAAGTAATTTTGACACAACGTGATTAGTACCCAAAAAGTGGTTTTTGCTTATCAGAAAGAAAATGAAATGACAAGGACTTGGACTTCTTTTATTTATTACAATCTTTTATTTATTACAAGGACTTCTATAGAACTCCCACCTATCATAACGTGGGAAGAAAGGAAGAAAAAGCAGAAAGATAAGGGAATTACAATTTCTCTTATTGGTTTTTTATGTTTCGTCCAACTTTTGACTTCTATTTGAAACGAAGAAAATTTAGAAATTCTAATCAAACTCTTTTTTTCTATTTAGGAAAGAAAAATGGACTCGGATTAGTTGTTTACCCGTAAAACGATACAGTTGAATTTATACGTGGTTTCTAGATAAGTGAATTAATTTGATCCTGAAATAAATAAATAATTGAAGAACTACGCAATACTTAGCCTTAAGATATAGACAAAACAGCAGAAGCAACAATTCCGGGAACAAGGTTTTCGGGCACAACAACAAAAGAATCGAGAAATCAAAAGATAAGATTGGATTGAACTTTGTATAAAATATAGTGTAGGTTTGCCATAAAATTCCTCACCTTACAATGACAACCGAGCTCACTATTTATAGTTATGAAAAAAGTCCTAGGGTCGTGCCCTTCTTTAATGTCAATTATGAGGGGCATTTATGAAGATGTAACGGTGAACATAAATGCTAAATTCCTTATAACGGATAACTGCTCTTAATGTTATGAATATTCTCTATTGAATGCTACCGGGAGAAGAGCATTTATCACATCTTTATGAGCATTATTCTTCCCAGTGACAAATGAAACAGTTGTCGTCAGTCTTCAGTCATCTCCCAGTCTTGGGCTCCACGTATCCCTTTCTTGGACGAGCACATGTCATAACGTATCCCATGTTCGAGATAATCGATAATTTCATTCCTCCAGTCCTAGACCAGACTAGTTGAATTTACCTCGTAGTAACCATCTATATCCAAGACTGAGTTCATCAGTTGTACTACCGACCCGGACTTTGATCCCTTTGTTTCTGTTGATGATCCTAGGTTTGCCAATACGTCTGCTTCTTCATTTTCTTCCCTTGGGATATGAGTAATTGACCACTCTCGGAATCGCGCCAGCAGAGCTTGAACCTTTACCACGTATTGTTGCATGCGCTCCTCTTTGGACTCGAAGATCCCGTAGACCTGATTTACCACCAACTGTGAGTCATATTTGATTTCGATGACCTCGGAGTCAAGTCCCCGGGCCAACTTGAGTCCTACAATCAAAGCTTCATACTCTGCTTCATTGTTAGTTAAATAAACCGTCTGGATGGCTTGCCTCAGGGTTTCCCCCGAAAGCGTGATTAAGACTATACCGAGACCGGACCCTTTCACATTGGAAGCTCCATCCGTAAATAAGGTTCAAACTCGTGATGTCGATTATGACATCATCATTGCTTCCTTGGTTGCCTGAGGCAATAATCCCGAACTGAAATCGGCCACGAAGTCAGCCAAGATTTGCGATTTAATTACAGTCCTCAGCTTATATTCTATGTCGAACGCACTCATTTCGACGGCTCATTTGGCCAATCTACCCGAGATCTGGGGGCTATGGAGAATGTTCCGCAAAGGAAAAGTAGACACCACGGTTATTCGGTGGCATTGGAAATAGGGCCTCAACTTTCGAGCGACGACTACGAGAGCTAAGGCCAATTTTTTCAAATGTGGGTAATGAGTTTCTGCTCCCATTAAAACTTTACTAACATAATAAATAGGAGATTGCGTACCTTCGTCTTCTCGGACTAAACCGCACTTACCGCAACTTCCGAGACCGCAAGGTAAACCAGCAACGTTTCTCCTTCTTTTGGTTTTGAAAGCAATTGAGGTCTTGACAAGTACTTTTTTAAATCCCTCAAACCCTGCTGGCACTCCGGGGTCCATTTGAAATTATTTTTTGTTTTTAGCAATATGAAGAAACGATGACACTCTTCTAACGATCGGGAAATGAATCTGCTAAAAGCTGCTAATCTCCCCGTAAGCCTTTGGACTTCCTTCATGCTTGTCAGTTGGTCCGGGATATCCTCTATGGCCTTGATCTTATCGGGGTTTACTTCAATCCCTCTTTGTGATACCAAAAAACCCAAAAACTTACCAGAGCTGACCCCAAACACGCATTTCTCGGGATTAAGCTTCATATTATGCTTTCTTAGAATATCGAAAGCCTCTTGCAGGTGTTTAAGATGATCACCTACATTTGAAGACTTAACAAGAATATCTTTTATATAAACTTCCATAGTTTTCCTATTTGATTTTCAAACATTTTGTTCATGAGACGTTGATAAGTGGCTCCGACGTTTTTCAACCTGAAGGGCATCACACTGTAACAATATATACCAAAACTTGTTATAAACGAAGTTTTTTCTTGATCTTCCAGGTTCATCTTAATTTGGTTGTACCCGGAATAAGCATCGAGGAAACTCATTAACTCATGCACGGTTGTGGCATCAATCATTTGATCGATGCTTGGCAGTGGGAGCGAGTCTTTCGGGGCACTCCTTATTAAGATCTTTATAATCTATACACATGCGAAACTTATTGTTCTTTTTAGGAGCTACTACTACATTAGCTAGCTAGTCTGGATATCTTACCTCCCGGATCGAACCGATATTAAGTCAGCAGGCTACCTCTTCTTTGACGAATTTATTCTTGGCTTCGGCGATCGGGCACTTCTTTTGTCTTACCGGAGGTATGTTAGGATCCAAGCTTAACGTGTGTACGGCTACCTCTGTTGGGATACCTATCATATCCTCATGCAACCATGCAAAACAATCGGTGTTAGATTTAAGGAATTTAATGAAGTCGACCTGAGTTCCGGGTGCAGTCTTGTACCCGGGTGGAATTTCCTTTCTAGAAATTCCTCGAACAATGCCACTAGCTCCAGCTCTTCCACTGTGGACTTCGTCGCATCGGTCTCTTCTGGAACTTGGAAATATCTCATCACTTGATTATCTTCCGATGCCTGGCTAATTTCATCTAGTTCAGGAGTAGGTGCCGGGCCCTATAATTGTTATGCCACGTGTTCCTTTCCTTTGCTACTGGAGATCGAAATTGCATCCATCTCCCTTGCCGCCATTGTTCACCCCTTATCTACTTAATTCCCTCGGGTGTTGAAAACTTCAGCAATAAATGGTATGTTGATGGTACAACTTTCATCTCGTGCAACCATGGCCTTCCCAGAATGATGTTGTATCCCATATCGCCATCTACTACTTCGAAAAGAGTTGTTTTCATTACTCCTTCAGCGTTTATGAGTAATAAAATTTCTCCCCAAGTTGTCACACTTGCGAGGTTGAATCCGGCGAGGAGCTTTATGGCCGGAACAATGCTTTCGATAAGTTTAGCTTGCTCCAATACTCTTCACTGTATGATATTAGCCGAACTACATGGATCCGCTTAAACACGTTTAATCTAAACATCTAGCACATTTAAAGAAATTACCAATGCGTCATTGTGTGGTAGCAGCAATCCGTCTGCGTCCTCCTCCGTAAAATTGATATCGTCTTTTCGAAGCCTTTTGCTATGAGTTATTGATACTTTCGTCTTTTTTGCTGCTGAAAAGGTGACCCCGTTGATCTCGTTCCCTTCGAAGATCATGTTGATTGTTTGACGCGGGGGATCTTCTCCCGCTTTTAAGGGTTCCGCATTATCTCGATTACGACCATAATTGTTCTTAGCTCGGTCACTCAAGAATTCTTTGAGGTGACCATTCTTTAGTAACGTTTCCACTTCCTCCCGGAGATGTTGACAGTCCCCTGTCCGGTGGCCATTCATCCCGTGGTATTCACACCATAAATTGGGATCCCTCTGACTAGAATCAGATCTCATTGGTCTGGGGAATCGTGCTTCTTTGATATTTCTCATGGCCGATACCAATTCCACTATACTAGCGTTAAAGTTGTATTCTTATAATTTGGTGTAGGAAGGATCCCGTGATCCTGCCACTTCTTTATCCTACAGTGATCGATTATTCCGACCGCGATCCACCCTCTTGTCGATCGTGAGCATGTCCACTGTCCAGAAACCTCTGTTGCAGCCTTCAATTCATTCGTAAGGCAAAACCCGCCCCCTCGAAGTCTGCATGTCCGTGTAATAATCATCCTTTGATTTTTCCTTATTTTTTTCCCGTCCTTTGATCGACGATGGAAAACCAACCTGATCATCTTCGATCCTTATTTTTTATTCATACCGGTTATGGACGTCCGCCCAGGTCGTTGCTTGAAACTCGAGTAGGCTCTCTTTCAATTTTCGGGGAACGTCTAAACTCCTCGGATTCAATCCTTTGGTGAACGCCTCAGCTGCCCATTCATCCAGGACAGCCGGGAGCAACATTCTCTCCTTCAGGAATCGGGTAACGAACTCTCGTAGCAGCTCGGACTCTCCTTGCACTATCCTGAATATGTCGGCCTTTCGGGCATGTACTTTTCTTGCCCCGGAATGAGACTTGATGAAAGAATCCGCAAACATTTCGAAGGAATCTATGGAATGCTCAGGTAACAATGAATACCACGTCAAGGCCCCCTCGTGAGGGTTTCTCCAAATTTCTTCAGCAGCACATATCCAATTTTGTGGGGAGCTAAATCATTCCCTTTTATCGTTGTTGTGTAAATGGTAATATGCTCCCGGGGGTCTGAAGTTCTATCATACTTTGGCATTTTAGGCATTTTGAACTGTTTCGGGATTAACTCTGGTGTCGCACTTGGCTTTTACGGCAATTGAGTATACTTCTTCAAGTTTGAGCCTTTCAGCACTGGTGGCGCTCCCGGGATCTGGTCCATGCAGGCGCTTACTTCCCTCATGAACTGTAAAAGTTCATTCTTGAAAGAATCATTCTTGTTGTTGAGACCGGATCCGTTCCCCCTGCCCCATCAGAGCCAATTTCACCCCTGAGAGTGCTGTTATCGATTCTCCGCATTGTTTGATTCGTGGGAATCTCGGGAGGGATCGGATTTCGTCTGTTTGCATTATTTGAAGCTCCCAACAGCGTTTGCTCTCCGTCATAACTTTATCTTGTCGCGTGAGGTGGCCTAGAATGATCGCTTGTTTCTCTTGCAAGACCCTTACCGCGTCGACGACATTCTCTTCATCAGCGTCATCAGGAGTGCTCCCCTGAACATGTCGAGGACACTTCCTGTCATGCACTAGTGTAGCGCCACTCCCTTCATTATGGGTATCGCTGATTGAGTCCTCAAAATAAGGCTGATCTCCTCGAATCTCGGGGTTGTGCATGTCGTTAATAGTATTATCTGCCATTTCTTATGATTTTTTCTAAGAAAAAAAACAATCAAAATGCGTTAGTAAAAAAGGCAAGGATCAATTTAATTACACGGCTATCTAGTCCCCACTGTGGGCGCCAAACTGTTTACCCGTAAAATAGTACAGTTGAATTTATACGTGGTTTCTAGATAAGTGAATTAATTTGATCCTGAAATAAATAAATAAATAATTGAAGAGTTACGCAATACATAGCCTTAAGATATAGACGAAATAGTAGAAGCAACAATTCCGGGAACAAGCTTTTCGGGCACAACAACAGAAGAATCGATAAATCAGAAGATAAGATTGGATTGAGCTTTGTATAAAATATAGTGTAAGTTTGCCAGAAAATTCCTCACCTTACATTGACAACTGAGCTCATTAATTATAGCTATGAAGAACGTCTTAGGATCGTGCCCTTCTATAATATCAATTATGAGGGTATGAAGATGTAAATGTGAATATAAATGTCAAATTTCTTGTAACGGATAACTGCTCTTAATGCTATGAATATTCTCTATTGAATGCTACCGGGAGAAGAGCATTTATCACATCTTTATGAACATTATTCTTCCCAGTGACAAACGAAACAGTTGTCGTCAGTCTTCAATCATCTCCCTGTCTTGGACTCCACGTATCCCTTTCTTGGACGGCCACGTGTCATAATATATTTCACCCAATACATTAGTCTAGTTAGAACAAAAGAAATCTCGTTAAATTAAATTTTAATATTTCAAAATACTTTTCAATATTTAATGCTTATCGTTTAATTTTTTATCAGTTAAACTAAATGGACTCTTTACGGCAAAAAAAATGTGATCTGGAACTGGATTTTTTTCACCCTTCATCCTATTTTTATTAAGGAAATCTTAGAGAAATGTCCCAAATAAGTTCTAACTTACCAACTTCTAGCCATTAATCATAAATTTATCAAAACTAGTCAAGCACATACAAAAATTAAAAACTCAAATATATAAGGATTCTTCTCTCTAAGAATCACACGCAAAGATCTCCTTCCGTATTTTTAAGCGTGATCAGCAATATTAGATGCAAGACGAAAATAAAATTTCATAGATGAGGTAACAAACAAGGTGATTGATTAATGGGTATGGCTGAAATTCATTGAAAACATATAGATGAGCCAATATACAAAAATTGAGGAAGATTATAGGTGATTTGGACTGATTTGTTATCAAAAATCGTAACTAAAATCGAGTTCAAAAAATTCTTCTATGACACATGTATCATGCATGTATCTTACACATAGATATACATGGATATATATGTGATACACATTTGAACAAATATGATACATATATGATACACAAATGATCTTTTTTCATGTTCATCTTCTACTTCGAATTTTTAATTCAAACCACCTCAAATCTCTATCAAATCATCCCAAAACTGAGATTTAAACTCTTTAAGATGTATCCAATCTATTTCAACAACACTCACTCAAAAGAAAGTAAAAGTTTGACCTTTTTTTTTTGCTACGAATAGTTAATTAGCTAATATTAATAATATTTTATGAATTGACTAATTTTTATACTAACTTACTTATGGACTGACATACCTGATAATTTTCCTTCTTTTAATTTTTCAATGATTCGATGAATAGAGTCAGCTAAAAGAAAAATACAAAAACAAAGGAAGCTGATTTTGTGAGAATCCAAGAAGTAGGCAGGGGCGGATCTACCTTATGAGCTAGGGGTACCACGACACCCGCTCGCTTCGCTAAAATTCTTACTATGTACATAATATCTCTGTGAAGAAACGTATAAATGGATAGAGTGGCATCCAAAAGTCACAAAGTGAAAGCGGGTGCCATTGGTTCAGCCTTCCCTTTGAAGGCTTTCCTTGGCCTCATGAATGCAAGTTCGATTCCATGTTGTAGCAACTCCTTTGATTTTTTCTTTTTTCTACCTATTAAGATTTCCTCTATTTTCAGTTGAGCCCTAGGTCCTCACCTCTTTTCCTTTGTTTTCATTTTTTTCCCTCCTTTTATTACTTGCTAAGTCTCTCTTCTTCATTTTTTAAACTTTCAGTTCTCATTTTGTTTCTATCATTATACCTTACTTTATGAATAATTATTTTCTATAGGTAATTTGAATTGATTTTAATTAGCATATAATTTTTTTTGTTTTTAATGAAACGATATTAATATCATGGGTTGAATGTTGAAAGTTTTTCTTTGAAAATAATTGTCATATAAGTCAACAATTAAGATGAAAAATAAACAAAGAACAATACAAGTAAATTAATCTAGTCAAACAAAGAATATATAGTGTAGTTAAGGTACTCCCCTAGGGCCTCACCTCTTTTCCTTCTTTTTCGTTTCTTTCCCTCCTTTTATTACTTGCCAAGTCTCTCTTCTTCATTTTTTAAACTTTCAGTTCTCATTTAATTTCTATCATTATACCTTACTTTATGAACAATTATTTTCTATAGGTAATTTGAATTGATTTTAATTAGCATATAATTTATTTATTTTTAATGAAACAATATTAATATCATAGGTCGAATGTTGAAGGTTTTTCTTTGAAAATAATTGTCGTATAAGTCAACAATTAAGATGGAAAATAAACAAAGAACAATACAAGTAAATTAATCTAGTCAAACAAAGAATATATAGTGTAGTTAAAGTACTCTTTAAGCAAATATTTATATTGGAAGCGCTCTTTCATGAAATATTTTTTTTTTGTATTTTTATTTAGAATGTGTTTAAATTAAGCGTTAAAAATTTGAACTAAAATCGAACTTATTTGCTTTGTGAACAAAAGGCCTATTCAAATTAACCAAAAACAAATCGAACCGATCCATTATTCCTAATCTGTCTTTGTAACTACTGACATATATATATTGTATGCACAACATGGTGGCACCCGCAACCTTCGAATCTTGGATCCGTCTCTGGAAGTAGGTGCATGAAGCCTACGTCAGAAAGGACAAAGGGCAGCCGGGAGACTCGGAAAAACGGACGGAAAAATATTAGGTAGTATTTGCTTAGAGTTTAATTGTGTGCACTGATGGTCTAAACAATAAGAAAATTTCATAAAGTACTACAGTTTCATAGCTAATTACAATTCGCAGTTATTGCTTCAATATCTATCACTCGTAGCAAATCTTTTCTTGCCAGACTTTTGTATTAACCATATTCGTTCGAGCAATGAATACAGCAGCGCATGTGTCAACTATATTTATTTGTGCAACTAATACAACATATATCAACTGTATTCGTTCACGCAACGAATATAAAGGCAAAATACATAAATATAAGGTTGGATACAAGGATACAAACAACAAAAATATAGAGGTATATACATGGATACATAACCACCAAAATACAATCAAACATATATGGTACAAAAAAGATATTCCATGCCTGAATAAAGGACATACATGGTACAAAATCAAGGCAAAATACAAGGATTTGACGAAAAATTTCTCCCTCGAAATACAGAATATAGGTGTGTTTGCTATAAAATTCAAATATAACTATGAATGATAATTTTTTAAAAGTATAACTAAGGATGGCAAATTCAATATGAGAATAATTTTATCTAAATAAATCTTTATTAGTAATAAATGATAAATATAATTTTATACAATAAGTTAAACTATGCTAATAATGTACGAACCCATTATGTTGTTAGTTTAAATTCATTTGTTTATATTAGTGAAACATTTAAATTAGAGGGGAAAGTTTTTAGGCAATTTGTTAAGGGTGACGGAAATCACGCATCACCGTCACCGACCACGTGATGCACGCAGTATCCTTTATGCAAACAAACGTTTCAGCTATGACGTGATAATAAAGAATTCTAGAAAACATGATTGTGATTTCCCATAAGTAAGAAAGTTATTTTTCCCTTTTGATAAAAATATTTTTCTTAAATAACATCTAACAACCAAACACCACAAACGGCTAACTTTTCGAAAAGCATTTTCCCGGAAAAAAAGTACATCGTACCACAACGTAACGTTTACTATTAAATAAGATTTTTTTATCCTGGTGTATTAAACTCCTGCTATATACGGGTTCTGATAAATAACCGAACCACAATTTTATCTTTGATATCAAATTAAAGAGATGTGCAGTCAGGTTTGCTAAAGTAAAAGGTAGGTTTAAGGGTGTGTTTGGTATAACGAAAAATATTTTCCGTGAAAAATGTTTTATTGGAAAACAAGAAAATATTTTCTTGGTACGCGTAAACTTCCAAACACATAAAACTCTGAATTCATAACTTTGGAACTTGTAAAATTTCGAACATGTAAACCGAAAAATGAAAAAACTAAAACGGGAAATATATATAAAAAAATATTTTTTCCGGGGGGGAAGGGGGAGAGGTGGGCAGAGGCGGAGGGGATGCAGAAAAACGAAAAAACAGAAATTTGAAATTACAAAATAAAAAGTAAAAATAAAAAAATATTGTGCGGGGGTGGGGTAGTAGCAGTGGGGGTGGGTTTGACGGGGTGGGTGGTGCAGAAAAATAAAAAAAAAATTGGAATTACAATAAAAAAAGTAATTTTTTTGTTGGGGGGGAGGTTAGTAGGGTGGGTGTTGACGAAAAAAAACTGAAATTTAAAAAAACAAAAGTCTTTTCTGAGAGAGGGAGTGGGGTGGGTAGGCATGGGTGGGGTTAGGTGGGTGGGTGTGGGGGTATGGGATGGGTTAGTGAGGGTGGGTGTGGGGGTATGGGATGGGTTAGTGAGGGTGGGGAATAGGGTGGGGAAGGTTGAGAAGGAGTTTTGGAAAATATTTTCCTTTCTCTTGATAAGGAAAATATTTTCCTCCAATTGAAGGAAAATGAGTTCATAAGGAAAATATTTTTCAAAATACCAAACACACCCTAAGTAATGAGGAATTTTCATAAACTACTATAGTTTAGAGCCTATTAATTATAATTTTTCTAATTACCATTCGTAGCTATTATTCAATTGTTACTAACTTGTATCACTTGTATTCAAACGCGCAACAAATACAATATGTGTATCAATTGTATTCGTTCGCGTAATTGTATTCATTCGTGCAACGAATACAATATGTATCAACTGTAACCAAGGCGAAATACAGGGGTGTATACAAAGGATACAACTTGTATCGACTGTATACAGGGGTGTATATAAAAGATACAACATGTATCAACTGTATTTGTTCGCTCAACGAATACAACTAAGACGAAATACAGAATTTAGAAAAATAAAATGTTCATATTAAGAGCTTGTTGAGAGCTTGTTTCAGTTCAAAACAATTAATCTTTTATTTCATGAATTTGCTATAAAATTCAAAAATAACTATGGATAATAAATTTATTGAAAGTATAGCTACGAATAGTAAATATAGTATAAATATTTGATGTGTCGTGTAATATTTTCTTCATTTCTCAAAAGAATTTCAAAAAACAAAAAAGCTTCATTTCAGTGATTGAGAAGGAAACAGCAAAGCATTAACTATTCAGAACTCCACATGAAGCTTTTCTCCCTATAAAAGTCCTTCATTATTAGAACAATATCAAAAAATAATGCTACTCGCACTTATATACCATAAATACAATAACAATATACCTAGTATTATTCTATATCGTGGGATCTGGGGAGGGTAGTGTGTACGCAGACCTTGCCCTACCTTGTGAGGATAGAGAGGTTGTTTCCAATAGACCTTCGACTCAAGAAAGCATAAGCATCACATTAATGAAAATATAAATAAGGAGGGATAGTACCAAAAAGTCATATAAAAACAGAATAAAACAATAAGACAGTAATGTGATCAACAATGAAAGAAACAACGGTTAGTCATAAAAACCTACTACCAACAGAAAGCAAGATTACGAGCCAATACTACTGTTATGAATACTCTAGACTACCTACTCTACTACCGTAATCCTCGACGTCCATACCTTCCTATCAAGGGTCATGTCCTTGGTCAGCTGAAGTTGCATCATGTCTTGTCTAATCACCTCTCCCCACCTTTTCTTTGGCCTATCTCTACCTCTCCGTAGGCCCTCCAACGTCAACCTCTCACATCTCCTCACTGGGGCGTCTGTGCTTCCCGCATCTTGTCCTCAATAGGGGCAACACCCACCTTGTCGCGAATAACCTCATTTCTGATCCTATCTAACCTGGTGTGACCACACATCCATCTCAACATTCTCATCTCTGCTATCTTCATCTTCTGGACATGAGCGATCTTGACTGGCAAACACTCAGCCCCATACAAGTATACAATATCGTTGGTCTGACTGCCACTCTGTAGAACTTACCCTTAAGTTTCGGTGGCACCTTATTGTCACACAAAACACCGAAAGCGAGTCTCCATTTCATCCATCCCGTCCCAATACGATGTGTGACATCTTCATCAATCTCCCCATCCCAAGAATAATAGACCCAAGGTACTTAAAACTCCCTCTCCTAGGAATGACCTGCGAGTCCAGCCTCACTTCTCCTTCCCCTCCTTGAGTCTCGTCACTGAACTTACACTCCAAGTATTCTGCTATTCTGCTCAGTGAAGGAAGCAGGAACTTTACCGAGAGGATTCAAAAACTAAAAAAGTAATTACGCAAAAAAGTTAAGGGGATTCAACATCTAATATATAGATGAAGGAAAAAATTAACCTTAATGTAATTTTCAGCGAAGAGGGTTCGATTGAACCCGCCCACGTAGCTCCGCCCCTGATTCAGCTGGCTATTAATAGAGGAGGGAATGCTTTCCATATTTTCTCAGAAGAAAAGAGGCTTGTTAACATGATTAACGAAGCAACTTTGCATTCACTGCCATTGTCAACAATCTTTGAAAATATTTGTATAGTAAAGTTTTCACGTCTTGTATTTTCTCGTATTTTAATATGTCCTTCAACAATGATAAACATTTATTAGTTAAAAATTTTAAAATTTCTCTTTTAAGAGAAGTTACCTAAGAAAATGGATTCACAAATTGGCTAAACGTGGAGGCCTTTAATGCTTTTGGTCAGCTGATGTTTCAAGTTTGATATAAAACAACTTGTACACGTAGAAAGAACATCAGCTCCAGCACACTTGTTACATTTTTGGCAAACTTTCCTAACCTACTCTGCACTTATTCTGAAGTTATAAGCTTCCTTTGGATACCTAATACTTTGTTATATCACTTGTTTTTATAGGAATCATAATGCAATAAGTAAATGCTTCTAACTAATCATTTTCATAATTTGTTTTCTTACATTTTTTTTTATAATCATTCATTATTTATAACGCGCTAGCCCAACTAAATTGCGCTGCACATGCCCATATTGTGGTATAACTTCATTTCATTAAGTGTGCTCAAAACATTTCCCTCCTGAACAGATGAATTTTCATAAAACACTATAGTTTAGAGCTTAGTAATTATAGTTTATCTAATTACTATTCGTACCTAATGTTCAATTGTTACTAGCTTGTATCACTTGTATTCAAACGCGCAACGAATACAACATGTGTCAACTGTATTCGTTCATGCAACAAATACAACCTGTATCAACTGTATTCGTTCGTGCAATTGTATTTATTCACACAATGAATACAATATGTATCAACAATAACCAAGGCAAAATACAAATGTGTATACAAAGGATACAACTTGTATCGACTATATACAGGGGTGTGTACAAAGGATACAACTTGTATCGACTGTATATAGGGGTGTGTGTATAAAGGATACAACCTGTATCGACTGTATTCGTTGCGATAACTAAGCGGACCCTTTAACCAACTAACTGCGAGAGCTTGTTACTTTCTTGTTTCAGTTCAAAATAATTAATCTTTTATTTTATGGATTTGCTATAAAATTAAATATAGCTACATATATATTGTGTGTAAGGGTTTTGATGTGCCGCGTAAATTTTCCTCCTGAATATAGTTGGACACAGAGACTCTTATAATTCACAACAAGATTGTAATTGAAACGCAACTGATCGACTGGTTGAGTTTGGAAGATGGATAAAGCTTGAGTATATGCTACACAAATTCAGTATAACCAAGTTTGGCTTCATAGTTGGTAGATTAGACAGATGAGGCAATACTAATTTCTTATCAATCAACAAGCAGATATTCAGTTCTCTTTTTTTGAAATACGTTACAAAGGACACTCCACATGTTTCCATCTATGCAAAGTGCACATGGGCAGACCACATGGTTTGTTCAGAATTTAGCAAAAGTGATATCTAGAAGGACCCCTGCAACTACTACAAAGTTCAAGATTTGACAAACAAGCCAATCAGCCAACTGATATTATTAAGTGAAGCAGTTATATCATTAGAACTAGAGTAGCAAATCGGCGGCTCGGGTCGGATATTGACATATCGAAAAGGAGTAATGCAAAACAAATAAATTATCCGACCCGACCCATATTTAACACGGATAAAAACGGACTAACCGACAGAACTTCTTGAATTTGAAAACTTTTGGGAGAATTCCTAATCTCCCAAACTCGAGAAACCCTCAATTTGAGACTTTACAAATGTAAAAGTCAAAACTCATTAGTTATCCATTAATTATCCATTTTCTAAGTGGATAATATGATTCTTACCCATATGTAACCTGTTTTTAAAAAGTTTATTATCCAATCCATTTCTTAATGAATAATATGAGTGAATAACTGTTTTCTTTTAACCATTTTGACACCCCTAATTAGAACCATTAGTAAAACTTAGAAAGGGAGAAACATTTCCAGCCAAAATACAACCCCTTTTAGAAACAGCAAATAAATATCAATAGATAACTTACTACAAGGAGCTGATTGAAAAAAACTTATAAACCAAGATTGCAGCTGTTACTTCATTTAGATTGTTAACGATCCGTTTTGTCAACAATTACATGTGATCAGTCTCAAATTATGAACATAATTGAACAATATCGGGTTGAATCGGATTTTCTATCAGTCAGGAAGAAGACTCTTTTGCAGATCTAACTGCGTATACTAAAGCACATGATGTGAGCCCCAATAATATGGAAAGTTTTTCATTTATGTCACAATCCTCAAAGTTTACAGAAGTCCAAGTGACTTCAGCTGTTGAACATGCTCCGGTGGCAGAGGTGGCGGAGACCAATCGCTTCCATTTACCTCACCATCGACATCCTCCACAACATATTCCTTCAAACGAGCAAGAACCATATCGTTAGATAGCTGCTGATAAACATCTTAAGAATTGTAGTACTCATCATGCAGCCAGTTATGACTGGTTCCGCGTTCGCAAGGATTTATTGTATCTACCTGACGATGAATGAGATTAGAGCAGATAAAAGAAACAAAGAATAGGGTCTAACTCACCTTCGTCAGCATTCTTTTTGCAAGTATATGGTAGTGCCTCTGCCATATTCTCTGTCCAACCATTGTAGCAACCAAAACACTGTAAAATATGCCGATGACAGTAAATAGTCCTAGCACAATTAAAGCCATTATAAATATCAGTGGCAACCCAGCTTCACCCGCACCTCCTAAGCAACCTCCACATTCACTGGCGGCACCAGCACAACCCTCAAAGCAGGTTGTGCAATCAGTCCACATACAAAGTGTTCCAGGCAAATGACAGTCGGCACACATTCTGCGAGGGCATCATAAGAATGGCGCACCAGTAATCAAAAACAGAGAACAATAGTAATTCCTTCCTCAAGAAGTAGCATCACAAGAAAGAGATCAGAGCGCAACAATTCTTGCACTACTTTTGTTATTTTGTACAAGATAATAATGCAGTAGATAACAGATCATCAACAAGTAATAAACATTATTAAATGACAACAGACAATCCATCGAAAGGAGCTTTATAATTCCTTGTAATCTCTCCATAAGTTTTCCAAACGCAACAGACAATCTAAAGGAGTTTCACACTACAAGCATGTATACCAGTGAATGATAGAGATCCGAACAAAGCAGCAAATTTTCAGGATGACTGCAAATATTCTTTCCTAAGAGAGCAACGGAGAGGCTAAGACCTTCTAATTCATATCCAGAAAACTAAACAAGCACTGCTTTATGTACGATGCTTAATTTCTTATGAATACATTGCAGTCTATCAAGAGTGCAAAAGTGACGTTAAGATAAAAGTATTCTGCATGGATTAACCTTCATTACTTGTTTCTTGGATTGACGGACAAGAGAAACAAGGAAGAAGAGTGAAGTGTTAAGCTTACTACTAATAACAAGAGTCAAGATTGTGTACCCAGGATGACAGCAACATAGGCACAACTCGCGGCAGGGCTGAGCCAAATCATTGCGCACTCTTCGATCATAACAGGTTATGAAGCAACCAGATAGGCCCAGCAGAGCGAAAAATAACAGTGCCCCTGCACATTGTCAAATCGATACCTTAAAGTTAGTATCCTTTTTTTAGCCCTGGTTTGGGGGGGAGGGGATACACTAGAAGTTAAAATATCATCGAAAGGTCTAAAGCATAAATTGATCACACAGAATAGTAGACATAATTAACGCTGCAGTAATTACTAATTATTTTCAAAATTTGTGCACCATCTATGTTCCTTCCAAGCCTCAATTGGCATTAAGAAAAAGGACGTCTCTTCCCAAGGCAGAAATAGATTAATGCTACTACACCCAGATGAGCAAGAAACAGACAGATGTCACCGCAACACTTAAATCCCCTCTTTCTCCATATCGCTTGCTCCTTCTGTTTCTCTCTGTCTCCTGTAATTTTGAGGTGGATCCATCATTCTTGTCGCAGAAGCTGTTGGTTTGCTTCATGCCTTCATCACAAAGGAACGGAAAGGTGAAAACCCCAGCAATGCTTCACATGCAGGGTTTGCAGTCCTACAACATGAATACTTGGGATAGCCATGCAAACAACAAAATACGCCGATATCCGACTTCCAGCAAGAGTGTATAAAACTCATCCGCCGTTTGGTTGTGTTTTATAGATTGACGACTACCTATTGTGTAAAATTGTTTGTTTGCGGAGGAAGTTGGTTAGATTGTGGTTTGCCTGTATCCCTTCGGAAAAACTTGCAAAAAGATATGTTTGGCCCTTTCGTACTGATTTTTTTCCACACCTCGCATACTAACTACACAAGGGCAAAGCACTCTTTCCTCCCTGCACCCCAGGGTCCAACTAACTCATCCTGCCCGATTCAGATTTCACAACCCCGTCCAGTTCCCTCAAATCTGGGAAACTCCCACGACTACCACCAGAAAAGTCTTCCCTTCACTCTGTCCCGCAGCCCAAATCTACTCCCGTTCACCACCCCTCACCCATCCCAGATCATTCAACTATGCCTCACTCACAATTTAGTTAGCTCAGATTAGTGGTGGCAAAATGGTTAAAAGTAAACAGTTAACCACCCATATTATCCACTAAAAAATGGGTTGGATAATGAACTTTTTTAAAACGGGTCAAATATGGATAAGAACCATATTATCTATTTTCCTGGGTTTAACTTTTACATTTGTAAAGCCTCAAATTGGGGGTTCCTCAAGTTTGGGAGATTAGGAATTCTCCCAAAAGTGATCATATTGAAGAAGTCAAGAATACGGTTACCCATATTATCCGCCTGTTAACCCGTTTTTTATCCATATTAAATATGGATCGGGTAGGATAATTTATCCGTTTTTTCATTACCCGCTTTCGACCCGTCCCATATCCGTCTGGACCCGACCCGCCCATTTGCCACCCCTAACTTAGAAATACAAATTCTTTCTATCTGTTCCTATATTCAAGTATATGTCATTCCAATACTAAATAATTAGTCCTTTATAAGCAAATTTTTTTTTATAAGGTAGTTAGTCCTTTATAAGCAAAATTAAATAAAAAAAAAATTGTTGTAAAACTAGAGGTTCTTCTAAATTCTACACTTATCCTACACTGGCATAAAGTCTCTAACAAGACTATAAGGACTCCAAACAAACACTAGACCTAATGCAAGTTAGACGTATAACCATAATTAAACCTTACGCACCATTAGTTGGTATCGCCTATATAGATCCTTCACTTCTGCCGATTACGTAATTACTTCAAAAAGATTGCATGTGTTTTGTGACTTCCCTATATGTGACTGTAGAGCTACCTCGTCCACTTTACCACCACCTATCATCACATCTATGTGCTTCTATCTTCTTTTTCCACCATCTCTAAACTTCCCACTATTTTTAGTTACTAATTTTGATACAACCTATTGATGGGTGGAGCTAATCTTGGTACCAAATATCAGTGGTTCACTTAGTTTATTTATAATATTTTTTTGAGAATGAAAAAAAATATTCTTGTAAAGAAAACAAAAGCACTAAGCGTATTTACAAATAAAATCATAACCCTGTAGCAATGAAAAAATGAAAAGGAAAACATAGTACTCCATCATGGTCCCATCATTTATAATCACGTTGAATACTAACCAGCCACCATGCATCACTTTAACGTCCTCTAGAAATAAGGATTACCCCTTAAAGTGCAGTAGCTACCAAACATACACTTAATGACTTTAGAAACAAGTAAAGCCAGTTGAAATACGTAATCCCAATAAGTCACCACCTTTCAGCCTCCCAATGATAACTACTACCATTGACTTCCAAGCTTAAGCACCTTCCCGTACAGCAGCAGAGCAGGTGCTTCAGCAGATAATTATGTATTTACTAATTGCCAATTATAAAGCTATTCATGCACGTGCTTTATTGATCTTTGCTAGTAATCCAAGTGCGATATGTTTCTATTGTGCTCTAAGAATGCTGCAAAGTATAAAATTCTTAAGAACTATTTTACATCACACCCAGGAGGTAATTTTTCTGTTAAAACCTTTTACACAAAACTACTAAAAAGGGAGGAGATTGTTCCCTTCCAAAGCTGTTTGGCCTAGCAAAACTCGAAAAGGTGGACAGCTTTTGCATGGAGTGCCGCATGGGAGTCTATCATAACAACTTTATAATGAGAATGCACAGCAGCTGGTGTTTTATATTTGCTGATACATTGCAAATTGATATCAAACTTCTGTCGTCCATATATTTGGGGGAAATTCAATCATATCAAACAGCATCACAAATCACAGCTAGGTAGCTGACCGTGGTCACAACACTCTGTGGTTAAAGGCTTCAGGAAATATTCACTACCTATGGCAAACAGGCAGTGGGTGCATGTCACAACAAGCAGTTGGTAAGGACCCAGAAATTAAAGTGGTAGAATCGGAGTGGTGCAGTTTATTTCATATATATATATATATATATAGGTGCGAGTATGTGTCAGTGTTGTCAAAGGCTCATTTAAGGCGCGCTTAAGCCCTGAAGTTCAGAAAAGCTCGGGGAGGGCGCTTTGCCTCGCTTAAAGCTACGCTTCACTCGTTGTCCATGAGTTCTATCTTGAATCGAGCGGTACTAAACAATGAATATAATCAGCAAATAAGTGTATTAATTGTTAAGGAAAACATTATGAATGAATTTGTTACTTCTTTTTTTAATTACATATATATTTTTTGATTTTCCTGTATTGAGCCTTTTGTACTAAAGCCCACACTTAAATTGCAATTTGCGCTTAAAGCTCCAATAGACCTAGAGCCTTTTTTACAGCTTTTCACCTTTGACAACACTGGTATGTGTGTGTGGTTTTCAGTTTTTTGCAGATATTCGTTCTACACATACAAATATTATGTGTGTAACAGAGAAAATTGAGCCGATACCCGCCCCTGGCTGGTGTTCCATTTATATTGTAAAAAGTTTAGTTCATATCAAAACTCTACAGAAGTGAATAATCATAATGTTGTAATAAAATTAGGTTCCATAAGAAGATAAATTGAATTTCTTCAATATAGGAATATTTTTTTGTCATTCCCAGAGGGGGTCGACCTGTTGATGCGCTTGGACTCATTGTTGTTATAATATCATTATTCTTATGCCAACAAATGTCGTGCTGTTCTGATAAATCTTATTCATATGGTGTTATCTACAGTTACCCCATCACTTTGAACAACAATGCTAAAGTTGAGGACGGGGCCTAACTTCTAACTTTAAGAGATGGAAAGACGATCCTGAATATACTTTAGGCATGGCCGATATAGATCAAGCTTGGCGTGAAAAATGAGCAACCACCTCTAGCACAACTACTGAAAGAGATAATTATGCTAAGTGGGAGAGATTTAATAGGCTAAACATTTAAAAGGTCAGTTGCTGAACATCTCAAGAATAGCTTGCCTAATACCGCCAATGCTAAGAAATTTCTTGCCTAACTGGAACAAAGATAGCTTGTATCCAATAAGGCCGAGACCGGATATCCAATGAGTAAAATATGTGCGAACGAAGTACGATAACACTAAAGGGGTTAAAGGTTATACGTAAGATGGTTCATATTCAGTCTAAGCTGGAAGCTCTAGACATAGTTCTTCCTAATGTTTATATTGTTCCCATTGCTCTTAACTCCTTGCTTGCTGAGTTTAGTCAGATTAAACAACCTATAACACCCAATATGAGACTCGGAAAATTAATGACCTCATCTCAAAATGTGTTGTTAAAGAGGAAAAAATTAAAAATAGAGATGGGCGAGACTATCTTCCTTGTTTCCCATGATTCCAAAGCAAGCTCTAATAACTTAATAAGTTTCAATGGTCTAGTCATCATACTTCTAACAAAGATCAAAACACCAAACGACATGTAAAATGTTTTGACCTTTCTTAAAAGTTTGATGATTAGACCTTTGAAATTTCCTAGGTTCCTTACTAGAGCTTGCTTTCGATTCATTGGAAACAAGTAAGGCAATCTCACCCTTATCTTTTCTAATTTTCTTCTTTTCTACAACACATATTGAGATGAGGTCATTAATCAACCAAGACTCCTTTTGAGTATTATCATATTATGGGCAGTTTTCATCTAGCTAAACACAACAGGCAAGGAGTTGAGAGTAGAGTGAACAAAACTATGTTTAGAGTTTTTAGTTTAAACGGCAAGTGAACCACCTTAAGTATATAATCTCTAACCCCTTCAGTGTTATCATACTTCATCCCGCAAGTTTACTCATTAGATCTCTGGTCTCGGCCTTATTGGATACAAGGTATTCCACTTGGGCAAGAAATTTCTTAGCATAAGCGGTATAGGTAAGCCCCTCTTGACATGTTCAGCAATTGACCCTCCAAAGGAGAGGATGCATAGCCTATTAGATCTTTCTCGCATTGTATAATTATCTCTTTCAGCAGTTGTGCTAGAGTTATTGAGAGGTGGTGGCTTATTTTTATGCAAAACTTGATTTATATCAACCATGCCTAAAGCAAATTCAAGATACTCCTTCCATCTCTTAAAGTTGGACCTTGACAGGACCACAACTTCAGCATTGTTGTTGTTCAAAGTAATAGTAATTGCCATAACATGAATGGGATTTTATCAGAATAACAAGGTAAAAGAATAATGATATTATCACAACAATGAGTCTAACAGCATAAATAGACCGCCCTCTTTTGAGCAAGGCGAAAAAATATTCAATTTTAGAAACTCATCCCCTTTGGCCACGGCAAGAAAATATTTCAATATTAGAACACCTTTAGGCGGACAGAACAAATTTACTAAATATAAATATTCTCATATAACGGGCCTCATCAAAAACACCAAATTTAAACACATAATAAACCCCCTTTGGGCAGCCTATTGTATGTTATAATCCAGTGATACCCCTTAACTGAGTGAACAAGTTTCATAAATCAATCTGAATAGGACACTTCAGTGTATATTATTTACTCGATTTACAGAACATATTCAATTCCAAGGAATCACACATGCCATTGCTTAACACATATGACACAACATGTACGCGCACAATTATTACAATATGAGGTACTTTAACATGTAATCACCCTGATTAGTGTTATTAATTTATCTAATCCCAGATATTTGAAATCTAAGAAATATGACATATTTTTACTTACAAAATTTATACATGGAACGAAACAGTCTGAATCAATTCACACTTTCTCAGATTAGCATGATACTTTTAGGCAACAAACCAAAAGTAAACTGACTGTGCTACATGTCAATAAATGGTTTTGAACACCGGTGCAAAGAATAGCAAACTAAATGCACTTAAGCAGTACTCAACGTGAAATAAGCCCAACTGATTTGATAAACCAAAATTCACATAGGAGAAACCATTTAGTGTGAAGGATTCATCAATTTAAAAAAACAGTAGAAACTCAAATCATATAAAATTGATACTTAAGTGGAGAAGGCAAGACGGGCGGGCCCATTATCTGTTGAGTTTTGAACCTTGCGCCATTGCTCGGGATTTCTTGGTTATTTAGAAAATTAAAAATAAAATAAAGAAGTGTTTGGTGGCCTTAAGAAAAGTTAGGTGGTTAAAAATACAGAAGACTCATAGAATCTAATTCAAGTTCCTCTTAGTACCCCCCCCCCCCCCCGCACAGGCTATTACTCTAGCTTGCTATTATTTTCAGCAAAAGTAATAATCTCTCAAACCTACTCGCCCGACTTGATCTAAGATACTTCTTCCTCTTTTGAAATTAATCAATTGAAGCAGAAAACACAATCTATGAGATCTCTCCAGCAATGTCCATCATGAGAAAGTTTTATGCCATTTCGAAACTTCTTTAAACGTATTTCTAATTCCAATTGACATCATCCTTTGTCTAGTATTCTCGATTATAAGAACTACTACTACGCCTCAATCCCAAATAAGTTGGGTCGGCTATATGAATTCTCACTAATCACATTGCGCCTTTAAGTTTATCTCAAGCCAACATTATACAAAATAGCAAAAAAATGAGTTTTTTTTAATAAATGTAGTGTCCGGACCAGCTTGCACACACCTCGACTAATTTCACGGGATACCTCCCACCAACAACAGGTACCAGGTAACTCTGTCCACCAAGGCGTGAACAAATAGGAAGAAATCACCTATGGTGTCTTTGCCTCTGCTGGGATTTGAACCTGAAACATCATGGTTCTCACCCACTTCACTGACCACTAGGCCACACCCTTGGGTGCTAGTAAAAAAATGAATATTACTATAAACTAATTGAATTAATTGGCATCACCTACACAAGTCTTTCTCTTCCATTGTGCCTTATCTTTCACTAAGTCTACATTATTTACAAGAGACCGTAAATCTTTCGAGACAACTTCCTCCTATGTGAGTTTAGGTTTGCCTCGTCCTTTTTAACATATTAACTCACCATGGATTTACACATATGGATAGATGCATCTGGAGATAGGCGCAAAACATTTATCAAACCATCTCAAGCGATCTTCTCTCATTCTATCCTCCATGAGTGCCACTGCTACTTGCACCTTTTTGACAAATGTGATCTTTCTAATCTTGTCGAATCTTGTATAACCGCACATCCATCTTAGCATTCGCATCTCTGAGACACCCATCTTGTGAATGTGTAGGACTTTAGTAGCCCAACATCCGGTGTCACATGGCATTGTTGGTCTTAAATTGTTCTATAGAACTTACCTTTCAGCTTGAGAGGCATCCTGCTATCACATAACACTCGGTAGTACTTTTCCGCTTCAACCATCCCATTTTGATTCTACGTGTAACATATCCATCTATCATTTCATAGTCCTGCAACAATGACCCTAGATATTTGAATTATTTGGATTTAGGCAGCACAATCCCACCTAATCTCATCTCAATTTCACTCTTCTTATGTTAACTAAACTTGTAGTGTATATATTCCGTCTTACTTCTATTTACCCTAAAAACCTTTACTCTCTAGAGAGCTCCATAGTTCAAGCTTTTGATTGACATCCTCATTGGTTTCATCAATTAGTACAACGCCATCTTGCAAATAGCATACACCATGGGAACTCGTCTTGTTATGTGTTGGTTAACTCATCCATAACTAGGGTAAACAATTATGGGCACATAATAGCCTCTTTTTTTGTTTTTTGTTTTTTTTTTTTGGGGGGGGGGGGGGGGGGTGATTTGATGTATTTAAGATTTCTAATAAAATATTACTCCCTCCATCTCAATTTATGTGGCAGTCTATCTTTTTAGTCAGTCACAAAAAGAATGTCATACTTTCTTATTTAGAAGCAATTTATCTTTAAATGTCCTATTATACCCTTAATGAGATTATTTATAGCCACACAAATATATATATATATATATATATATATATATATATATATATATTGTTTTATTACCACAAGTTTCCAAGTCTACCTTTCTTTATTAAAATCAGTGTCGACTAATAGGATATTCACTACCTACTATATTAGGTAATAGGTTAGCACCATACCTATGTTCTACCTAATAACAAAAGCTTCTTTGCGCCCCCACCCTCCCCCCACCCACCCAAAAAAAAAAAAACTAAGCCAATTCTACTTCCGCTCTCCATATATAGCAACTCCATGCCTACCAATCTCTTTTTGTCTTTTTCTCAAAATCAAAATCCTAAAAATTATAACCCCAAGCTGTTGCCCTTCTCTTTGTAGCTCCTCGTATCTCTTCCATTTTCACCAATTCTCACATGAGCACTGGTACGGCGGTACCAGCCACTGTCGCTTTCCCTCTTCACTTCTTTTATAAAGAAATTGTATGCCCAGAGTAGACCTTAATCTTAAATCAGCTAATGGGATTTTAAAAAATTGAATTAAAA